>NC_058105.1:92876060-93179090 GCF_020171115.1 Neogale vison
GGTTTATTAGAAACATTTACAAAGTTATTTCCCTTCTGCAATTTTTGTATTTGCAGGATTATGTTGTATAATAAACTCCTCCCTTTGTACCATTGATGGTGGGTTATAGTAGAAAATACTGACTATATAATTTTTGTTCTTTTTTTTTTAAAAGATTTTATTTATTTATTTGACAGAGAGAGATTACAAGTAGGCAGAGAGGAAGGCAGAGAGAGAGAGGAGGAAGCAGGCTCCCTGCTGAGCAGAGAGCCCGATGCGGGACTCGATCCCAGGACCCTGAGATCATGACCTGAGCTAAAGGCAGTGGCTTAACCCACTGAGCCACCCAGGCGCCCAATTTTTGTTCTTTTTTAAGAAAAAATTTTTTCAAATAACTTTTGACTTATGAGATACTACAAAATTGATACAAGATAGTTCTTCTGTTTTGTTTTCCCAATGATATCATCTTATATAACCATAGTATATTATCAAAACCAAGAAATCGACATTGGTATAAAATACTAAACTTGTGGACCTTACTTGAATTTCACCAGTTTTTATATGCACTCATATTTTCTTCCTAGTTTATGTTTCTCTGAAGTTTTACCACATGTATATGTTTGTGTAACAGCCACCACAATCAGGATACAGAAAAATTGTATTTTTCTAGGATTTTGCTGTTCGAGTCTTCATCTTAATCAACCTTATTGAGGTAAACCTTACTTTAATTTTTTTTAAATCAACTTTATTGGGGTGCCTGGGTGGCTCAGTGGGTTAGAGCCTCTGTCTTTGGCTCAGGTCATGGTCTCAGGGTCCTGGATCGAGCCCTGCGTCGGGCTCACTGCTCAGCGGGGAGCCTGCATCCCCCCCTTTCTCTCTGCCTGCCTCTCTGCCTACTTGTGATCTCTCTCTCTCTCTGTCAAATAAATTAATAAAATATTTTAAAAAAATAAAACCAACTTTATTAAGGGAAGTATAATTTATATAAGATGCAATGTGCCCATTTTAAGCATAAAGTTCCAGGAATTCTGACGAAAGTATGCATCTGTGTAACCACCACCCAGACACCGTACAGAGTATCTGTACCACCTCAGAATATGCCCTCATGCCCCCTTCCATTCCGCCCTCCTCCATTGCTCTGACTTCCATGACTGTAGACTAGGGTTTTATTTATTTATTCTTTTTTTTTGAAGATTTTTATTTATTTATTTGACAGAGAGAGAAAGAGTGAGTATAGGCAGGGGGAGCAGCAGGCAGAGGAAGATGGAGAAGCAGGAAGAGGGAGAGGGAGAAGCAGGCTCCCCGCTGAGCAGAGAGCCCCACTCGGGGCTTGATCCCAGGACTCCAGGATCATGACCTGAGCCAAAGGCAAATGCTTAACCGACTGAGCCACCCACGTGCCCTACCATGGATTAGTTTTGTCTCTTCTTAAACTTCATGTAAATGGAGTGTTACAGTGTATCCTCTTTGGAGTCTGACTCACTGCTTGGGATTTAAGATTTGAGGGACAGCTTTGAAAATACCATGTATATAAAGAATGCCACCAATTCATGTCATAATCCACCATGGCGATCTCTGGGTGTTTGTGTAATCATTTCTCATCATCCGGATTGATGGCCCTTTATTTTTAACCATGCTGGTTTTATGTTTTCAAATAAATGACTCTCCTGACCCCCTTCAGAGGTTTTTAAACATTTTAAGGATTTAGAATTATCCATATCCTTCTATTTATTTTAATTACACTCCTCCATTTAAATTTTTGTTCTGCCTATGAAATTTGCCGTGCTATTTAGTGTAGTAATAATTCTTTTAATAAAGAGGATTCTCCAGGGACACATGTCATTATCATACCTTTTATCAGAGAAGTAAGTAATTGGGGAAGCATGGTGGTTTCTAGGACAGCAGAAACAGAGAGGTGGCAGGTAGGGCCCAAACACCACATTACGCAGAGGGAGGTGGGGACGCATTATCGCCACTCTTTTTTCAATGTTTCCCCCTTGCTTTTCTTTCATCCCCTCTATCAACCTTTTTATCCCTTCCGCTTCCATTCTTTTGACCTCTTCTCTTTCTTTTTCTCTTTTATAGGACTTCAGCCTCTTCCTTCTCATTCTCTTTACTTTGATTCATTTTCATTCCTCTTCTGTTGTGAAGGTTCCGTATAACTTTCTTCCCTCTCCCTACTTGGTCTTTCTCCATTTCAGGCTTTGCAATTGCTGACACCTTTTCTTAGGAGAGTATAACCATCACTGTCATCGTCATCATCAGTGTTGTTACAGCAGGTCTCTTCCCTTTACCCCTTGGGTTGGACCCCGGGTGTGTATGTCACCCCAAATGAAGTGTTGTTTGAAATGAACTCTGTGTATGGGTCAGGTATCCCTTGGGAACACGGTGCTCCTGCAACCCACCCCCCCACCCCCACCATTGGGAGGCTCTTCGGTGTAGAGGGGAGAGCAAGACTTTTCAGACACATGGGTTCGGAACCTGGATTTATCATTTATTACCTATTTGTTCCTGGCTATGTTTTTTTAAAATTTTATTTATTTATTTGAGAGAGAGAGATCATAAGTAGGCAGACAGGCAGGCAGAGAGAGAAGGGGAAACAGCCTCCTTGCAGAGTATAGAGCCCGATGCGGGGCTCGATCCCAGGATCCTGAGATCATGACCCGGGCCGAAGGCAGAGGCTTAACCCGCTGAGCCACCCAGGCGCCCCCCTGGCTATGTTTTTAACCTCTTTTGGTTGCAACTCCCTTATCTGTCAAGGAAGACTAACAAAACTACCTTAGAGTTACTGTGAGCATCGGGTGAACAATGCATGTCAAGGGCCCAGCTCATAGTAAATAGTCAGGAAAATTAAAGTCCCCCACCCCCCACCCCTTTGCCAAGATTTGGCTTTCTTCCTTTCTTTCTTTTTCTTTTTCTTTTTTAAAAGATTTGTTTATTTTAGAGTGAGAATGTAGGGTTGGGGGGGATGGAGGGGGCAGAGGGGAGAAGGAGAAAGAGAATCTCAAGCAGACTCGCCACTGTGCACAGAGCCTGATGTAGGGCTCAGTCTCATGACTCTCAGATCATGACCTGAGCTGAAATCAAGAGTTGGATGCTTAACTCACTGAGCCCCCCAGGCGCCCCTGGCTTATTTTCTTAAGATGAGGTAGAGGGGGTGGTGTTTCTCGGGGAAGGGAAGCATAAGCAGGGGCAGTGCTAGTCATCAATTGTGCTGCAGGTCTCTTGTATTCTTTTTGGCACAAATTGTGGCATATTCCAGAAGAATGTTTGGAGATGCTGCCGGTGAGACCAGGGAGTTCTAAAAAGTGACCATTAAACTATTCATGGGTTTCTCTTCCTAGGTGTTTCCTAGTATTCCACTTATGTTGTGAGTATTAGGATAGTTTTTAAAAGTCTTCTCTTACTTAAATAAGAGATTTTGTTGTGTCTGTTCTATTTTAGCAAATTCACTTAATGGTCTCTTAGCAGGAAAGGTGATAAATAACTACCTTTATAATTACTTTATTTTTTCATTATTCAGAACCAATAGCAGTCAGTAATAGACTACTACAACTGTGTTTACATTCTGACTATTCTGAACTTATACTCAAAGATTTTATACCATCATCATCTGGGTTGTAGAAACTTCTTATAGGCCCTTTATTTCCTTTGCAGTCTACCCTGTTCTTTTCTTTCTTTTTAGCTTAAAATATGAAACCATTCTGGGTGCATGTTAATTCTCTCTCTCTCTCTGTCTCCGGTTCTACTGTTGATTTTTTTCATCTAGTATTTCAGGGAATTTATTTTTGCATTTGTGTTTGTTAAAAATAAATGATTCTCTCTCTCTTTTTAAAAAAGTTTTATTTATTTATCTGACAGAGAGAGAGAGAGAGAGAGATCACAAGTAGGCAGAGAGGCCGTCAGAGAGAGAGGGGAATCAAGCTCCCTGAGGAGCATAGAGCCTGAAGTGGGGCTTGATCCCAGGACCCTAAGATCATGACCTGAGCCGAAGGCCCAGGCTTAACACACTGAGCCACCAAGGTGCCCCCAAAATAAAACTATTTTCAATCCTGGCCTAGTTGACTTTTACAATTAGATTTATTAATTAAAACTTTGGTTTTTACTGACATGTAGTAGAGATAATACTCTTTTTTAAAAAGTTTTTGTTTATTTATTTTAGAGAGAGAGAGAGCTCATGCAGATGCGTGTGTGAGTGAGGGGAGGGGCACAAGGAGAGGGGGAGAATCTCCAGCAGACTCTGTGCAGAGTATGGAGCCTGATACAGGCCTGAACCCATGACCCCGAGATCATGACTTGAGCTGAACCAAGCATCGGATGCTTAACTGACAGCCACTGAGGCCCCCTGGGATAATATTCTTGTGGTTTTTTTTTTTTTTAGGTTTTATTTATTTATTTGAGAGAGAGAGCACAAGCAGGGGAAGAAAAGAAGCAGACTCCCCGCTAGGCAGGGAGCCTGATGTGGGTCTTGATCCCAGGACCCTGGGATCATGACCTGAGTCAAAAGCAGACGCTTAAACAACTGAGCCACCCAGGGGCCCCCTGGAATAATATTCTTCATGTGTGCTCTCAGCTTTCTCTTTTTTCCCCCATGCCCTGTGTGCTGAACAAAACTTTGTCTTTGCTCATTCCTATTTTCCCCCATCCTCTATCTGCTGAGGATTATTCTAAGTCTTCCAGTTAGACTCTTGGGTTTTAGGGGATGTAAGAAACGAAGAAGCCTAGAGTGGGGGTGGGTTGAGAAAGAGAAAGCTCATGGACAGAAGCAATGGTGAGGAAGTGAAGAGACTATTGAAAATTGAAAAAGAAGAGGAAAGGCATTTTGGAGGAATTGTATGTAGAGCATAAATTTGGATCACCTGTAGAGTTTCTTCAGAGATCTCAGACGAGATGGACTTTTCAGTTGCTAGTGGGTCGCTCCGTCTTCTCTTGGAATAAACCATCATGTTGAGAGTGTGCACGTTTGGCTTATTATCTAAAGGTTACATCATGATGTTACATATTTTTATGTTTAAGCAAATAAGAGAATCACCATTGTGCTCCCTCTGTCACTGTCGACCGAAGTTTTCTCTCATCTCCCTCTGAAATCTTTATTCCATCTGCTTCTTTTCCAAGGCTATCACTGCTCTCCTAGTTCACGTCTCTCCCCTGGAGAGCAGCCTCTTCAGTGGTGTCCTCTCCCTCAACTGTCCACGCTGCTGCAGAGTTAACTTTCCAAAACGTCTACAGTCCTTTGACTCAACTTTGCGTGAGCCAGGGACCACCAGTCTTTTGACTCTTGTGCTTTGCTAATCTCATCACCTCTGCCCTCCCTTTCCCATTCAGCTTTTGGCCACACAGAATGACCTACAGGACTGCCCATCTGGGAGCACTAACATGGTCCTGTAACTTTGCACATGCTGTTCCCTCTGCAGAGAATGCCCTTACCCACTTGTCCATATGTGGAGCTCTCCTTCCATCTCTCAACCTTGAAGACCCATTTCGGATGTCACCTGGACGTGCTGCCTTCTTCTTGATGCTCTCGGGTGGTTAGGCACATCTCCTACTGGAGCACCTTGAAACGCTATTACAATACCCCATTGGGCTTCTCTGTGTCTTCCATGGAGCTGAAGTGTACTGGGGTTTTGTGGCAGTTTGGGAGATCGTGATTAGTTTGTGGCCACTGAAGCTAGGCAGTTTCAGCTCTTTTCCTTTTCTCTCTTTTTGTTTTAAGATTTTGTTTATTCATTTGACAGAGAGAGCATGAGTGGTGGGGAGAGGCAGAGGGAGAGGGAGAAGAAGACTGCCCCCCTCTCCACGCTAAGCAGGGAGCCCATGTGGGGCTAGATCCCAGGACCCGGAGATCATGACCTGAACCGAAGGCGGCCGCTTAACCATCTGAGGCACCCAGGCAACCAGGCAGTTTGATTTCTAACCCCAGCTATCCCATTCTCTTATTTTGAGTTCTTTGGTAAATTATTTAGCATCCTAAACCTAGATTTCTGTAAAGCAATGATCACAATATCCCCTATGTTGTTGATGTGTTGTGAGGGATAAATGAGGTAGAGCATAAAAGCACCGAACACATTGTCTTGATCCATTCTGACTACTTGACCAATGCTGCCAATTTCTCATTTATTTTTGAATCTCAAGAGTCTAGCACAGTGCCTGACACATAGCAGGACTCAGCAAGGTACACCAAATGGATTTTTAAAAATATTATTGAGGGGTACCTGGGTGGCTCAGTAGGTTAAAGTCTCTGCCTTCAGCTCAGGTCACGGTCTCAGGGTCCTGAGATCGAGCCCCGCATTGAGCTCTCTGCTCAGCAGGGAGCCTGTTTCTCCACCCCTCTCTCTCTGTCTGCCTCCCTGCCTACTTGCAATCTCTCTCTCTGTGTCAAATAAATAAGTAAAATCTTTTTTAAAAAATTAAAAATATTATTGAATCTCTAATGGCTTTTTGCTTTATAGCCAATGAATTATAATTATTTGTAGATACCATACCCTGCTTTGGAGTTATTTGCATGTAATCTCATCTCCCTTATTTGACTATACAATCCTGAGAGCTGGAGAGACTGTCTTGAGACATTTATCCTCCACACACAGGTTTGAATTTGGCAGGTGCTCTGTAAGTCACTTGGTCTGTATTACTTTGCTTTTTTTTTTTTTTTTAAGATTTTATTTATTTGACACAGAGAGAGAAGTCACAAGTAGGCAGAGAGGCAGGCAGAGAGAGAGAGGGGAGGAAGAAGGCTCCCTGCGGAGCAGAGAGCCTGACGTGGGGCTTGATTCCAGGACCCTGGGATCATGACCTGAGCCGAAGGCAGAGGCTTTAACCCACTGAGCCACCCAGGCGCCCCTTACTTTGCTTTTGATAAAGGAGCCTTTCTTGTATTGAGTATCCATTTTGTGGTCTCAGCTGTTGATGCACTTGTGGGAAGTAAATCACAAACTTTGAAACCCGTAGGGCAGTCCAGTGTACTGGGGAGTCCAGTTTATTGGATAATTACTAGAATTACAGAATGGATTATTTTGATTGGAAGAGAACACACAAGTCATCCTTCCTAAGCATCTTTTTTCTGACTCTTTCAGGTAGAATCCCACCGGGAGAGCATGTATCTCAATATGGTGGCATGAGGGGGCATGTTTGCCTCAGTTCTCATATTATTCCCTCTGGGAGAAAAAAAAATTCGTACACACACACACACACACGTATTTGGTAAATGTCCAATATATGTATTTATTACCAAATATATTTTCCCTTTATCTTTTAAATTGTAGGTGCTGTTTTTCTTTTGTATATTTTATACTGAATATTTCAATATTCAGTTTTCTCTATTCAGTTTATGAAACTCCATGATTCATAACATGATTTCTTTTGGATGAGGTGTGATCCCTTCTAGTTCTAATTATTTTCCCAGGATGTCTGATTTAAAGCAGTGAATCTGAACCTTTTCTCTTAGTAATATCAAGTGTTTTTTTAATTGCCTTGCTCAATAGATTCCATAAGGATGTGAAAAGACTATTTTAGATGTGGTTTTGACAGTATTTTTAAGCTTCCAGCTTTGCATCCTACACTGATTTATATATTATTCAGTATTTTTATACATTCATTTTCTCTCCAAAGCTCTGTTATATATACATAATTTTCTTGGTCCTTTAAATAGTGTTGCACTGTCCTGTGGTTAGGAAGTGTTGATTTTCTAATTTTTTGCTGAAAGTTTAACCAGCAAACAAAGGAATTTCAGTGGTTTGCCCCAGTTATATGGTTAATTAGTGATAAAGCCACAAGAAGAATGTTCTAATATTCTAGCCACATCTTTTTTCCCTTTTATGCATCATAAAATCAGGTCTTAAGAAGCAGCAGACAAGTAAAAATAAATTTTATGGATGCTTACACTGTCCATATAGGTGTGTTTCATCTTAAACCCTAGATTTAGTCATGAAAAATTTGAGCACAGATCATAAGTAGATTTATGATAATAATATTTTTGTAATAAAAAATTCTTTAGAAGACATCTCTCTCTATTTCGTATTTTTTGTCATTCAACTTACCTTTACTGACCCTCTTCTGTGTTCAGCAAGCTAAATGAGATTCAGAATTGTATAAGTTGAATTTTCTTAAAATAAGATATGCCTATTTAAACACAGTATCCATAGGAACATAAATTTATCAAAAAAAAAAGTGAGAGGAAAAAATTGAGAATTTGGAGTGAGATTCTAACTTGAGCCTTGATATTTAGATGAACCTCTTCACCTTTGCAGTCCCAATTAAAATGACTGCAACATTTTAAAATATGGAGAAACCCTATTAGTGTTGGAGGTTGGGGGTAGTAGGTCCATCTTTATGCTGAAATCTTGGAGGAATTTCCACTAGGTGTAGTGCAGATGGGCTCATATTGAGGAAATGTACTTAAGCCAACAACCTGGCAGTTTCACTTCGTTAAAAAAAAAAAAAGTGTCAAGAATTGAGGTGGGGGCGGTTAGGACCACCTGTAGGGGCTTGCACTTGGCTCACTTACACAGCCATTGATGTCTTAGGAGTGTCAGGAGGAGCCCCAGGAATAGTTGCATTAGGGTATGGCTCTGTCGCCACAGGCCGTTTGCAGGAAAGACTGCTTCTGTTCCTGGAGTAGACAGAGGTCAGGTCAATTTAGAAAATGTTTATATGGAAAATGGGAAAGTTTTCCCCCTAGGGAACTACTCACGGGCCGCCACCTCCCTCCCTACTTCTCTTAACCTGCTGTATGTGAATCTCTATCAGCCAGCCTCCCAGTGGAAGGAGGAATCAAAAAACCTCAGAATGGCTGGTGAAGGAAGGGAGAGGGGAATCCTACCCACCCTGTTTTGGGGGAAAACACCAGTCTGGATAGATGGTTCTTTGTTCAAGAATGAACAAAGAAAGCCAACATACGGTTTCCGAAAAGCCCGCGATGTAAATATAGGAGAGTAGAGTATTTAAGAGGCAGAGGAAGAAAAATATTTTCTATAGGAAAAATGAATACTTTCGATAACAATTTGCTCTGTGCTTTCTGTTGAGTGCACGGAAGTAACAGAATGAAGGAAGCAGTGAAAGCCATCTCTGGGGGGTGAAAGCTGGAGGAAGAAAATAGAGCGAGAGAATAAATTTAAAATATTGCTGAATAAGACTCTAGGCAGAAAGGCAAAGGAGCTCGCTTAAGAAGGAAGAAGTGTGAGGGAATTCAAAGATGCATTATATTGGTAAAGAAAAAAGTGAAAGTTGGAGAAAATGAGATGAATGATGGTAAAGGCAAACCTGAGAAATTCTCCCCCAATGCGGAGCAAGGTCAGCTCTAAGAGCACGAGATGCATAATGAAAGGCTGGACAAATAGCAGAGTTCTCATACACAGACAGTTGTTCTGAAAGAATTAGAAGCTAGATTAAAAGCAGCCAAAGCAATTAAGCATATTATACGAAAATAATAAAAACAGATCCCACCTTCTTGACTTTAAAAAGACACAGACCTGAAGACTGAGTCCTTACCATGTACCAGAGAACGTAACAGAAGAGAGAAAAATAATTTGATACAGTTTGGCAATTTTTCTGTTAATTTCAGGGTTAAAGCAAAGAAATTACCAAACATCCTGATCAGAAAAAGTAGTTTACCCCCCAAAGCAGAAGTTAGCATTAGAATTCTCTGCAACATTAAATGCCAGAAGACAATGAAGCAATGCCTGTAACTTTTACAGGAAAATGTTTGTGACCCAGAAATACTAGACTCGGCCAAGGTGTTATTCATTAGTGAAAGCAGTGGAAAGATATTCTCAGATATGTGATTTCTCATAAATACGCCATCCGCGTACTTTTCCTGAGGAAGTTGCTCGAAGATGCACTCCAGCCAATTATAAAGAAAATTAAACAGTTCAACCATGGTGAAGTCATGAAATAAAAGGATTAGTGATGAGCAATAGAAACCTTATGATTATAAAATAAAAACTTCAAAACATGGCAACATTTTAAAATGTTTATTGAAAGATAAAATTATAATAAACAACGATGAAATGAGCCCCAAATACAATACAGGGATAAAAAAAGAAAAACCTATTACTTTTCTCTACTAAGTTGCAGTAGATACTAATCCTTGGAATTAATACTTGAACTAAAAATTCTTTAAAAATAATGAATACAGGGAAACTCTCCCTCAGTCAAAAGAAAAAAAAAAAAAAGCTTATCTTTATATTGTCTTTCCCTAGGACCTGCACATGTTCTTTCTTTAGCTTTGCTTAAAAAACATACAAGCTTTGTGTTTCTAGCTATGTTAAAAAAGAAAGAAAGAAAGAAAAATACACCAGAACAGCAACACTGTATATTGATCCCACTGTGGAGGGATGTTGTAGTATGTAAATCTTCAGTAAGTATGGGCATGAAACCATATGCATTTTTTTAAAGTACATATAATTTGACATAGCTATATAATCACAGTTACCTCAAGGGGAAGACATTAACAAAACAGTGGGATCCAGGTAGCAGAAAAACCTGTACTTTCTGTTCTTCTCTGTTCATATATTGGTAATACTTTATATATGAATCTTTACAGTAGAAAAGTAAACTTCATGAAAATAAAAAATCCTATAGATAGAACAGAGTTATAATTAGAGGCAGATTTATAGTATTGGATGCCTTGTTCTTTCCCCCAAAATTAAAAATAAACTAAGCATTTAATGTAAGGCATTAGGGGAAAAAAACAACACAATAAAACAGATCATCCAGCAATTGAAGGGGGGTGGGGTCAGGATTTTATAAAAACCATAAACAGAATAGATTTGAATAAAAAGTCTAAGAGTTGAATCTTTAGAACAGACAACAGAATTAGTAAACTTCTAGCTCATTTGCTCAGGATAGCAAACCAAGATATACAAAATAATGTATTTAAATCACAAATTCAGAGGAAATAAAATGTCTAGCTTATGCTAACTATGAAATGAAAGTTCTAGTAAACATTAGCAAAACTGATTCAAAGACTACAATACTGGAATTGGCAATAACCAAGAACACTGCCACGGAGCCACTCCGGTTGTTAAAGTGACTGTCTGTAAGTATTATGGCCTATTTTTTATCCTACTTTGTGCTCTTGAGTTGTCACAAAAATCCTATAATAAGCAGGGACTAATTTTGCATATGAATAAAGACTAACTAAAACAACAAAATCTTTCCCTAAGTAGGGAGTTCGTTCTTGTGAAGCTTTTTTAAAGGTAGAAAAGAGCTGCCTTTCTAAAATTTAAGAGCAGCAAAATATTGACATGCAGTCAAAGGAGTGCCAGGGTTCAGGGAGCCTGGTAATGGACCCAAGAGGCCTTGTGACTCTGGGCTGACCAATGGCCCGGAGACCACTAACGGCAAATTGAATTTCTAGATCACCGGTCGCCTTCATGGCTCTCTGAAGCCTCTAGAATGTGAGAGCAGACCCACCAATTTTGAAGTGCCATGCAAACATATGAATTCGAATCATTCTTTGAGGTTCAATGGAATCTCTATCACTAGAAAGCCATTTACAGAGTGCCCCAAATTTTGCACATCTCCATCACAAGATTTTGATAGTTTGTTTTTACTAGTAACATGAATAGACGAAGTGCTCTTTACTACATTCATGAAATAAGTAAAGGAAGATCTGGATTTTTGATTTGGGCCACTCTGGATATACTACACTCAAACAAACAAACAAACAAAAAAACAAAACAAAAAAACCCCCCACATTGCTCACTCTCCTTCCCAATGAAATAAAGCTGAATTATGGCAAGGCTCTCTCCTGTGTGTTAGAAACACAGCCGAATATAATCTATGCAGGTTAGAAGATTGTCTTTTCTCCATTTCTTTTTGGAGAGGAAAATTCATTGCTATATACATACGATCTCTTTATCTTGTGGAATGTGTACTTAGATATGCTGTTGTTCACTCGGACCCATTGTTAAAATGCCCACTTGGTAACATCACTTTGCTAGGATCAGATTGAGTGATGTTTTGTTCTTGGTGGATCTTATACAGTGAGAGAGGGAAATGAAAGAAGATGTGAGAAATAGAGGCACATCCACAATGTGACAAGGGGACCGCAACAGCAGAAGGGTGACCTGAAGTCACGTTTTCCAAGCTGGTGTTCCCAAAGAATTTAGCTTGTTGAATTGTACCTCAACTTAATCCAACGAATTAACTTTGAGGAAGTTGAGGATTTGTGGCTCACATTAGCTTATCAGAGGGAATGTGAGTTTCCTCCCCCCTCCACCAAAATCTAAATTTTGTAGAACTCAGTGTTTCCCCATTACGTGTGTACACAGAACCAACCTTCCGGCAATCCTTTATGAAAAGGTCAGGGCCCCTGTGGGTCGAAGGACACACTTTGTGCTAAGTCTATTTACAGTGCACATTAAACGGGGAAAAGAAAAAACTTCTTCAAACACCGGCTTCGTTTTTGAAGGTTTCCTGTCATGAAAATATAATCAACTTGCACCTTTCCCATTGCATCAACTTCTTTTGGTCCTACTAAAGCAAAGTAAAGCCCTTACAGCTTTCTTACACGGATACGTCCTCCTTCTCCAAATGAATTCCCAGCAAAGGAGAAAAATCTGTGACCTACTCAGTGTTATTTTTAGGAAAGCTGAACTGTCAAGTTCCTGGTAGGGCTTCACCTTGATATTTTTTTTTCTTTAATGGAGGACCTCTAAACAGCAGAATATGGCTGCCTTTTAATCCTTGCCTTTTAAGTTAGAGAGGGGTGCTAGAAATCAGATGGTTTCTTTCTCTCTTCTCTCCCTAATATCTGACCCCCTGCTTAAATATTGTCATTAACTCACAGGGGTCAGTGGAGTCTGTTGTTCACTCATAGGTTAACTCAAGAAATCTTTGCTGGGTGCCTGCACTGTTCCAGGCACTATTCTAACATTGGGTATATGTACAAGGTGTATGGGGGTTTGAACAGGACTGACAAGCTTATAAACCTAGTGGGGAAGATAACCAACAAACACACAGGTAAATACACAATTTGCAGACAGTGCTGAGTGCTAGGATTAAATCAAAACAGGAAGCCAAGCAGTTTTTTTCTCCCCAGGTGAGGGGAGCACTGTGTACATGGTAGTCTGGGAAGGCTTCTCTGTGGAGGAGACTTCTGAGCTAAGAACCAGATGGTGAGGAGCCAGCAGATTTTTCTGGATCTGGATAAATGGGCCCACGGGAATCTAGAGAAGTCTGGAGTATGCTGGGCTTATTTTCATCAAGAGACTCCTGGATTTAGGTGTGTGCTTTGGCTTGCAGAGTTAGATTTTGGAACTCAACTATGGGGGTTCCTTTTACTCTCACAGGAAGGATGGCTGTTTGCCCAGTGGGCACCTGAAGCTCTTCTCCGTTTCTGTCCTTCGGGAGAACAGCATTTCTCAGTGGTATACAGTTGGGCCTTGTTAAGAGTCAGAGCAATCTGAATAACCGTTGCTATTAATATACTGGTTATGTGAGAGTTGTGCAATTATACAAGCGTCGGGAGTTCAGCTCAGATATGAAACTCATCTCAGTGCCGCTCTAAGATTCGACTGATCTGGCTCCCGTCACTCTAAGCTCCTCCATGGAGAGCTCCCCCCACCACACACCCGGCCCATTCTGACTATTAACAGACTAATTTTTATCTAAATCGATTTCCTTTGCGACGAAATGCTAGTGTTGGTTTATCTTTAGAAATAAGAAATTGCAAATTGCACAGCCACTGAATTATGAACTTAAGAACAAACCATATGGGTTCTAGAATTCCTATAATAACAAATGCATTTTGGGAATCAACAGAACAAATTACCTAGCTTACTTTTAAAATTCATCCTTCTTTGCTGTTTGTTTGTTTCTTGAAGGGCAAGTAGGAAGGAGGGTGACTTTATGCACCAACTGCTCAAAAACCCAGGCGGCAGAGAACAGGGATTTGGATTAGTCGACCCACTGACCCTATGGAACACTTTCTTCTTTGCTGCCTACCCTGGCACAATTTGGCTGGGAGGAAAAAAACCTTGATAACGTTGAGAGCAGTTCCCCTTTTAGTCTCATGAAAAGTTTTTGAGGCCAGCATCCTATTATGGTCTCTTTCTGTCCCAGTGCACTCGCTGAACACGTCCTTGACCTTGGGACACAGGCAGAGTTCAAACCAAGTCTGTGTTGTTGGGCTGTTCATCCCCCTTTCCTGGAAGACTCCTGACGATACCCTCTTTGCTTAAAGATTGTAAAGGTAACTAGTGTTCTTGCGCAAGATGGCCAAGGTGTAGGAGAGAGGCTGACCTTTGACTCTGGCAATCTCTCGAACCGTATGCAGGGCCAGGCCCGGGTGGGCATACTGGCAGATGCTTTTGGGAACCCCACGAGGCAGGAAGTAGGGCGCATCAGTTTCCACGACGATTCTGTCCAGGGGGATCATTTTCAGAGCCTCGCGGGTCTCCCAGGCGGAAGAGTAGGTCAGGACCGCTGTGAACCCCACAGACATGTTGGGAAAATACTTCAAGAGGGGCTCGATGAGCGGGTAGGTGCCCGTGAAGCAATGCCTATGGATCTTGTAGTCAGGGGGCACTCTTCTTTTCATGATGCCCAGCAGATCTTCATCAGCTTCTCGGCAGTGGATCACCAGGGGCTTCTTCAGAGACACGGCCAGCTGCAGCTGCCTCTCAAATACCCTCTGCTGCTGTGGAATCGGCGTGGTACACTTGTAAGAGTAATCTAAGCCCATCTCTCCAAACGCTATGGCCTTGGGGTGCCGTAAGGCGTACAGAAGCTTTCTTTCTTGAGTGTCATTGTAGTAACGTGCAAAATGGGGGTGACAGCCGAAGGCCCCCCAAACCAGATCATCTTTCAGCAGCTCCTCCCAGAGGCCATCCCTTAGTGTGCGAGGATCACAAAAATCAGAGATGCAGCCCTGAAATTCCTTAGGAAAGGTATAGTTGTATATTTCTGTGAACTTGCTAAAGGTCCCTTTGAAAGACAGCTTGGAGTAGAGAATATCCAAGTGGCAATGGGTGTCAATGAAACCATGACCTAGGCCTCGATTCCAGTGGCATCTGGGCCCCAAATTAGACACATATTCTCCAAAAGGATAGGACGCGGTCTCCTCTTGGACGGTTTGCTCCCGGGCTTCTAAAGTTCTGGAGAGACGAGAGGCATGAAAGTTCGGGGATGGACCTTCCTCTAATGCCTTCCAGTCTCTGGACCAGTTTTGGAAGTGCATTTCTGAGCCGGAGGGGTAATCACTGAGAAAGCTGCGGCTGTTCCTCCCGGCCTGGGGTGTGCTGTCGCTGCTGCTGCCCACAGAGGGAGAGTAAGAAGGCTGGGGACTGCTGCTCCAGTAGCTGGTATAGGCCTGCCGCAGACCCCTGTGCAAATGAGATTGGTCCGGGACACCACCAGTGGTGAAGGATGGAGGCTTTGAAACTCTTGAGAAACCCAAGGAGACTGGCTTCTCCTGAGGGAATCTGGCTGCAGCTAGCTCTTCTACACCAGGCGGGTGACTAAGTGAAAAGGGGCGCTCAGCGATCGCCTCCCTTTCTTGATGCTTTTGGATCTCTGAACAACAGTCACGTCTGTCTAGAAATTTGGGGACCGGACAGGCTTTTTCCAAATTGAGCACCGCTCTGTCAACTGGCAACTTCTTACAGGGTTTCTCCTGCGGATCCATAATCACTCTCCTGTTACCAAAACTGTTGACTTCTATCGCTATCATTTCCTTCTCCACTCTAACCTCGGGGGCTGGCAGCTGCTTTTTCGGAGGAGCAGAGAAGGTGACGACCCTGGCAGGTCTTTGTCCAGGGCTGAGATGCTCTCTTCTGCTGGGTTTTGCACCAACGGCTTCCTCTGCTTCTGGCATCAGTTTTCCCTGGGTGCCCTGGATACCCTTCCCATAGGTGAATGGAGCGCTTTGGTCATGCAGTGTAGCACTCTTTCTCCTGACATTGTTTGGGTCCTCGGACTTATCATTGTGACCCTCAGCCTGGGCTGCAAATTCAGAGTTTGTGGAGTTACTGGAACTCCGTCTGGAACTGCTCCTAAAGCGGTACGCCTCCTCGGGAGAAGCCATTTCCTCTAGGGAGGGGCTGAGCCCAGGAGAGTTGGAGCAGAGGGGAGTCCGCCGATGGGAGGAGCCCCAAGTGCTCCCTCGAATCAGGCGTTTTTTAGAGGCTCCACCCACACCTGGTCCTGAGGAATGGGGTGGTTGGGGGGTTGGCGGGAGGAATTTCCCTTGGCAGGCTGCACCCCCTGAAAAACCACAGCTTGAAAGCTGTAAGTCCTCTTTCTGTGTTCTCAGGTGGTGGGGGACACTGGCCACTCCTGAAGGAAATACAGAGTTAGGAGGTGGCTGGTTGGAGGGGACACATCAGTGGGCTCCCGGAGGCCTCCGCATTAACCAGAGGGGCCCTGAGTGTTGCCCTTGCTACTTAACTTCGCGCCGCTCCAGCCACTTAGTGACCTCGTCCCCACTCTTTCAGCTGCCCATGATGGTTCTCAGTGTTCCAGAGATGGCAAAGCCCTGCAACAGAGTGCGTGATCTCAAAGCGCTTTGAAAAAATCGCGAAGATCCAAGATTTGGGGAAAGCTTGGTCTGGCGCCCAAGCCACAACTTGCTTCCGAGATTTCTGAGCGCTCTTTCTCACAGAGCTGCTTCCGGGGAGCATCGAAGCACTTCCGGGACTACAGTGCGCTTCCGTTTGGTTTGGAAAACAAGGCCCTTCTGATGTTAAAGCCCTTGAAAAGACTGTAGGGTGCTTTGGGGACTACACACAGGGCGCCTGGAGCCTAAGCTAGGACCCAACATAGCCCTGGAGCAAAAGGAGAGGCTTATACCCCTCTGCCCCGGCTAGTCTTGGCCAGTGGAAATACTCTCCCCCTCCACACACAAGGGACTGTGCTCCTGCCCCCGCCAGCACCCCCTTGCCTCTTCCACCTTGCCTCCGTGGTCCAGAAGCCCACTTCTATCTGTGGCCCAGCCAGGCTTCACTAGGAACTGCTACCATCATTTGCTGTTTGTTCCTTTTCTTCCCCCCATTCTTTTAGAAAACATGGTTGTTAAAACATAGTTTAAATATACATGCTTTTAAGAAACATAGTTACAATTATAGCATATTACCATTTTCAGTTCTGTGGTTTTTTTCTCTCAACATTTCTGCGTATCCTAAGTATTTTTCTTACTGCTCTGTAGTTTTCGAAAACATCATACTAGTGCCTTCATAATATTCCACAGAGTACATAGATGTGCCATAATTCACCAAACCCTTCCCTTTCTGTTAACTTTTTAGGCTCCCTCACTTGAGTTTTTTCTATTTAAAAAAAAGGAAAAAAAGACTGCAAAGAACATCTCTGCACATATGTTTCTCCATATTTTGGTTTGTTTCTTTGGGCTACATGCCCAGAAATGGAGTTCCTGAGAAGTATAGGAATTTAAAAATGGTTCCTCATAGCAGTACATTGCCTAGAAGAATTGTAGTAGTTTAAAATCTCATCCATGATGAATAATCCCACCAGGCCCATTTTATAGGAGAAACAAAACTGCTGCCTCATTTTAATTCACTCTCATCTGATAATATCTTAGAGCAAACATTTTTCCTTTCTTTATTGACCCTCTGGTGAATTTTAAGTCCTTTTTTCATCTTTTTAAGGGTCTTTTCAAAGTTAACTAAATATATTTTTATAAAATAAATAGTCATGTTCAGGTTTTTTTGTTAGTGTGTTTATTTTTTACTTACATTTTCTTTTTTTGAGGTTATAACTTGTTTGTCTACTCAAATCTTAATTTATTTGTTTCATAATTTTCTTTTTCCTCCTAAACCTAGAATGGTCATCCTCCCTTTCAAGGCTTTAACACACACACACACACACACACACACACACACATTTGGAGGGTGGTTACATGGGTGGATCTGTTATATTTAAGCTGGTAATCCCATCTGGTATGTATTTGGGATTATAATTTATTTTAGGTTGGGATATACTTGATGCTATTCCAAGTTAGCACTTTTTTCACTTACTGATACGTGGTTCCTTTTTCATGTGTTAAATTCCTATATGTGGAGAGCCTGGGTGGCTCAGTCGCTTAAGCATCTGCCTTCCGCTCAGGTCATAATCCCATGGTCTTGGGATCGAGTCCTGCATCGGGCTCCCTGCTCAGTGGGTAGTCCGCTTCTCCCTCTCCCTTTCCCCCATGCTATTCCTCTGCTTGTGCTTTCTCAGGTTCTCTCTCTCAAATAAATGAATAAAATCTTTTAAAAAAATTCTGTATGTAATAAGGTCTATTTCCAAACCATTTCTTTTTCACATACTATTATGATTCTTGTTACTGAGGTGTTGTACTATTTTAGTAATTGAAGCATTAAATTGTAGTAAGGTATAAAATCTGGGAGACTTAGGTCCCCTCCATTACCCTGACTTTGTATTATTTTCTTTAATAGGCAGACTTGTTCATTTTATCAGGTGGACCTAGAATTATTTTTTTTTCAAATACCTCCAAAACGCCAATGAACTTCAATTATGTTATTTTAGTCTGCTTATCCAGAATATATTCCACTATTTGTCAAGTTCATCTCTATGTTTGAGTGTTTGTAGGGTTTTATATGGGTCACAGAGTCTTCATTACAACTATTTTTAAGTGTTCTGTAATTTTTATTCTATTGTGAACATACTCTTCCCTCTCACCATATTTTCAGCTGGTTAGTTCTAGTACATGAGAATACTTTTTCATTACTTTTTTTTATTTAAGTAGACTCCACACCCAGCATGGAGCCCAAGGTGGGGCTTAAACTCACCACCCTGAGATCAAGACCCAAGCTGAGATCAAGAGTCAGATGCTTAACCAACAGTGCCCCTAAGAATATTTTTGATTCATTTGTGGTCATGCTGAAATCTTTTATTTATTCTTAGTTACCCAGCCTTTGCTTAATGCCATTATTTTATCAGCCTATAGTACTTTGGTCTCCTTCTTGTTGGTATTTTTATTTCATGCCTTCTGACATTGTCCAGAATTCCTCAAAATGATATTAAATAATGTCGTCAGTAGGGGCATTTTTGTTCCATCCCTGATTGTAGCAGGTGCACAGTTTACCTGATTATAATGCCGGATAGTTAGGCCATTGTTTCAGAGCAGATGCTTTTCAGTCTTGTTAAGGAATCACTCTTGTATTTTAAAATGCATGGGGAAGGAAAATGCTGCCCTTCATGCAGGTGGCTTATAACTGTTACAGGGCTATTGAATTCTGTTTGCCTGTATCTTACATCCTAAGTGGTGAAATAGTCTGGAGCAAGCTTGCACACTCCTATCCCCTGGGGAGCTATAAAAATCAGTATTCTTGGACCTGCCCCGAAAGATTCGGATTTCATTGTGTGTGGGTATGTGTGTGTGGGTGTGGATACCGCCCAAGCAACAGGAGTTTTATCTGTAGGTGATTCTCATGGGTAGCTCAGGTGAGGACTCCTGCTCCATAGTTGACTTTTTTAATGGTCTGTCAGGCATTGGAATTCACTTCGTGGCTTTCCATCTGTTCGGGTATCCAGGGGAGTTGTGTAATGGGGTAATTTTCTTTTCCTTGAAAGTTTGAAAGAATCCATTCATAAATCATCCAGGCTGGAGGTTTTTGTTGGGACAATTCTTTGGTAATTTTTTTTCCACTTCTTACTTGGTTATGGTTCATTCATTGCGTTTTGATAATTCACAGTTTTTACAAAAATCACTAATTGGGGTTTTATTTTTATTTATTTTTTAAAGATTTTATTCATTTGACAGACAGAGATCACAAGTAGGCAGAGAGGCAGGCAGAGAGGGGGGTGGGTGGGGGGGGTTGGAGCAGGCTCCCCGCTGAGCAGAAAGCCCAATGCAGGGCTTTATCCCAGGACTCTGGGATCATGATCTGAGCTGAAGGCAGAGGCTTTAACCCACTGAGGCACCCAGGTGCCCCAACTAATTGGGGTTTTAAAAGCTATTACTATTTTTTAAAGGTTTATTTATTTATTTCTTATTTGACACAGAGATAGAGAGTGCAAGTACGTAGAGCAGCAGGCAGAGGGAGAGGCTATGTGCTGAGCAGGGCGCCTGATGTGGGGCTGGATCCCAGGACCCTGGGATCATGACCTGAGCCAAAGGCAGCCACTTAACCAACTAAGCCACCCAGGCGCCCCTAAAAGTTATTTTCATAAAAGCTTGCATGCATATTAAGATGATTTATATCTGGGACGCCTGGGTGGCGCAGTTGGTTGGATGACTGCCTTCGGCTCAGGGCGTGATCCTGGAGTCCCGGGATCGAGTCCCACATCAGGCTCCCAGCTCCATGGGGAGTCTGCTTCGCTCTCTGACCTTCTCCTCGCTTGTGCTCTCTCTCACTGTCTCTCTCTCAAATAAATAAATAAAATCTTTAAAAAAAAAAAAAAAAAAAAAAGATGATTTATAACTTATAATTTATTAAATTTTTATGTTATGCCATCTCTTCTTTCTGAATTTATACTTTCTTGATTATCTTTGCTAGAATTTTATCTTATTTATTAAAGAAGCTCTTGGATCTATGTATTGTAGTTGCTTTTTTTTTTTCCTTTCAAGTTCTTCTATTTATGCTCTTATCCCGTTTGTTTTTTACTTGCGTTCTTTATGACAAATTTTTACACTTCTGAAAAGTTTTGCTCAGTTCATTGCTCACGGAATCAAAACTCTTGACTGCATTTCAGAATTACCTGGGTTGCTCTTAAAAAAAAATGCCCCTCCGACCTGATGCGATGTGGGCCAGGGAAGAAGGGTCATTTCTGGTAGAAAAAAGGTATTTTTATTAAAGCAGGGGGACAGGACTTACGAGCAGGAAAAGCTGTACTGGGGTTGTGGGGAACAGTCTATGATCTCTTGTAAGTTGGGTGTGTGTGTGCAGAGCTAAAGGACATTTCTGGAAGGATTTTCATATGTTAGAGAAGACTTAGAAGATCCTGGAGGTCTGGTTATTGTCAGGCTAAGGTTGCTTTTTGCCTGTAGCAAAACATTAGTGATTTTTTTTTTGTTTTTTTGTTTTAAACTTTTTTATTATGTTCAGTGCAGAGAAAGACAATTATTGTATGATGTCACTCATGAGCAGAACAGAAGCAAAGCCTGAGTGTTAAGGCAGTTGTGAGTTCCTGGAGGAATGTCACACTCCGCCTGTTTCAAGTATTTTTCAATAGGCTGCAAGTCGTGAGATTTAATTTTATCTTCATTTCTTTTGCCTTTGTTCTCCTCATCATTACCTGCCCTCAAGATTCTGATTTAATTCATTTAAGCTTGGGTCTGGTTGTTGTCACCATTATCTTCTTCTGCTGCTTCCTTTTTTTTTTTTTCCCCTAAGTTTCCGATTCAATTTACTTAGGCTTGGGTCTGGTTCATTTGTTCTTTCTCTCTCTGTCTCTCTTTCTTTTTCTTTTTTTCTTATTTCATAATGCAGAGCCAAGGCTGAGAATAGCTGAGTTAGAACATTGAACTGAGTAAGCTCTCTTTAATGCTAAGTTCTTTTATGTAATCATCTAAACCCAGTAACTCACCCAAGATGATGGATTTACCTAAGTTTTATAGGTTTGTACATCTTTAAATTTTATTAGGTTCTCTACTTAGCATTTTTATTTTTATTTTATTTTATTTATTTATTTGTCAGAGAGAGGGAGAGTACAAGGACGCAGAGTGGCAGGCAGAGGAGGCAGAGAGAGAAGCAGGCTCCCCACTGAGCAGGGAGCCCCCTGCGGGACTCCATCCCCAGACCCTGGGATCATGACCTGTGCCCAAGGCAGCTGCCCAATGGACTGAGTCACCCAGGTGTCCCTTAGTATTTGTATTTTAAAATTTACCTTTAGCACAATAATAATTAGTGAGAATTTCTGTTTATACTTCCATAATACATTTCTAGTTGTATTTGTGATTTGTGACTAGAACTTACATCATTTCTCTCTGTCCAGTTTATTAGAATTTTTTGTGAATTAGCTTGTGTAGGGGAGGAAAAATCATTTTCCCTTTACCCGTCTAGGTGCTTGAGCTTAGATGCCCCTGTAATACAACCCAGAATAACAAGAAAAAAACAAAAAGTAGTTTAGTAACCTGTATACTTTTTGTGTACATGGGAGAAACGCAGGAAAACTGAGTAACAAATGGCCCAAACCAGTGCCTTAAATACCATCTCCAGCTAAAGATGGGGAAGAGGGTATTGGGGGTGGAGAGCCAGTTGTTGTGGGAGGTGGGGGGCTGGGAGGCTGAGGAAATGGGGGGGTTATCAGGCAAAGCACAGAAACCAGGGGTAGGGTTGTTTTGCAGACTTAAGTCCCTGCCTTCTCCTCTGATTGGAATTTCTAGAGGTGATTGTTGCTCATCTTTTTCTGGGTACAGAGGAGGAGACACCCTTACAAATGGAGATCCCCCTTATACATGTAAATGTCTCTTACCCGATGGGTCACTTTTACTTGGATATCAGAGCAGGTCTGCTGCCTTTTTTTTTTTAAACTATTTATTTGAGAGCTCTTTCTTAAAATGAATCAGTTAAAGGTAAGTCTTAGGCCAAAGAAGCATTTTTTGGGGGGTGTCATATTCTGTTTCTCTTCATGCATGATAAATTTCTATAAATATCTCATCACCGTGTATAAGGGAGCCATCCTTTATATGCAGTACCAGATCTCTTACAGTTTATATTCTTAATTCTAAGACTCTATAATCGTAAAAGAAATCACTGGCTTAATCACAGCTCTTGCAGGAAGAACAAACACCACCACATGAAATGTATAGAATTTGTATTGTTTACCGACCTTTAACAGCTATGCATTTATCTGTACTATTATATACCTTCTTCTTTAGGACCCCATGATTTGTCTGAGCGTTTTTCATCAAACAGAACCCAAGCATCATTTTCAACTTAGACTAGTGATGCTGGTCTCTTTATAGACTGTTGAGCCTTATTGAACATTACTGGTGTTTCATCTCTTTCCTGACAGTTTCTCTCGAAATTCAGCTGTAAATTTTTGACACTTCGATGTTGAGTTTCTGAGTAATACAGACTTTATGACTCATGCATTGGTCACACCAACCTCACCACCTTTAAAAATTCTCTGATTTATTTAGAACGATTCAGCTCCAGCTTTTGCCTCGGGATTGCATTGCGTAGCCTGTGACGGACAATCTTCTACACGCAATTATTTTGTGTGGCAGGGCTGCATCAGACAATAATCATTCTGAAAACAATTTAAGTGGAAATTAGGAATCCAAATAGATGTTAAAATCCAGCTATTGGGGATATGCAATGCAAAGTGAGCAGCTCAATTGACACGAAATGGGATTAACTCTTTCCCTGCCAGGCAAAATTTACATTTTACATCAAGTTAGAACCAGGAGCTCAGCAGCTGGAACACACTCCTGGCTGCTCTGAGCTCCTTCTGCCTTTTGTTGTAAGAAGATCCTGATTTCCAAAATCTTAACATTTCCAATGTTTCCTTTATAATGAAGAAATGCCATGTATCTATTATTTAAAACTAATTGATTTCAGATTCTATATCCTCTAGGCTAGCATCAGATATTCAAATTGCCTTGGGGGCTCAGGCAGGTAACCTTGTATAATAACAGTAGGGCTTGCAGAAGCCTGTGGGGAACTGACGATCACATGCTCTGCCAACTGATATTTACATTCCGTTTCCAAGAAAATTACAGCCAATTACATCCTGTAGGACCTTATTTATCTAATCTCTGCTTGACATCATAAATTATGATGAAACCCTGTATCATAATTATGTTTCTATAAATTGTTATTTCTAGCAGGTTTTAGGTCCTCTTCTCCGAAGACTCTGGTACTTCACGTTCCTCTGTGATGAGGTGTTTTATCTGGGTGAGATCACTTTTAACCTATTTGGTGTCTCTTCCTTTGTATTCTACTTCGCTACATTTTACAGTTCCCTCTCTTCCTTTTCTATCTTTTAGTCTCTTCTGCTCCTGACTTGCTCTCTGCCTTTTGTAGGGGAGGAAAAGTCCTATTCCTTCCACCTTCTAGGTTCTTAGCCAAGACACCCCTGTAATAAAGAGATTAGCAGGAGAAAAAAAACAGACAAAAGCTTAAGAAAGTGTACACCTGGGGGCGCCTGGGTGGCTCAGTGGGTGAAGCCGCTGCCTTCGGCTCAGGTCATGATCTCAGGGTCCTGGGATCGAGTCCCGCATCGGGCTCTCGCTCAGCAGGGAGCCCGCTTCCCTCCCTCTCTCTCTGCCTGCCTCTCCGTCTACTTGTGATTTCGCTCTGTCAAATAAATAAATAAAATCTTTAAAAAAAAAAAAAAAGAAAGTGTACACCTGGAGGAGGCCCAAGAAAACTGAGTAGCTCCTCAAGATGGCCCAAGCCCCCACCTTAAATACCATGAAAACAAAAGGTGCTTAGGGTGGGGAGTCAGTTACAGGAGGTTACCAGAAAAGGCACAGTACATAAGGGTAAAGTTGTTTTGTAGCTTTTAAAAAGACTTATTTATTTGTGAAAGGGAGCTAGTGAGCACAAGTTGGGGTGGAGGAGGGCAGACGGAGAGAATCTCAAGCAGATTCCCCCACTGAGTGCAGAGCCCTAGCTGGGGCTTGGTCTCCCCATCTGTGAAATCAGGACCTGAGCTGAAATCAGGAGTCAGATGATCAGCCAGCTGAGCCACCAGGTGCCCTGGTTATGCAGATTTAACTTGTTCTCTTCTCCTTTGATAGGCCTTCCTAGAGATTTAGGGTCTTTTCTTCTGGGTACAGAGAGGGAGACAACCTTACAGATGGAGATTTCCTGCATAAATGTAAATGTCTCTTACAGAAGCTTTGTTTTCAGAGCTGCTCCTGTGTTTGCAGTTTTTGTTTTTTTAAAATAATGAGTCTAAAATAATTGTCTTGCCAAAGAGGTGTATTTTGGTTTGACAAATTCTGCTGTCCTTCAGTTTTCATGCTGGAGTCTGGTGGCCCTGTGTTCTCCGGGAACCAGAACATGAAATAGCAGTCCATCCCTCTTCCATTGAAGCCCAGCCTAAAATAATGTCTTTTATTCTCTCTTCCTTTTTATTTAGCATCCTTCATTCTCTTTTAATGTGTTATTTGACTGTTAAATATTTAATGATTATGTAAATGACAGTGTTGTCAACTAATCTATGCCAGTTTGCTCATTCACAAATTTATACCAATGATATTCAATACATAGAGGTAGGTGAAAGTGATGAATATTCTCCCTCCATGCTTTCCTATCCAACTACAAAGCAAAAAAAAAAAAAAGTTTCAGATGGAATCTAAGGGGGCAGAATCCAGGTTCTTTGTCTGGTCTAATGATTAGATTGCCATAAGACAGGTCAACAAAAGAAAAAAAAATTGATTATATACCTATGGGAGCGCCACAGAGATGTGGAGACTCAGGCAGTCAGGTAACTGAGGCTTGTCTACCATCCAGAACTAAGGAAGAAGGTGTAGGGGGTCTGAGACTTCAAAGAGGAGGAAGACAATTGACAAGATGAGAAGAGCAAATGTTTGGTCAGCAAATGTTTGCCATGCCATCCAGAAAAGTCTTTTTGAGAGAAAAAGTTTTCTCTGGTAACAGCTTGTTTGCTGGTACAGGGTCCCTGTCTAAATTCTTGGAAGCAGTTAAGGGGGAGGTAAAAAGTTCATCTGGAGTCTGCTGGGCCCCAGTTGTCTTCAGGTTGAAATAGCCCACAGGCCAAAGTGGCACATTCTGGAATGGCCTGTTTTGCTCCCTTTCACTCCCTTTACTGCAAGCTCAGAGAAGCTCCAGCTCTTTTGCCCTTTTCGGTCTTCCAGTATTTTTTTTCTCCTTTACTTTTTAAAAATTGAGATACAGAATTTGCCATTTTAATATGTCCAGCACAATTCAGTGTCCGACATCTTTTTCTTTTAAAGATTTATTTATTTATTGAAGAGAGAGAGAGCACGAGAGGAAATGAGAGTGAGGGGAGAAGCAAGGGGAGGGGGGAGAGAATCCTCAAGCAGACTCCCTGCTGAGCGGGGAGCCCTACACAGGGTTCCATCTCAGGATCCCAAGATCATGATGTTAGCCAAAATCGAGAGTCGGACGCTCAACCATCTGAGCCACCCAGGCACCCCAACATCTTTGTTATTAATTGAGGCAAAATTGACATAACATAAAAGCAATCATTAGCCATTTTAAAGTGTGCAATTTAGTTCCATCTAGTATATTCACAGTGTTGTGTAACCATCACTTCTAACCAGTTCTAAGACATTTTCATCACCCCCGAAGGAAACCCTATAACCATCCAACAGCATCTTACCGGAAATACTCACTCAACACAAATAGGACAGCATTTTAGAAATGGGTTTAGCTAACCTTCTAACTGGAGGCAGGCCAGATGAATTTTCCAAGAAAACAACTAAACATAGGACCATTTTGGAATGAAGCCAAAGGTGCCATTTTGAAAGGGAAGAGATCTCTGGGTTCAATAGATTCTTAGAACCTATTATAGTAAAGACGGTGCCTCCTTTTTAACTGATCCGTTCATTTTTGAATATAGTCATTTAACTAAGTACAACTCATTTCTCACATCCTATGTGGTAATTAACAACATTTCCTGTGTTGATCAAATATAAATTACTGAGGCATTTTGTCAGCCACTTCTGAAGTATGGGCTTCTGATAGAAAATTGCTACTGCTGGAGCATATATTCCTAATTAGGGTAACTTAGCACCCTGAGAGGGTAGATGATACCAAACAGACTGACTCGTATATAGGATATTGTCCATGTTGAATTACTATAGTATTACATCATATACACCATTAACTTTTGCAACTCTAATTACAAAAATTGATTAAAAAAATGAGTGTAGAGGGAATATTAAAATGGAGATCTGAAGGAACACGTGTGTCCCAAAGCAAGTTTGAAAGTATGTTCGGGTTGCTATGTTGAGAGTGATTCCAGTGGTTAAAGATAAGTATTACTCATACAACATGGCACCAAAGCCTAAGAAATCTATCTCACCTGGAAGAAAAATGGCCTGTGTTATACTTACTGAGAGGCCCACTTTTCCAAAATGGTTAAATAATTGTTTTTGATGATCTCTGATTTTTACTCTACTTCATTTTGTTTTTTTAAAGATATAATTATTTGAGAGAGAAAGAATGAGAGATGGAGGGCATGAACAGGAGGAGGGGGGGAGGGAGAAGGAGAGAAGTAGACTCCCCAATGAATGCAGAGCCCGACATGGGACTCAATATGGGGCTCCGTCTCACGACCCTGGAATCATAACCTGAGCTCAAATCAAGAGTCAGCCACTCAGCTAACTGAGCAACCCTGATTTTTACTGTAATTACTTTAGAAACCATCTCTGCCACCTGAGTCCCTCTCCAACACTCCCCTCTCCCCGCCCCCCAGCACATACACAGTGTAAGATGAGATTCGCCAGCATTAAGCTAGGCTCTTTGAATTTTCTAAAGAAGTTTAAGGTGGGCTCTCCGGCGCACTGAAAGAATTTCAGATCTACCTATTGAGAGAATATTCAGAAAGAATATTATATTGTCTGCATAGTAGTACCCCCCTTATCCATGGGGTATATGTTCCAAAACCCCCAGTGGATGCCTAAAACCATAAGTAATACTGAACCCTGTATACATTTTTTTTTCTTATGCATACATACCCATGATGAAGATCAATTGGTAAAATAAGCATGGTAAGAGATTAATAATAATAAGTAATAAAAAAACAATGATAACAATGTACTGTAATAAGTTATGTGAACTTGGTCTCTCCCTCAAAATATCTTACTGTACTCACCCTTCTTCTTGTGATGACATAAGATGATAAAACACCTACATGAGATGAAGTGAGGTGGATGATGTAAGCATTGTGATATAGTGGTAGGCTCCTATTTTTTTTTAAGATTTTTTTTAGTTATTTGAGGGGGAGAGAGACGGAGAGGGCAGGAGTGTGTGGGGGGGAGGAGCAGAGTGAGAGAGAGAAGTAGCCTGATGCAGGGCTCCATCCCACGACCCTGAGATCATGACCTGAGCTGAAAGCAGCAACCCAGGTGCCCCAGTGGTAGGCTCCTTTCGACCTGAACATATGGCAGAGGGAGGGTCATCTGCTTCTGGATCCAGCTGACTGCCAGTATCTGAAGCTGCAGGATGTAAAAGCATGGCTAAGGGGGGAACCTACCCTAAACTACATCTAGAATCCCATTGTGAAATTCCGAAGCCAGAAACTAGATCAGTTTATAGTAGAACTGAATGATGGATTTGTGGTTTGAATATCATTTCCTTATTCTAACTAGGCAGTGATGCAAATATAATCTTTATATATGGTAACTTAGATTGTGTGTCTGTTCTCAGAGCTGATGTGTAAAATGTCTTTGTAAAAATCTCAACTTTTTGCTTTTAAATTAACAAGTATGCAGGCAGGAGCTGTATTGATTCTGAGTTTGCTGAAATTTTTTCATTTCTTAGTTTCTAATTATGATTCCAACAGGTATTATCTTTTGATGCCTATTTAGAAGATGAAGTACCTGATAAAATCCAAGAAAACTACAGAATAAGACGCTATAAAATCTATTTCTACCTTGAAGATGACACAATTCAAGTAAACGAACCAGAGTTGAAAAATAGTGGAATGCCTCAAGGTATCTATTTAAAGCAGAGTTATGCTTCTCTTACTTCCGATGCCTGACTTTGTATACTGTCTTTCTCTACCTTTTAAAAAAATACTATGTACCGCTTAGGTATCTAACTTGTTGGTGACAATGAACATAAACATGCTGGTAGCTTCTGGTCGTTGATGGTGACTTCCCTCCTTTTTACCCCCCAACACCTCACCATGGGCCATTTCACTCACTCTTGTACAGCACATTTGTTTTCTGTCAGGCATTGCTCTAGTTGGAGCAGACTTTTCCTGTGTATCTGGTCTTTTCACTATGACCATATTATTGCCTTCGCAACACTTTCCAGGCGAAGAGAGGAGGCGGTTGTCCACTGCCCCTTCCAGATCTGTATTCTTTCTTCTTTCTTGAATTTGCTGCTGTTGGCTTCAGCCACCCTCTCCTCATACCTGTTCTCTTGAGACTTTGATGGTTCTTCAGGAACAGAGGGTCATTGCTCCTTCCCCCCCGTATGCCAGTCACCTTTGTCCATGGTCCTTTTCAGCCAGACAAGAGTTAATTCTGTGACATGGGCACCAGAGAAACTAATCCTAAATTGCATTATTAAAAGTAGGGCGGAGATTGGGGGAGATGACTGATCTCTTCTGTTTGTGCTCTGAGTCCTTCACTTGGGACAGTGCTGAGATCTGGATGCATTCAGGGGACAGCAACCATGGTGGTAAAAGGACTGAAAATTTGTGTGTGAGGCAGAAGAGTGAAAAGGATATTTGTCCATAAAGGGAAGACTCCAGTTTGCCTGGTTAATGTCCTCAGGAACCTGAAGGGCTGCTATGGGGAGGAAGGGTGACCTAATTTTCTGTATCCTCAACGCTAGGATCTAGGGGGTCAGAATTTAGGTCGGTAAGAAGAAGAATTTTCTGGCAGAGAGCTGCCAGAGGTTGTGGTGATTGGTTCTGGATGAGCATGAGGGGTCAGTGTTGGGTGTAGGGTAGGAGAGGGATGGACTAATTTGTTTGGGCCTAGGTATGCATGGATACTTGGGGGCAGGTCAGGGGTTCTTCTGCACGGATAGCTTAATAGAGGCATGGTGGAGGGGAGTCACGTGTTCATTCGGTGTTCACACTGCTGGAGAGACAAGGGGATAAGTGGGCCTGGCCACAGCTGTAGCTCACCAGTAAGCCTGCTGAATAGTCATGGGTTTTGTTTGTTTCTCGGGGAAAGGACACATGGGGCCAGAATGGGTGTCACCAATGAATGAGTGGCCGAATTAAGGCCTCATGAATACTGAGTACTCATGAATATTTACTGCTTTTGTATATTTAGTGCATCATGAATATTCAGAGACCAGGTGCCTCATATATATTTAATACATATGGAAAATTAATTATCTCCTGGTCTTTCCATCCCTTTCTTTATATGTTTGACATACGCATGTTCTATTTACTACCTACTTATTGTTGTTTAACACATCTCAGGAGTTTCGACCAATGCTGAATAAATTTTTTCCTTAGTAATGACTTGTCTGGGCCCATTGCGTCCATGTTGATATACCACAGTGGGTTCGACGGGGGAGAAACAGAGAAATTTGTGGACCATGGGCCTCTGAGTACAAGGTTTGATGAGGCAGTATGCAAAGGACTTCCTTCAGTGCTCATGAGATTGAGGTTTTCTTGGTATGTAGCCCCATTGCATCTGGATGATGAATCTGGGGTCAGTCACCATGGCCAAGAAGTGTCTGTTGAATTATCTACTCTGTGCCAGGCACTGTGCTGGGTTTTGGTAAGAAGACCTCCATCTCATAGAGCTTATGGGCAAGCAGTTTGGAGAGGGAAGGGAGCAAGGTGACTAGTCCCAAGAATTTTGCAGTTATTCTGGTTAGAACAAACAAAGACAGTGATGGTAGGAATAGGAAACAGAGGAAAGATTTTAGAGACATTTGGTTGGCAGACTTGATAGGCCTTGACCAACAATTAAATATAGAGAATGAGGAAGGGGAATATCTAATGATAAAAGTATCTACTTTATCATTATCTCATTTAATCCCCCAACAACCATCTCAAGTAGGTCATTGTTAGCTTTTACAGAAAAAGAAACAGGTTTAGAGAGGTAATTTGCTTCATCTAAATCTTAACTGATTGCCTCAGAGCTCACTCTGTGGTTGAGGTTTTCAGTCACTTTATGGTTCCAAGGATGGTGATGTGTTTGCAAAACCCAGAAGCATGGAGCGAGGAGCCTATTTAGAAGGGGATAGAGGTTGGTTATGTTTGTTTGGACACATGAAGCCTTTGAATGTGGGTTGGGACATCTGTATGGTGACGCCCACCAGGCAGGTAGAATCTTGGGATGTGTTTTCAGAAAGAAAGTCAAGACTGGAGATGTGGACCGGGAATCAAGGGTGCCCAGATCATGAACGGAATCATTTGGCTTATTCTGCCACATTAGAAGAGAGGCACTGTTGAGGTGGTAGAAGAAGGAAGAAGATTGGACATAGTGTCTGTAGTTGGTTTTACTAGTGGAGGGAGAAAGTGAAGATTGGTCAAAGGAGGTGATATAAGGTATCCTTATTGTTCTTTGTGCCCCGACATACTATCCACTCACAGGTCTTTTAATTTGGATGGAAGTAGGATGCTTTGTAAAGCAATAAGAAGTCTTTAGATCCTTCAGAGTCATTTTTTTAAAAAAAGATTATTTATTTAACAGAGAGAGGGCGAGAGCACAAGCAGAGTATGGCCTAGGTGGCTCAGTCAATTAAGTGTCTGCCTTTGGCTCAGGTCACGATCCCAGGGTCTTGGAATCAAGTCCCTGCATCGGGCTCCCTGATCAGCAGGTAATCTGCTTCTGCCTCTGCCCCTCCATCTGCTTGTGCTCTCTCTGTCAAATAAATAAATAAAATCATTAAAAAAAGGCAAGAAGCCTAGTAAGGGAATATCAGAGTAAAGCATTTAAGTGAACATAAATATGATACATTTTTATAAATATATATTCTTACTAATATAAAATATTTATAAGAAAATATGTTCTCCTAAGGCAATACTGTCACTTGCATAATTAAACACACTTAGGTAAAAGAGATGGTCATAGAATTTAAAAGTTCTGAATTTTCTTTCTGTTCAGAAGTAATTCTTCTTACCTGTCAGAGAGAGAGAGAGAGAGAGAGCGAGCGCGTGCACTGTTGAGGCGTGGTGAGAGGCAGAGGGAGAAGCAAGCTCCCACTGAACAAAAAACCCGATGCGGCATTCGATCCCATGACCCTGGGATCATGATCTGAGCTGAAGGCAGATGCCCAACCAAATGAGCAACCAAGGGGCCCATCTTGCTTATTTGTTGATGACCTTCCTCACATGACTTCAGATGTACACAAATGACAGACAGGAGGTCACAGAACATCCTGAACATTTATCAGTGACTTACATTTTTTTTCTTATTATCCTTTTAATTGAAAGCTCATATTCCTGCAGCTTACCAGCCCTGTCTAGTGAGTCTTTAGTTTTTTTTTTTTAAAGATTTTTATTTATTTATTTGATAGACATAGAGAGATCACAAGTAGGCAGAGAGGCAGGCAGAGAGAGAGGGGGAAGCAGGCTCCCCGCTGAGCAGAGAGCCCAATGTGGGGCTCGATCCCAGCACCCTGGGATCATGACCTGAGCCGAAGGCAGAGGCTTAAACGAGTCTTTAGTTTTATTACACTATCCAAGAAGAAAAACAAAATGCAACCTTGATGAGGACCTTGGAAAGGCTTTTATAAGACTTTCCAGTTCCCTCAGCCTCATGATTTCATATCTCACATTGGCAGATTCCAGAGGTAAACTGGAGTTAGTCATAATGATTTATTTGAAATTAATTCTTAGGTGAGTAGGGGGGATTGTGATTTATAAAGACTCATGGGAGGGGGAGAAAACGAACTCTGAGTAAAAGACAACTTTAAAGCCTCTTGAAAATTTCAGAATTTCTGATTGAGTCCCTGATCAGGCTCTCTCTGACCAGTTTCCCTGAGGGAAGGTGCAATTCGAGGGATAGGTAGGGAATATATGGTCATCGTTATATGTCTAACAAGACTGAATTTGTTAGCAGAGATACTTGGCAGGCCGTAGCAAGTGCTGTGGAGAAGGCAAACACAAATAACCACTCTATCATCAAGCTCTTTTTATTCAGCAAGAAACCGGTCTTTCTTGAAATACTTAATATGATGAATCTTGCTAAGGAAGGTCCATTAGGACAGAGGATACTTTGGAAAATCACTTAAGGGGCGCCTGGGTGGCTCAGTAGGTTAAGCATCTGCCTTCGGCTCAGGTCATGATCCCAGGGTCCTGGGATGGAGCCCTGCATTGGGCTCTCTGCTCAGCAGGGATCTTGCTTCTTCCTCTCTCTCTCTGCCTGCTTCTCTGTCAAATAAATAAGTAAAATCTGGTGGGGGGAAAAAGGAGAATCACTTAAACCCCTTCTTCAAACTTTCCTAAATGAAATGATTGGGAAAAAAGAACAAATAAGTGCAATGGGCCAGTGGCTCAGACTTCAGTGGGATGGGGTAGGGGGTGTTTCTTTCAGTTGTGTCTTGAGTGGCCTAGGACTGCTTCTCATGCACCCATGGGCCCTGGGAAGGGGCTAGGGATCATATTTAGGGGCCGCCGCACTCTGATGATATCCCTGTCACTTCCATAGGGTTTCTGTATTTTCCAGATGGAAAGGGAGGTCAGATGCATTTGTTCTTTTGTATAACTGATCATTCAGAAATTAGTGCATGTGGAAGAATTAGCCTCCTTTTTAGCTGCCTCTCCTATCCTGTTAGTTTGTTTGTTTTGGAGTTTTTTGTTGTTGTTGTTTTGTTTTGTTTTGTTTTTAGGGGTGGGGGGAGTTTGGAATAAGCCAGAAACAAAAGAGGCATGATGCCAAAATAAGCATTCAGTTACATGCAGCTTCTAATCAGAACAACATATTTTTAATGTTCACGAATCCTTGCTGGCAGAGAGATCTATGTACGTTATAAGTCAAGTCACTGTCGCACTTCCAGGCTTGCTTTTATTTCTTGCCAGAACATCACTCTCTTTTTGGTTAGATGTGTCATTTGTATAGAATTTGTTGCTGTTGTGTTGGAATGTAGTTAAAACAATATTACACCAAGCCAAGAATGTCAGAGGTTAATCCCAGTAGTTCTACTTTTAATTGTCTAAAAGAATCACTGTTTGTCAAATACTACCAAATCCAAACTAATCTACGCTAAAGAAAGGCTGATGATGAAACACCTGCCATAAATTTCTGGTGAGGGCAGTACCAGTTGTTGTCAGCTGAGAGCAATCATTAGAACCTCGTGGCCCGCTGCAAGAATTTCTGATTCTATAGGCCTGGGGCCAGGTTATAAATTGGCTTCTGCTTCCTAGTGAGTCCTTGGTTGAGAACAGTGATTTCCACTGGGCACTTGTGTTGGAGCTTCAACGTAGTACTTTTTTAATGTTTTTTATACTCTAAGATAATCTGACCAAGCAAATGTAATCACAAAATGTGGCATTCGTATGTCATTCACTCATAGTGACCATGTACTACATCTTAGTACTGCATCCCACAAAGTGAAGGAGGCATCGTCATAAGGTTGCCAGAGAAAATACAAGCTGCCTAGCTAAATCTGATTCTCAGATAAGCAATGAAGTTTTTCATATGTCCCCAAATATTGCATATTAAAATTATACACTGTTTATCTAGAATTCAGATGTAACTGGGCATCTTCTATTTCAGTGGGCTAAATCTGGCAACCCCAGAGGGTGGATCCTGGGGAAGGGGATGGTCATTGAATGGAGAAGAGGAGAATTTCAGAGTGGAGGTAAGTCAGTGGCCTGTGACGACAGGTGTTTGGTGCATGGTGGCCATGGAGAAGGAGGGAGGAAAGAATCGAGGAGAGGAAACGTGGTAGACAACATCTAGAACACAACACAGGTATCAGAAATGATACCAGGTACTTTGAGGGATCAGAAGAGGAAATACCAGTATCCACCAGAGAAGACATTTGAATGGTACCTCAGAAGTTCCTCCAGATAAAGATGGATGATGAAGGCATAATGGCCAAAAGGAACAGCATAAGATGAAGGAGGGTAGGAAAGCGGTAGGGTGTGGACTTGGGAGGTATGTGGGAGCAGATCCTAAGCTGTGTAAAGAAAGTGAGGCAAGAAAGCAGTAATGTAAGAAAACGTTAGAGCATAACATGCGTGCATTTGGGTCTCATCCAGTGGCGGGGGGGGGCACATAGGATTATTCTTTCTTATGATCAGAGATGTGGAATTTTAAGTTTTGTATTCTTTTGCTACAAGACAGATGTCAGGCCATCTATATGGAAAAAGCTATTCTTATGAAAGCAAAACTCCGAAGAGGACCTTTTGTAAAAATACATATGGAGTAGTTATTTGACCAAAGGAATAATTGTAAACAACAAGAGGAGGAAAAGATACTCTTTCGTGTCTGATCCCAGTGAAGAGTCTTTGTATTTTTAGGATACAGGCTTAGTAGACACAGTAACAGGTGGCAATTCCAGTTGAACCTTCATTCACCTAAGAAATACCGGTCTCTAGACTCAGATGGATCCTAGGTCTGCAACGGTGCTAAAATGAACTAAATATATGGAAAATTAAGATAGAGGTAAGAGGTTGGAGTCTTAATTCTGGAAGGTGAATTTCTAAAAGCCAAATTTAGTGGTATGAGCAAAGATCTAAAGCAAGTCCCAACTGAATGAAAGGAAAATGCATTAAACATAAATGGATATATCATCATTTTGATCTAAACCACAGGGAAATGTTAGAAAGTTAAAGCTTGCAGAGTATAATCAGATAGCAGGGCCTTTAAAAAGGAAGAGAGATTTAAAATAGGAAGATCAGGAGGAGCTTAAAAGCAGGCACCCGATGCCTGGACATTTGCCCAAATTGTTTTTATGGGGCAGTCAGGAGGGCAAATGTTTAAAAATTTAAAGGGTAGATATGGTACTTCTGTTCTTGGTTTTCCATTTTTTAGCATTATTTTTATTTATATAATTGATGATCTCAGGTTCTTTTCAGTGCATGCCAAATACGTGCCATCCTGCCCATTTCTTTGATAGTCCAGATCACATTCTTGCTGGTGGAGTTTCTGCCATTTATCCTGGAGGACTATAAACACACAAATATCAATAAATAGAAATTTTCGACCCCCCCAAAGGACACAGTGGAGAGATGGCCACGAAGACACCATTGAAAGCTCTCAGGTGCAACTGTCTATTTCAAATGGCCCACATTAGTTTTCTGATTAACATGGCCTTGTGACTTTGGATTTCTTATTATTAAAAATTGTCTTGTTTAGTTAGGTTTGCCTTCTCTTCTCAGCCCATGAGTGGTGACGGAGCTTCTCTGGCCTCTTCGGAGAACCATCTCTAGGAAAACTGTGGGAGCATACATAAGGAAGCGTGAGGGCATGCAGGCCTCGGGGGTGGGGGAGGGGCAGGTGTTGGCCCTGGAGGGGGTGTTGCGACAGTGGGCAAGTGTGCCCCTCTCCAGAAAATTGCCTTCAGAGAACAGAGAGGCTGGTCTTTGGGAAGAGCAGCTCCATCTTCTCTCTCTTTTTTTCATGGTGGCTGTCAGCTCTTTTCCCCACTTCTATCCTGTTTTGCCTCTAACACTCCCTCCTCTCCTTCACTTAAGTAATCTGTGGCTGTAGTTCAGTGAGACATAGTTCAGTGCAAACTGTGGAAAAGGCTGGTTTTTATTTATTTTGTGAAGAGTTTATTTTTAAATAGTCTTTGCACCCAAGATGGGGCTCAAACTCCTGCCCCAAGATGGAGTCACGTGCTCTTCTGACTGAGACAGCCGGGCACCCTGGAAAGGGCTGGTATTTACTTAGAGCCTGAAAATCTAGGTCCAGGATCTTCTGCCATTTGTTAGAGTGTGACCTTGAGCACGTTACTTAACAACGCCAAACCTTGCTTTTCTCGGCCATAAACTGAATGTTTATATTTCGTGAATTATCTGCCTCATGGGATTAGTGAAGATTAAATGAGAAAAATATATATGAAAGCATATCCTAGGGCTCGGATGATGATTCTGATTATTATTATTTGAAAGCTCTGTAGGTGGGCCGGTTCTTTCCACCTAGAAAAATAGAAGATTCTTATTCAAAGTCTTACTGAACGGAAATCAGCACCAACTTGCTTATTTGAATTTTTATAATTAAGTACAAATACAAAGTAGATGGAATTTCTGAACAAGCTCCTGGCTGTTGAATAAATTTTATATATCTTAAAAACTGTCACAATATAAGTATTTTTAAAGAGATATATAATGGTTTCTGAAAATACCTGAAATGCCCATGCTTTTATAGATGTTTAAGTATGCAATTTATTCTAAATGTCTAATCTTGAATGATTAAATAATTTGCATACTGTTTTCAGTGGCATGAATTAAAGGCTAATTGAAGTACAATTTTTTGCAGTAAAATTATATCATCTTTTATGTAGTACATTTAAAAATATTCTAGGCCAGTTCTAATTTTATAGTTTTATTATTTTAATTTAATGTACCAAGTAATTAAAAATTGCTACAGAGAAAAGAAGATGAAAATGATTTTAGTTCATTTTGCCTGAACAGAGTGAAAAGATGATGAAGAGAAAAATGGAACAGAGTTCAACACAGTTGCTGGCACATAAAGATACTCATTAAATTTCTGTAAGAATAGCAATGAATAATTTCTAAGTATTTCTAGACGTAAGGAAAAGGTGCCATTCTTGGTGCCATAGAAAATAGGAACAAGATTGCTTGACCTCATTATCCTAAAATGCTTTCATACAGAGGTCCCACAGGCCACTTGGACTTGAACCATTAGTCCCTCAGTTTGCTCTGCTCACGTTTTCTCTTCTTCCCTTTACTCTTGGAGTAGATTCTCAGGCCAAAGTTGGTCACAGATGTTGAGAGACCATTCTCTGTGGGTATCTTGCATTTGGGTACATCTAACAAGTAGAGGCACTGCCTGCTCTTTGTTCTGGACTGTCTCTTCAGGGATGTCTCTATAGCAAACAGCTTTTGAAGATAAAGGGGAGGTTTGCTCATGGCCGTGGGAGAAAGAGGCGGTGTCTCCTTCCAGAACAGAGGGAGGACAAGACATGCTTACTGTCCAGTCTAATAAAGGTCCTGTCTCCCTATGAGACATAAAGCAGGAGGGGAACCTGGATGGCTCAGTGGGTTAAACCTCTGCCTTCGGCTCAGGTCATGATCTCATGGTCCTGGGATCGAGTCCTGCATCGGGCTCTCTGCTCAGTGGAGAGCCCACTTCCTCCTCTCTCTCTCTCTCTCTCTCTCTCTCTGCCTGCCTCTCCACCTACTTGAGATTGAAATAAATAATATCTTTAAAAAAATCAGGAATGCTTACTATCCATTTTAAGGCTTGGGTTTCCTACGCTTAGGGCTCCTCTCCTGTAACATACCCCACCACGTGGGCAGGAGTTACTCAGCCCTTCTTGGGTCATCCCGTGGGAATTGAGGCTCAGGAAACTGGTGTGAAATATGCTGGTGTTCTGGCTGCTGTTATTGCTGTGAATTTATCTCTAACCAAGGCAATCTATGCCTTCTACCAACATCCATGAACCTGCAACAGGCTACCTTGTTAGTTTGCAAGTAGAATAAAATCTCATCTCAAACTCTAAACAGTTCTTGACAACAGGTTTCAGCAGGGTTTGGGTAAGTTGGCTGGTATGGTGTGGTGTAGATCGCACGCTCATCTGGGGAGCAAACCCTTTCAGTGCCAGTGGCTAACCACCACTTGGGGACCCTGGGTCCGTATTCTCAAGAGTAGAAGTGAAGGGGCACCATAGGGTTAGCAGTAAAAGATAGAATGAGATCCAGAACCTTTGGCAAAAATGCTGTCTAAAACAATGAAGCCGGGCACCTGGGTGGCTCAGTGGGTTAAGCCACTGCCTTCGGCTCAGGTCATAATCTCAGGGTCCTGGGATCGAGTCCTGCATCGGGCTCTCTGCTCAGCAGGGAGCCTGCTTCCCTCTCTCTCTCTCTCTGCCTGCCTCTCCGTCTACTTGTGATTTCTCTCTGTCAAATAAATAAATAAAATCTTTAAAAAAATAAAAAATAAAACAATGAAGCCTCTGATAACCAGAGGCTTGTAGGGGTGGTTGGGGGTAGGAGGAGAAGAGCTTGGTAGAGCAAAGAAGATGCCATGCAGTTTCTGAGCAGCATGAAGTCTTTCATGCTTATAGAATCTACAAATTATGGTGCTGGCACCTACCATACTGAAGGTGATAAGGTTTTTTTTTTTTTTTTTTTTTTTTTTTTTTTTTTTTTGAGCCGAGAGGATGCATTTTCATGAGTACTTTGCTTTGCGGTCATAGTGCCTTGTTTAGTGTGCTCACATTGAGTGCTTGTTCTGGAAGAAGACAGGATGGCAGTGTCTGGCCCATTAGGTCACCCTCTCTGTGCCCCTCTTCCTTTCCTAGTCTTTACGATTTATTAAAGTACGTTAGTACCACTTAGGCAACTTTAATAACAAACATGCAAGCCTGGTCAGTACCTATGGACCTCAGAAATCTCAGTTCCCTCAGGTACCTTCAGAGTCTGAACATAATCATGCTGCCTCCAAGAACCAGCCCTTTGCCCACTTCCCTGTTGTGGGACGGCATTCAGGGCTGTTACGGAGACATGCTGTGACCTTTTCTTCGTTAGCCGCCTGATGAAACAGCTGTGTTTGGTTCCATACCATAGGGACTTTCATCCGGCGTCATCGGATTTCACTCCCTCCTCCTGATGAAGATCAGTTTTATACTGTGCATCACTTCAATATCAACACAGACATCATCTTCTATGGCCGGACATTCAAGATTTATGACTGTGATACGTTCACAAAAAACTTTTTGAGGAAAATGGGAGTCAAATTAAACTCCCCAGGACAGTGTCCAGAAGATCCTTACATGAAGTTACGGAGAGAGGTAAGGAGTTGATGATATATCTGTGAGCTGGTATCTTCCGAATGAGAAACCAAAAAGGAGAGTCAGTAAAGGGTATCTGCACTCCTGACACAGACGTGAAAGAATGTTCGGGGTCATAGTCACTGGAGTTGTCCTAATCCCCTTTCGACTGGAAGGAACTCTAGGTGTTGACCTGAGGGCAGGAAAGCCTCACTCACTGCCCCCGCCCCCACTTCTCTCCATGGAGATTCTCCCTTCCAGACAGACAGTAGGAGTCTTCAGTGAGTCGCCCACATGGGACAAGCTCTAAGGCCCACTCTTACCTGGCCTGTCTTTCCCCATTTTGGTTGCCTAACCCTGGGAAAATGTTTGCTTCTGTTCTACTGATTTATTGCAGCACACCTTGGGTATACCTTTTTTCTTCTTCCCCAGGACTTCCAGCTCTAGCGATGATGGCATCAGGTGTAGGAATGTTCTAGCAGAACGGAGAGGGCCATGATTCTGATGTATCCTATTGTAAAAGGATGTTTGTCTTCCAGGTCTGACCCCAGTTAGTATAGGGAGGCAGGAACAGTGTTCGTAGTAGTATTGTTGTCTTTCTAAAGTTGTCTTTTTTTTTTAATGATCCCTTGGCCCGAATTTTTTTTTTTTTTTAACAGAAGAATCTGAACACGCAGAAGGGCGGGTTGTCAGGTGGAAGGTCACATACCCAGCCAGTCTTCTTATGAGGACTTCAATTCAAATCTTTTGCTGCCTACCCAGAATTTCTTTATTGTCATTCTCTTTTTTTATGGAAGTATGGTTAGACAGAGTAAAATACACAGAAATGAAGCACGCAGTTGGATGAGTCTTCACAAATGCATATGCCCATGTAATCCACAGTCCAAGTCGAGACACAGAATGTGTCCATTGCCCCAGAACTTCCCTCTTGGCTTTTTCCAATCAATCACTCTTCCCACCCAGGGAGAGAGAACCACTGTTCTCACTTCTATCCCTATAGATCAGTTTAGTCTCATTCCTGTTGTTTCTTAAACTTGTAATTAATGTCCTTGCAGAAAGATAACATGAAATTTAGAATAAAATCCTCCTTTAATTCTGCTCTGAGCTCTTGTTGAAAGCTGCGTGTAGGGTCATTCATCTCTTCCCGCCTCCTGGCCCCAGCAGAGTTATCCTTTAATGTTGTAGGCATGCAGCTCTCCTGAGAAATATGTATTGTTGCTCCTGGAATATTTAAGGTGAAGTTTCTTTGGAATTATACCTGTGCATATTGGCATACGAGCAGATTTATAGTTTGGGTTTATTTTTATTTTTTTTACAAATGCTCTAGATGACAGAGCCTAGATAAACATGAAGTCTCTACAATGAGAAGAGAGAACCTGAAAGAACAGGTCCATACGAATTACCACCTTTTGCATATGGCTTTGCTCGTTTGCTAACAGTTGGTATTATACAATAGTGATTATGGATGGTGATGCATTATATTAAATACAGAGAGCCCTGTGCCATTTCATAGATTATGAAGAAAAAAAAAACTTTTGTGCCAGGAACTGAGAATAAATACCACAAACAGCCAAGAAATGTTTTAACTAATTTCCTTTCAGGTTGAGAAAATCATTTTCACATTTACTCCCTCAGGGAGAAAGCTCTTCAATAAATATAGCAATCTGTGGAAAATTAGGAGTTTAATAAGAGGATTTTATATTGACTTTAATGCATTTACTTCTCCAGTGTTTGCTGCCTTCAAATATAAAGTTAAAATTAAACAATTAAACTTAAACTGAAAAGAGCCCCAATGGTGTATAATCAATAATGCATTTCTTAAAGGCCTTATAATGTCAAAGAAACATTTTTCAGTTAATGAAAGTAGAGGTCCCATAATTTCATTTAAATATCCAGGATAAGGAAGAAGGATAAGAGCCTCTGGAAGGCCATAATGTCTCCCTGCAATCTTGGAGTAGGTGTCCGCCTAGACTGCCCCAGACAGATACCGAGTTTTGAGAATGGACAAATATGATCACATAAGCCGATATGGGACTACTTCTCCCTTGCCACTGAGTGCTCCTTTATATAACGATTCTGTTTCGCTACAGCAGATAGAATGGGAGAAATTTTGCTCCAAGACAGGGCTGAGAACATGCAAATAGAGCTCCACCAGGAAACCCTTAGAAGTGGGGATACCTGGGCTGGGGAACAGAACCCGCACAGCCATTCTGTGCAGCTGGGTAAGTTCTCCATTTGCTCTGTTTCTGTTTCCACGCCCTTCCAGATCCTTGATAGGAAAAGCTCTAAAGCAAAATAAAACTGGGACTATGTTTCTTCCCTTTGACTTTTACAAAAATCTTTGGATGAATAAGGATATACAGATATGAATTCTCAGTGAAAAGACAACAGGTTTTTTAGGGGGTTGAGATAAAATTAACATATGCTCAGACGTATAAATCTTAAGCATACAAATCAACAAGTTTTGGAAAATGTATGTTTAGTAAGTGACACAAAAATCAAGATATGGAATATTTCCATCACCCCAGAAAATTTCCTTCTCCCCCTTTCTGGTCAGTCCCCTACCCAAAGAGGAAATTACCCTTCTAATTTCTGTCACCACATGTTAGTTTTGTGTGTTCTTAAGCATTTTAAGTCTTGGAGAAAAGCCAGTTTTCAAAGACATCACAAAGTGTATTTTAGTGTTTTAGATTACTGTTTGATCTTAAATGCTTCCTACTACTTGATTGTCTGTATTTTTAAGGTGAAAACTTGCTGTAGGTGTATCTACATGTATGTCATTAGTGTTGACATTTAAAAAAAAGAAATATCCCATCATAGTCAATGGGCAAGATATCTTTACATTCTCTGATAGCTTGCATCTCAGAAATGGTTGCATAGAAGTGCTATTCTTGACATTTTTTTTCTGTTTTCAGACTCTAGACTGCATGGACCCCTTACGTCCCTATGAGTCCTCTGACACCCTGAAACAGTTCCTTGAATACGATAGGAAGGTGTTACGTTTTTTCTGCCTGTGGGACGACTCCGCCTCGCTGTTTGGGGACCGTAGGGAACTCATTCTGCATTACTTTCTGTCTGATGATACCATTGAAGTCAAAGAAGTGATACCACACAACTCGGGCCGGGATGCTATGTCATTGTTCCTCCAGAGAAGAAAGCTCCCTAAGGTGAGCAGCAGACACAGAACACTTTTCCGCATTTGCCTGTGACCTCAAAGACTCTCGTCACTCCCTGTCTGGAATGTCGGGCCTAGGTATCAGTCACCATATGTTATTACAGGTGTCTAGAAAACTTGATTTTGTGCTCTCTTTTAAGATACATCTGTGAAAGTACCATAGAGGATATGACAAATTGAGGTAGGAATATTTTGGGTTTAATGAAGGCAAGTAAAGGAAGAAAGTCAAATGTAAGAGAAAGCACATATTCATTACAGAGTTCATAATCAGTCTTCTGAATGTAAAAGACTCTCCAGTTAGAATTGCTCGTGGGGTGCCTGGGAGGGCACAGTCAACTGAGTGTATGACTCTTGATTTCAACTCAGGTCATAATCTTGGGGTCCTCCACTCAATGCAGAGTCTGCTTGAGGGTCTCTCTTCTTCTACCCTCTCACCAATAAAAAAATAATTCTTAAAAAATAATTTAAAAAACAGTTGCTCATGCCCTTGGGTAGGGCACTGGCCTCTGGCCTCTATATTCTACTGAGGAAGTTGCGTGGTTTTGGTCTATGTTGTGAATGTACAAATATGCACATGCACACATGCACACATACATGCACACATACATGCACACACACACACACACACACACACTCCTGTAAGTGTATGCACAAGAGTGACTCTTAGAAGAGTAGCCATCAGTCACCAACTAGCCATTAGCTAGCATCAATGACAGCTTTTACATTTTGTTACTATTAAAAGAGAGTTGTGAGACTGATCTCTACACGTTCACGGCCATGTGAGAGCTAATGTAACTTGGGTGCAGCAGAAACAGCACAGAGACAATAGACCTGGGTTAGAATTATGGGTCTCCCACTTAAAAGCTGTCTGAACTTCAGCAAGTCACGTCACTTCTCTGAGTGTATTTCCCTATCTCTAAAATGCTGGTAACAAGACCTCCCCCTGGAAGTAACTGTAAAAGGATAGTATAGTAAAAGACACCCACTAAGAACCTAAAAACACTATAAGGACAAATGAAAACATAAAATCCTTTTTACAGCTCTGTGTTATGTTTCATTTGTTACTTGGATAAAATATTTTTTAAAAAATATTTTTAAAATGTATTTATTTGAGAGAGAGAGAGAGAGAGAAAGAGAGAGAGCATATGTAAGCATGTGCTTAGGAGTGGGAAGGGCAGAGGGAGAGGGCGAAACAGGCTCTCTGCTAAGCTGGGAGCTTAACACCAAGCTCAATCCTACCATCCAGAGATCATGACGGGAGCTGAAGGCAGATGCTTAACTGACTGAGCTACCCAGGCGTCCCTGGTTAAAATAGTTTTTAACTTCTTTCTTATTGTGACTGAGGAGGTTACCGTGACACTTATTTCTGATGCAAACAACCCATGTCTATTTGGTCCTCATGGGAGGTTATCCCAGATTCTCGGAGCCCACTGCCAGAAACCATGCTGTGTTGCTTGGGCTGCAGGGAAGAGGCAGGATTTGTCCCAGACGGAACTCTGGGGTATGCACAGCGGGCAGCCAAAAGATACCTGGGAAGCCCATTTTTAGAATGGCTCTGACTGATACACTAATTATAAGATAATAATGACACACCTGACATTTGCAGTGTGTCTTGACGTCATTTGATTCATTTATTCATTCATTCAGCAAATATTTATCAAGTGTCAACTGTGTGCCGGCTCTGAGGTTACAGCGTGAAAGAAAATGGATTAAGTCCTGATTCGCGGAACTTACGATCTCATGGGGGAGAGAGAAAATAGCAGTAGGTATTCCCTTGACACTCAAACATCCTTTGCGAAAGCAAGGAGTCAGTACTATTACCACAGCTAGATGACAAAACTGAAGTTCCCAGAAGGTAAATATCTGGCTCCAAGTCTTGTAGCTAGTAAGCGGCAAAGACAGAATGCGCTCCAAGAGCGCTGGTTTTCTCTGTTACGTGGCTTACTTGCACCCCACATCTCCTAAATTCACACATTTGAACTTGGCATTTTATGTCGCACGTATCAGGGATGATTCAGATTTCTCATCTGTATATGATTTGAGAAACTGATCGCTATCAATTTGCATAAGTTAGTTAGGAGGTTTCCCAAAGCTCCCGCAACTGCTGGGACCACCCCCAGTGCACAGAACCGAGGAGCATCGAGGGTCGCTCCGGGCTGCGGTTTCTGGTAAAGGCTGACTGTGCTCTGTTGTTCTTGTGCCTCGCCACGCTGCCTCTGTCTCGCCGCCAGCTAGTGCTTCCTGAGCTCAGGACTGGGCAGGATGCTAAGCTGAGTAAAGACGGCAAGGCACGGTTTCTTCCTCAGGGCATTTCGTAGTTGAGTGCAGAGAAAAGATGTCTGCCAATGAGGCATTTAGAGAACCACAAGGGCTGCTTTAACCCTGTGGTAGGTGCTATGGAGGTGTGACTGGGGATAGGCCAGGAGCATGGGAAGGGTCAGGGGAATAACGGGTCTTGATCAGGGCCTTGAAGGATGGGTGTGGAAGTATAGAGAGAGGTACATGGAGTGTGATGGCCGAGAAGAGCTGTGTTAGGGAGAAGATAGCTACATTTCTCTCTGCCCTTCTATTCTAGGTTCTTGCCTGAGACCACGTGCTCCCCACACACACACCCAGAATACAGATTAACAGGAGAAAAACCAACAAATATTTAATTACCTGCATACCTCCTGTAAGGAAAGGAAAATGGAGGAACTCCCTGAAATGGCCAAAGCCACCATCTTAAACATCATCTCCTCGTAAAGATGGAACAAACTGCCAGGGGAAGTGGGAAGGAGACCAGTTATAGGGGGTCACGGAGAAAAGCACAGTAAACAAGAGGAAGGTTGTTACGTAGATTTATATTGTCTTTTCCATTAATCAGAGGTTTTAGAGAGTACAAGTCTGCTTTCTTTTCTTGGTACACAGAAGGGACACTCTTACAAATGGAGATTTCTTTATAGATGTACATTTTTTTATACAGAAGGATAATTGGTACTCAGCTTTTCCTGTGCCTGCCGTTTCTTAAAAATAACTGGCTCAAAATAATCAATACACCCAAAAGACATATTTTGGAGTGTTCACGCCCCTTCACGTACAATGCGTATTTCCCATTTGAGCCCCATCACCCTTCCCGGCTCTGTGTTCAGTAGGCCATCCACCACACTTTGTTTGCATTCTGTCTTCTAGTACGGCCCACCTGGAGTCTATCAGCCAGGCCAAATAACAGATCGAACAGTTCTTAATGTGTACAGTGGCTTGGGAGAGAACCGAGTCAAAGGCTACCTGTTGGATAAATACAAGGTAAGGAGCCTCACATTTTGTTGCTCTTTCCAGTGTGGCTCTCCTGGAACCTGACATGTGCAGGGACTCACAGATTGTCTTGGGGGATTGACTGTGAATGAAGTTAATGGCTATATAAATGCATATGCAACGCATCGCTGTCTGTCTATACTGAACATGCTTAAATGTGTGTATAAAGAAGAGTTTCCAAGTGTTAACACCGACTGCTTGTTTTGGCTTGATTTTTAAAATCCTGTTGTAAATGATACAATTGAGGGATGGGTTTTTGTTTTGTTTTGGTTTGGTTTGGTTTTGCAATTATGTTTCTTTCTGGACTGGATGCCTACCTCTTTTGAGGGTCTGTGGTGCCCACACTTTGTTCCTTTGTTTTTATTAGCTAGGAAAAGTAGATCAAGAGTTTTACAAAGATGATGACCTGTTCATAGGAGCCACCATCAACGTGTGGGGAAGGAAAGTGCTGCTTTGTGACTGTGATGAATTCACGAAGACTTATTATAAGACAAAATATGGAATTGGTAAGCGAAACATATGTCCATTAGAAAATACATTTTAAAACTTGGAATCTTTGTCCCCTACGTAAGATTTTACTTTTTAAATTTTATTTTATTTATTTATTTGTCAGACAGAGAGGGAGAGAGAGCGAGCACAGGCAGACAGAGGCAGAGGGAGAAGCAGGCTCCCTGCCGAGCAAGGAGCCCGATGTGGGACTCGATCCCAGGACGCTGGGATCATGACCTGAGCCGAAGGCAGCTGCTTAACCAACTGAGCCACCCAGGCGTCCCTTAGGTTTGAAAGTCTAAGCTCATAATTGCTACCATTTATGGAGCATTTGCTCTCTGTTGGGCACTCGTTGGTTTCCTTATTCCTAACAATGATTCTAGGCTCATTACCTCCATCTTTGAGCTAAAGAAGCTGAGGCTTGGAAGGGGCTCACTTGTCGGAGGTTGTGCAGTGAGTGAGGGGTGAGCTGAGATTTGAACTTGCCTGCCTGCTGCCAGAGGCTTCGGTTTTCCTTTACAGCCAGCCCCCTGCCTTACTGCAATATGGGGTCAGTGTTTTCTGGTTGAGCAACTGAAATGGGAATCTGAATGCTTTTCTTTTCACTGAATTCTTGCTTACTACAAAGGTTATACTGCTTCTTGAGTTTTCTGGGGAATTCTCTTGTGTCAGTTTGCTCTACCTTTGCTGGTGAAGCCTGGCTGCGTTTCCAGCTTTCTCTCTTCTTGGGTATCCGTTCTATTCAGATGAGTTCAGTTCAGAATGAAGACATGTGATTTATTAAGAACCTACTAGGCACAGGTTATTGTAGTAGGACTTAGGAGCTACAGAGTTAAAAAGGTTCTTGGGCTGGAAGGAGAGTGGAAACCTATAGCACATTGGATTGTGTTATGAGAATGACAGAAGCAGGCAGAGGATCTGATACGAGACCTGAAAAACAAACCCCTCATTTGTGAAACCTGCCAGCCAGCTCTGCCCTCTTCCTGGGCCCTGTTCCAGGTACCTGCTGGCACTAGGCTAAGTGGGGGTGGCGGGAGTTGCTGACCTCCCAGGCTGGGGTCTGGCTGAGGTAGGAGTGCTTACTCCTGCCTGCCTCTCCAAACCTTGGAGTGTTCTTGTGAGCACACTTCCCTGAGGGATGAGATGGAGGCCAGAAGCAACCACAGCTTTCTAGAAGACAAGGTGCTTTTTCTCTAGAATGAGACGAGCACCTAACAGGCCTTGGTGTTCCATTGTGGAGTATTCCCGGCCTCCTGGGAATCTCTTTCTTTCTTTCTCTTTAAAGATTTTATTTATTTATTTATTTAGAGAGAGCTGGGTGGGGGGCAAAGGCAGAGAGAGAGGGAGAGAGAATCTCAAGCAGGCTTCACATTCAGTGCAGAGCCCGATGTGGGGCTCAGTCCCAAGACCCTGAGATCACAACCTGAGCCGAAACCAAGAGTTGGATACTTAAGCAACAGCCACCAGGCACCCTTCCTCCTGGGAATTCACATCTCGTGGGAGAAGGCATGTACCACACACAAAGCGTTGGAACAAAAAAGGACGTGAATTTCACTCTTCAGTACATTAAGGGAATTTGTTCCACTGCAGCTGCAATGCCCGATTAGGCAAAATGTGTGGGCCCTATGGGGCCAAATTGGTGGGGTCTCCCAACATTCTTCCTCATCTGCGGATACCGTTGGGCATATTGGTTTTGGGGACTGTGAGCAAGAGGCATCCAGGAAAATGCATAGTGGCTATTGTAGGAAGTGGCTAGTGGCCCATAGGTCTTTGTATAGGAGAATTTGGTTTTTGTTGGTTTTTTTTAAGATTTTATTTATTTATTTGACAAAAATCACAAGTAGTCAGAGAGGCAGGTAGAGAGGGGGGGGGAAGCAGGCTCCCTGCTGAGCAGAGAGCCCAAAGCGGGGCTCAATCCTAGGACCCTGGGATCATGACCTGAACCGAAGGCAGAGGCTTAACCCACTGAGCCACCCAGGTGCCCCAGAGACTTGTTTTCTTATAAATGTCGGTGCCTATTTAAAGCCAATAAATCTTCAGTGTTGGCTACTTAAAATTTGAAATATATATATATAAAAGATGAGTTAACCCAAAACACTGACTTCTGTCCCACTGAATGATTATCTTCGTGTAAAGGATGGGGCAAAGTTTCCAAACCATCCTAGGATCCCTGCAACCTAGAGACCAACATCTGGTGGGCGTTTGTCTGTCAGCTTAATTTTGAGACTCTGAAGGTGGCAATTGGTAAAATGGACACGGTGCTGTTGAGACATGGGACACTGTTAGTTTCTTAACATGTTGGCAGGGAACTTGCTGAGGCAGAGTGAATTCACTGGTGTACTCTGTATGTTTGGCAAATGGATCTGCTTCAGGTGACCCATGGTCCGTTTCCGTGGAGCCCTAGAGCTTAATTTCTTTCTGCTCACTTCTTTTGTTCACTCTATAGGATTATGTATTATGTAAAAAAAAAAACAGTTTGTGCCTTTAAAGCTAATATAACACGAGCATTATGCATTTAAACAGAAAATTATGCAAATGCAAAATTATGATGCATTTTATAGTCACGCTGACTTTTTATATTTCTCATAACATATGTTAAAATATCCCATTTAACAGACACTATTATTACACAACATTTCTTGAGTAACAACAGTGTACTTAATGTAAGTAATGACTAGAAATTATATCCACGATGCAGCGGGGGCAGGGGTGGGTGGGTTGTGAATCTGTGTTCTCTGATAATCTTTACATTGCCTTTTCTGACTTTTTGGTAAGGTTAAATTAAGATGCTTCATGTTACTTGGATACCGTTACTTCTGACATTTTCATTTGGTTGATAATTCATTCTGCTTCTCCAAATTCGTAAGACCAAATTCTATACACTGTACTTCGGTATTTTGGGAGCTCAGACCTGAACAAGGTCCTGCCCATACCCGAGGTCACCTTTCCTTCCATGTCAATAACTGTGGTCAGTAGAATGCGTAGTGTCTCCGCTCCGCAGCCCCACAGGAAGGAGCTGGTAAGTGCTTACCACACAACCTCCTAAGAGGAAGGGACCTCCTAAGAGGAAGCCAGAGGGGACATTTGTAAATGCAGCCTCAGGTGCTTTTTTTCCAAGAGCTATTTGTACCCTGGTGTAAAACCCAATTTGCCTCCTAAAAAGAGAAGATTCTTCTGTGCATTTAAGGATTCTAAGGAGAAAGCAATTCCGTCGACTTCTTGCACAAAACACTCCAGTGTGACTACCCCACCAGGCAGATCGGCCATCCCGCCAGCCCTGGCTCACCTGCTGGGCGGTAGCATGTCGCTCCCTCATTATTTCATGTGGATGAACACGGACTGGCAGATGGAGGCTTGTTGGACTTTCCTGTAGCATAAAGGTTAGAAGAGGCTCCAGGGGCTCTAGCATGTGTTTCTTTCACTGAAGGAACAGGGACTTGAATGGAAACAGCTCTTACCTAGAATTTCCTGCCTTGGGTTATTTCTTTGTTATAGGAGGACTTGCTGGTCATCCATTCTTAGGAGCTGGGGCAACCAACAAGTAAAAGACCAGCCGTTCCCCATTACTCTTGAGTATTTCCAAGTCTGTACTGACATGAAGGATGAGCACAGTTGTTAAAGCATCTTTAATTTTGCAGTATTACTTCTGGACTGTTGATCAACTCTGAACTCCTGGTGCAGGAAGCAGTGGGACATCCAAGATGGGAATTTAATAGTCATGTGAGCAGATGAGCCATCCCAGGCTACAACAATGGAGTAGACTTTGCTTCTGGTTGCATGATATGATCTTAATGGGTGGAACAGTTTTATCCCTTTGTCTTCCCCTGTGAAGTACAGTGGATTGAGGAATCGATGGTCCCCAAGGATTTTCTAGCTACAGCTCAAAAGTATGTGATTGACTAATGATTTGACCCAGAAATGAACATCCCACCCAAATTATTTGACCTGGGTATTATACAAGCAGAGGGGGATTTGCTGGTTCATGAAGCTCGAGCTTTAGGGTTCTTCCTTTGCAGGAGCCCCAGTTCAAGGCCGTGGACCTGACTTTGTCTTCATATTTGGCATTCTTTGTATTGAAGAGCTTCTCCCAAATTATGTAAGCTTCAGGCTTCCCCAAATGTGAGTCCATATGCGGGTTACTAGAACATACAAGATGAACTTTGAGGTGATCGAAGGCTTTTTCCAGCGTAGTTTCCAACTGAGATGGCAAATAGTGGATCACTGTAAAGTGTCATTAAGATTCATTTGAGAAACATATCACCTTTCTGCAAATTTTTTGGAATCTAGTTAATCATGGCTGGACATGCAGTATATATGTTTGTGCGAGTCACTTGGAATTCGAGGAATCAGACCATTGGAAAGCCAGATGTGTCCCAGGGTTCAGGAGAGGGCCGTTGAAGAAGATATTTGGGAAGATGTTGTATACAAAAACGTCATTTTTCATGTATCCAATAAATAGTTTTTAGTACCTGAAACATGCAGGATGCTAGGATGTTGGAACACCAAAGACATGAAGCATATTCAGGGGCAAGTTGCAAGCCTGTGAAGGTACACAATTACCCAGAGACATGAGCTCTTGGGTCAGAGTATCCAGAAAGATGTATGCGGGACAAAAAGTGAGGCAAGGTGGAGTGGAACCGTCCTTGGCGTTTATACACTAGATGGCACTGTGGGTGCAGAGGAAAGCTCTAACTTGGTTCTTTTGTTACTTAAATCTGTTGCAAAAATTATGTAGTTGAGAAAACAAGGCGGTTATAAAACCTGTAATTTGGGGGGGAGGTATAGAATGCATTCTTAATTACTTTGTGATTCAGTATGCATCCTCTTTCCGTTACACTGTTCAGATTAGTATGGAGAGTTGTCCGTCTGGATGTGTCCCCTGTTAGGAGAAGCAGATCATGCCCCAGTTTTCTAATAATCACATTGAGCTTTCCCTGCCAGCCTCTGGTCCTTTCCCTGAAATGATGACGGTACCACTCAGTGGCATGTTTGATTTCATGGTTAACAACAATAGGGTCTACTGCAGTTCTGCCTAATTCCAAGATCTGAACTTTCCTCTTTATCACCCAGATTTTAATTGCCACAAAAATAGCAATAGGAGAGGCTCGCTGTCACTTCTGTACTGGCTGCCTGGCTGCTGGCTCTCACTGAGCCAGCGAGAAAGCTCTGATGGCGTTCTCTCTGTCAGTGTGTCTTCTGTGAACGGTTTCTGTTAGGATAGAATAGCACTCTTTGGGGGATCATGCTCGAGGGGATTTCACACAAAGCTGAGGAATAAGGAGGTCTAAGGAAATGTGAAAGTTGAAAATGTCTTCAAATCAGAGTTAGAAATAGCTGCAGACCCTTAGCCTTTTGATCCATCTGTTTAAAAAAAAAATCCCTCAATTTTAAGAGTTAGGTTGTGTTGAATGACACATTGATGCACATTTTCAGCGACAGAGGTGTGCTCTAAATCTGTGCTCTTGCCTCTGCTAGGACTTTGACAGTGGAAAAGGAAATCATTGCTTATATGGAACTACTCTGAGTCCGGAATGGCACTACCTATGGGATATGGGAGCTTGGGGAAGGAGTAGAAGTTTAGATTGCATGAGTTGTTTTCTTGTTGTGTTTTGCTTTCGGAAAGATCCTGGCATTTTCTTTGCCCTTTGTGGTGGGACAAATGTAAGTAAGTGACTTGGAGCTCTCAGTTCAACCCTCTCTTCCCTCTGGAGAGCACACTTGCTTCTCACACATTCTACAGCTTCACAAACGAGGGCCTGAAAGCTGCCAGGGTGTTATAGATATGTCTGAAGCTCTCTGTCCATCTCTCCTTCCTCACAGATAAAAAGTACAGAAAGAAAATCAGTGGTATTTCCATGTAACAACCCCTGTGAGTGAGTAAGCAGGGGTTAGCTTTAAAGTTTTGTGTATTTGTTTGTTCTCAGTTTTATTTGTGTGTGTTTATGTTTTTTGTTTTGTTTTATTTTATTTTGTTTTTGTTTTTGCTTCATCACATTTTAGTCTTTTCTTGGTAGTAAAGACTTGGTAGTCTTTTCATTGTAGTCTTTTCTTGGGCAGTCACAAGCGCAACCCGGAGCGGTGGCTGGTGAGCAGTTTTGGTTTTGTTTTGTCACTACATGGGGAAGTGCCATGGCCTGGGGTTGAGTTGGAGGAAAGAGAGAGGCCTGAAAAAGTTGGACGCAGGAGGAGAGGACAGTACCTGGGGAAGGTAGAGGCAAAACAGGAGTCAGTCCTGTTTGGAAAGGAATTTGAAGAGTGAGTGTTGACTGGGCAGGATGGGCCTAAGCTGCAGGTTAAAACAGGGGATGGGTGGCAAAAAGTTCCAAGTTTGAATTTTCATATCACTGGAACAATCAGGGAAGAATGAAAAATAGTCAGACATGGGGGTGTGATGACAAAAGATAAATGTTTACTTATTTGACATAGACAGTTTCTTTTTTTTTTCTTTTCTTTTCTTTCGAACCAATGGCGATTATTGAGTGAGTTCTGTGGTTTTTGTAAACACAAATGAAACCTACCCTCCCAGGATTTTGCTGTGTTTTGTTTGAAAGAGTTTAAAATAGTCCACAAAGATCTCCATGTCCATCTTGAAAACATAACAAACCTTTCAAAACAGCCACAATCAGGGCAAAAAAAAAATATTGATGTTTCGTTCGCCTTTGTTTTGTTATAGAGAACTTCACCTCGATTCTGTGCAAGGCTCCACCTCCTCCAAAAATAGAAAGGAAATTTCCACCTTATACCGGCTTTGGTTCTGAAGAGGATTCTCTACGCTCCTGCATAGGCCTCAGGCCCACACCTCATCAGAAGAACTTCAGGAAGTTTGTGGAAAAAGACAGGTGCTTGAGGGAACCATGACTTCAGTCTGATCTTTCCCAAATGTGTTCGGGGTTTATACCATAGTCCTCAGGGCGGAACATAAGACACTCAGCTCATGTAATTAAGAGTTCAGGAACATCCCATTATAGCTTTTTAATGACACTGATTAACATGCAAGTATTAAGAGGTTCTTCGTTGAGTGGTTATTTTATTTTTTCCCAGTTTTATTGAAGTATACTTGACATGTAATATTGTATAATTTTTTAAAAGATTTTATTTATTTATTTATCAGAGAGAGAGTGTGCGCATGCACACAAGCGGGGGAGGGGGGTGGCAGGACAAGGGCGAGACACAGGCTTCCTGCCGAACAAGGAACCCGAAGTGGGACTCGTTCCCAGAACCCTGGGGTTATGACCTGTGCCAAAGGCAGATGCTTAACCGACTGAGCCACCCAGGTGCCCCAACATTATATAATTTAAAGGTGTGCAACATAATGATTGGATATGTGTACATTTTGTAAAAATGATCACCACTGGAAGATTAGTTCATGTAAGTCATCTCCCGTAGTTACGTGTTTGTTGTTTTTTTGTTTTTTTGTTTTTTTCTGTGATGAGAACTTTTAAGATCTGGTCCCTCAGTAACTTTTTAATATACAATAGAGTATTGTTAACTACATACACCCTGTTGTACATTAGTACATTCCTAGGACTTACTGATCTTATGACTGGAATTTGGTACCTTTTGATCCCCTCTACCCGTTTTACCCACCCTCTACCGCCCGAGCTCTGGCAACCACCAATCTCATCTGTTTCTGTGTGTTTGGTTTTTTGAGATTCCACACGTAAGTGAGATCATACAGTATTTGTCTTTCTCTGACTTATTTCACTGAGCATAATGCCCTCGCGGTCCATCCATGTTGTTGCAAATGGCGGGATTTCCTCCTTTTGTATAGTTGGATAATATTCCAGTGCATGTATATACACTTGTATCCATCCGTCTGTCGCTGGACACTTAGGTTGCTTCTGTGTCTTGGCTGTTGTGCATAACGCAGTAAACCCGAGTGTGTGGGCATCCTTCAGAGTTAGTGATTTCATTTTCTCTGAATATATATCCAGAAGTGGAATGGCTGGATCATATGGTGGTTTTAATTTTTTGAGGAACCTCCATAGCGTTTCCCAGAGTGGCTGCCCCACTTCACGTTTCCACCAATAGTGCATGAAGTTTCCCTTTTCTCTACCACCAAGTGGTTATTTTCTTTTATTATTTTTTATTTTTATTTTCTGAAACTATAGAACACTTCATGAATTTGCTTGTCATCCTAATGACGCAGCAGCCATGCTAATCCCTGTATTGTTCCAACTTTAGTATAAGTGCTGCCGAAGTGCGCACTTGAGTGATTATTTTAATGAGTCAGCTAGAAGCCCCTAAAGTTATATTACCCCCAATTTATGTTGCCTTTCCTTACATATATCTCCTCAAGATGGTCCCTTGGAAGTGGTATAGAGTAAGGGTCAGCAAATTTTGTCTTGGAAGAGTCAGATACTAAATGTTTTTGGCTTTGAAGGCCATAGGGCCTCTGTTAGAACCATCCAGTTCTGTCACCATAATGTGAAAGCATCTGTAGAGTCCAAAAACAAAGGTGTGACTGGTTCCAATAAAACTCTGTGTCTGGACACTGACATTGGATTTCATATAATTTTTGCATATCACACAATAATATCTTCTTGATGTTTTCACCCATTGAAAAACGTGAAAACCATTCTTAGCTCACAGCTCACGCAAAACCGGGTGGCTGGCCATATTTGATCCACATGCTGTAGTTTGCCTACCCTTGGTCTCAAGGCTTTAGTGACTCTGAAGTATTTTTCACACTTTTATTCGACGACTGATGTTGTTTTCCTTTGAGAAGTTTGGCTGAGTTTAGTAACTGTAGATTGCTCCCATGGCCAAATATAATTTCAAAAGATGGACTTTCAAAACTTTTCCTAATATATACAAGGAAAAATCTCCCACTCCATCATGTATGTAGAATGTGGGCATTGCCCATGGCCACTTTTTCACTTCTGCAGGGAGATGAGGCCCCGGAGAAAGAAGTTAGGGGAAAAAATGGCAGGAAAATGTTGCATATTTTTTAATAGGATGTGGGCTAACCATTGAAGTCCTGCATGAGGAGAGGAGTGAGTCAGGAGAACCGGTAGAGGAAAATGATAAAAAAAAAAAAAACACGTAGGGACGCCTGGCTGGCTCGGTTGGTTGGACACCTGCCTTCGGCTCAGGTCATGATCCTGGAGTCCCGGGATCGAGTCCCGCATCGGGCTCCCAGCTCCACAGGGAGTCTGCTTCTCTCTAACCTTCTCCTCGATCATGTTCTCTCTCACTGTGTCTCTCTCAAATAAATAAATAAAATCTTAAAAAAAATTAAAAAAAAAAAAACATGTAGTAAGACCAGGAGAAGGAGATGAAAAAGATAGCATCCTGAATTTGATGTAAAATTTAGTGGGATCAGATGCAATTGTAGAACCATTTTGACATAGGGAAAATAATCGTTTTGCATGCTTGTAAAAATGACAAAAATACATGAAGAATTGTCTAGAATGTCAAAAAGGTTGTCTTCCCCATGACATGATGGCCTTTGCAAACTTTAAAGAAATAATCTTTGGGGCACCTGGCTGGCTCAGCCAGTGGAGCCTGTGACTCTTGATCTCAGGGTTGTAGGTCTGAGTTCCTTGCTGGGTGTAGAGATAACGTAAAAATAAAATCTTTTTTTTAAAAAGCCAATCCTTGGGACACCTGGGTGGCTCAGTGGGTTAAGCTGCTGCCTTCGGCTCAGGTCATGATCCTGGGGTCATGGGATCGAGTCCCGCATCAGGCTCCTTGCTCGGCAGGGAACCTGGTTCTCTCCCTGCCTCTGCCTGCTTCTCTGCCTACTTGTGTGTACTCGCTTGCGCGCGCGCTCTCTCTCTCTCTGGCAAATAAATAAAATCTTTAAAAAAAATAAAAATAAAAAGCCAATCCTTTATTTTGAAGTACTTTAGGGTTCTGTTTGTTTGTTTGTTTGTTTTTAAGTGCTAGTATAGATGCTACTCAAAGTGTGGTCCCCACACTGGTTAGAAACACTAATTCTTGTGTCTCATCCTAGACCTACTAAGGCAGAAACTCTGGGGGGGTGGTAGGACCCCTTACTGTGTTTTAACTAACCTTCCAGGGAGTTCTAATATGCACCGGACTTTGAGAACCACTGCTTTCAGTCGCATCAGGGGGATACCAACTCATACGCCATCCTCCTTATGGATAACAGAGTTTACCGTGAGGTTTCAGGGCAGGACTTCTGATGGATACTTTTCACTAACTGCTGTTTTTTAGGGCAGCCACCCGAAGGAGGCGGGCAAGAAGAATGTCCCTATTGTAAAAGGAGAGGGAATTTTTCTTATAAGTAAACAAGATGAAATATGATCTAGGGTGTTGCTTCTGGAACCCGGGGGTGGGGGGGGGGAGCAGCTCCTTGTGGGTAGCTGCCTTAGTCTCTCTCTTTCTGTCTACACCGCATCAACTTGCCCACAGAGCAAGGACCGTAGACAGCATTCCACATTCTCGTCCTGCTGTCAGGGCTGGACGATGGTGGCACAGGCACAAATGTGTCTAATTTTGTTTCTTTCTGTCCACTGCTCGCTCTGAGCCAGGAATACACTTCCCTCAAGCTCCTCCCACACAGTGACCTTGTTTCCATAGTAACTGGCACATTCAACTGGAGACTTACACATGAGTTTGAATAACTCAAGGTTTTAAAACTGTGAGAACCTAGGGAAGACGGTCCCACAAAGCACGCAAAAGACAGTTTCTTCATGCAAATAAAGTGGGAATTGAGATGTGTAGTTGCGTGTGACGTGTGTCGATTATATGTATGTTGCTGTTAGAAATCTCCTGGGTGCTAATCATTGTATGAGGTTACTGGTGATCTACTTTGATTTGCTGGAGGAGGAAATAGTTCCAAATTAGAGCATATGAGGTTTTTGATGGAACGAAGGCCTTTATTTTCTGGGTAAAAATTCACTGCGGTGGCCTGCTGGGCAGATTGTCTAGTCTGATTTGGGAGAACCAGAATAGTATTTTTCTCCTTGCACTGGTGGAATTAGTTACTTTGTTCTCTGTGTGCCCATAATACTCTGCTGGTCATACCTCTTGTAGTTGTAATAATAATATTACTACTGCTGATAAGCAATTTGTGATTATGGTATGCTAAGTACTTTATAATACTTGATCTCATGTATTCCTCAAAACAACCTCATGAAATAAATAACATTATCGTACCCATTCTTCACACAGGGAACTGAGGGTCAGAGATTTTATGCCATTTGCCCAGGCTCTCCAAGCTCATTTGTAGTTGAGCTGGGATTTGAAACCAGAGAAGTCTGACTCCTGGAGTTCATCTTTCTTTCCCCAGAGCCTGTACAATTCGCAGTGTGTGTGGCAATTACTTCTTCATGGAATCGTGGTGTCCCCCCCAGATCAAGAGGTCCTTCAGGACAGGGACTGGCTTTACTGCTTCCCTCAGAGTGAGAACAGCACTGGCTACATGCTTGGGGCTCATTAAATATTTTTGTCCCAGAAGGGAAGGAAGGGGTAAATAGCCATGGAGCATCTCTGACTTGCTTCAGGTGTTGTCCACCTGCTGTCTCCATTCATCATGCTGTTTCCTGTTAAGAAGTTATTTTCTCATCATTAAGTAAGCCTTCATGTCTCTTCCAACCCCAAGAGTATAGCTCTCGCTGTTTTTGAGGTTTTCAGTGGGTACGTAGCCCTGAGCGATCCATTCATTTTCCTGGTCCATAAACACTCACAGGGCACCTGCCTGTGCCAAGCCCTGATCTAGGGGCTTGGGATTCATCATTGAACAGAACAGCCCTACTCTCCTAGAACTTACAGTCCAGCCGGGGGAGGCAGAAAGCGCACACCACGGCTAACAGAGAAGGGCATTCTAGAAGTATGGAGAAGGTGTTAAGTACCATGGACGAAGTCAAGCAGGTAATAAGTTGCTATGAGAAGAATAAAGAGGAACTGGCAGGGTGAGGCTGAGCCGTACCCCTGGTTTCATTTTTAAAAAGAGCATGGTCTGGATGGGCTTTACAAGAGGGAAGAAATATGTTCCAGGCTGAAGGAACAGTTGGCGTAAGGGCCCTGAGCAAGGAGCAGGTTGACATAGATAGAAGATGAGAGTAGAAGGCAGAGAAGACAGATTAGAAGAGGTAATGGGGGCTCAGATGCCATAGGGCCTTGCAGACCATTGTAAGGGTTCTTTTGACTTTGAGTGATAAGAGGACTCCTTGGGAAATCAGAGCAGTGGGAGTGACTTGATCTTATTTACATATTAAAGCAATCACTCCAGCGGCCCTGTTGTCAGTAGACAGCAGAAGGGCAATGGTGGGAGGAAGCGCTACTCCAGAGCCTGCCACAGCCCTCCAAGAGAAAAGTTACAATGGCTCGGATCCTGGTGGGTGCCATGGACATGATGAGATCTAGCAGATTCTGGAACTGTTTTTGAAGTTTGAGCTAACGGGATTCTGTGACAGATTTGGACATGAGGTCTGAAACCAGAGAGGCATTAAGAATGACTCCCAAGGTTTTGGCCTGAACAAGTGGAAGGATAGAATTGCTGTCTACCAAGATGGGAAAGACGGTAGGGAGAACAGGTTTGGAACAAGAACAGAACTTCAGTTTGGGCACAAGTGAAGTGTGAGATGTCTCCTAAATACAAAATTTTATATATATATATATATATATATATATATATATATATGTAAAATATATTGGCATGTAGATGGTAAAGACTTGATACTAGAAGAGATCACCAAGGAAGTGAATATACACTGAGAAGTGGATGACAAAGTAATTCCTTAAAGGATACCGCCTTTCTTCTAATACAGCAAGGACAATAATCCGCGTCTACATAGACCTGTACAGTTCAAACCTGTGTTGTTCAAAGGTCACCTGTATGTTCTGCGTGGTCATGGCAGCTAGCTGCAGGTGGGTGTGTCTGAACCTATCCATGGCCCAGAAGGGCAAATGGAGCAATGTAGGGGGTATAACAGGAAGCAGGGAAAATTCTGGTTTTTTGAGGGTGAGGGAGTATTGTGATAAAAAGTTTAGAGAATGTTGATAATTAGCTTATTAGTCAAGGAAATAGCTGAAGATAACTCGCAGTGTTTTCCAAAGTGTGCTCTGGGGGCCACTTCATCAGAACCTCCTGGGGAGCTTATTAAAAATGCAGGTTTCTGGAGATACAAGCTAACTACTGAATTCATATCCCTGGGGGTAGGACTCTGGATTCTGTATATTTAACAAGTTCCCCAGGTGACTTTTAAACACAACAAACTTTGTGAACTCCTGCTCTAAAGATTTTTGTTTGAGTAAATTATATTCCTGACTGACGAGCTCTCCAGAACACAAGACTTAGGTGAAAAAAAAATGGCATTTTCAAAGTGAAAAACCCACACTTAACATACACACTTCTAAACGCACTTAAGTTTTAAGAAGCTAAATTTACAGTAGTGTTCGTTTGGCCTGATGTTAAACCTCCTTCCGGTTGTTTCAGGGATACTTCCTGTATCTGTGAAAGTTAATGGCTCCCCCATGAGATGGGGGTTACCAAATCTGTTTGTTGCTTATAAATCCAGTTATGTACCAGAGAAGATGGTTGACAAGGTGTAGCTCCCCCCATGCTCTCTGAGGTCTGTCCGAAGCCAGGGAAACCAGGAATTAAGAGGAGAGAGCTGTGGAGTCCCGGCTGTTTTGCCCCAGGGTTCCCGGAGGCAAACCTCTGAACTGCTGCTTTCCACCTCATAGGAGGCCTTACGTCAGTGTAGCTGAGAATCTTCGCGTCATGCTTTTCCAGCCCTGCTTCCTTGGACATTCGGAGAAAGGGGCAGAGAAAAGCAAATCAGAAATACGGGTTCTGTTTTGTTTTGTTCTATTTTGTTGTTTTGTTGTTGTATTTTCATTCTCTGTGACCACTGGGAAGGAATGACCTTTGGCATAGAAGACGCTGAAAGCGAGGGTCTCCCAGCTTTGAGTTGTGACAGGGAATTGATGAAGTTTATCGTTTATTTTACTTTGTGCCTCCCTGATCTAAAGGCCACCTTACACTAGTTGATTTCTGCAGACGTGCTTCCACTCATGGATCATAAATTAGTATCTTCAGTGACCAGGCAGTCAACTTTGGGAACTTTCGATTCTAGAATTTGATCCCATCTTCAACAGTCACTAGACTATTTTATTCATGCATAGAATTCTGAGTGCAAATTTTAATCTATCTGGATCTTTTCATGACCTTCTACCAACATTTATTGAGTAATTATAATGTAAAAAGTATTGTATTAGCCAGTGGCTAATAAGGCACAGTCCTTGCCCTGGGGAAACAGACCTGTAATAGCCACTCACAATATGAGTGGTAAGTGCTATATTTAATCTTAGCATTATTTATTCTAGCATTTGCAAGGGAAGAGGTAATTTTTTTCTTGAAGGGAGTTGGAGGGATGCTGGGGAGCTGGGGGAGTGGCTCAGGAAGGAGAGGGTGTGGGGCTGGAAGGAAGCAAGGAAACGGGCCTGAGAACGTGGGAGGTGGCCATGGGGTCATGGCTCCAGGCACTGACAGGACACACCCTCTTGTTGCTGGACCAGTGAAGGGCAGGTGCTGTCCTTCCTGTTGACATGATTGTTGTGGCCGCTGACCAGCCTCGTGAGTGGGAAACAGCTGTTCAAAGCAGATGGTTTGAGGAGTGTGTTTATGACATTTGTTTTGGGTACATTTTCCCGGAGGGTTACCCTGGACATCTAAAGAACAAGAGAGATTTTAATAAACTGAGAGAATTTCTCTGCATATAGATCTAAAGCGTAAATAATAAGAAGGTGGTTGAACTTTTCCAACTTCAGAGAGTTTATGCTACTCCCTTAACACTGTAGCACACCTGGCAGATGGGGGAGGTGGGTGAAATGGTTGGAGGAGGTCAAAAGGTACAACCTTCCAGTTATAAAATAGAGAAGTCCTGGGATATAATACATTATGGTGTTTATAGTCAATAATACCATATCGCGGGGCGCCTGGGTGGCTCAGTGGGTTAAGCCGCTGCCTTTGGCTCAAGTCATGATCTCGGGGTCCTGGGATCGAGTCCCATGTCAGGCTCTCTGCTCAGCGGGGAGCCTGCTTCCCTCTCTCTCTGCCTGCCTCTCCATCTACTTGTGATTTCTCTCTGTCAAATAAATACATAAAATCTTTTAAAAAAATAATAATACCGTATCGCATATTTGAAAGTTGCAAACAGAGTAGATCTTCAAAGTTCTCATCACAAGAAATAAAATACATAACTAAGTGGGGTGGTAGTTGTTGAGTACTCTTATTTCAGTGGTCACAGTGAATCATGTTGTACAGGTGAAATTAATATATTGTAAATCAGTTATACCTCAAAAAAATAGCATACCTTTTGCAGATTTTTTTTTTTAAATTCTGTAATAAGGCTGTAACCCTCATTTCTCTTCCATTTAGCTATGGCAACATAAGCAATATACTCCGGTTTTTTGCAAAACTCTTCACACACAAATGTGCAGATGTGGACAGGTTGTTTGTTATTTCGTACTTTCTCAGTGATGACACGATTTCAATATTTGAACCTATTGAGAGTAATTCAGGTAAGAGGTATAGCTCTTATAGCAATTTTTTCAGAATAAGAAACTGTCTCTTCATTTTGAAAGTTAGGGAGCGTGGTTTGATTTTATAGCCTAGATGACTAAGACAGTGGCTTTCATTTCTTTTCTTTTTTTTTAACCACCAAAGTTCATTTTACAAAGCTCTCTTAAATGGGAACCCAGACATATAAAATGATGAAAGAGGCACAGGAAGAGTTTGGTTGGCTCAGGGTTGGGAGACTCTGGACGCCTCCTTTTGGAAACTATTCCCCTTTCCGCTGTGGCCTCTGAGGTTCTTCTGTGGAATCCGGGGGCTTCAGAATCATGGTCTGTCTACCACCAGTTCCATGCAAAGACAGCAAGACAAGACGAAATCTCTGTTTTTGATAGTACCACTGACAAAATGTTGGCTTAAGTATAAGACGATCCCAGATTTTTAAAAAATTTAATCTTCAAAGTCTGTCTCCCTCTGGCTTCTCTGTCTGTCGAGGCTCTTGCCAAGGTTCCAGCAAACAGGCCCACGGAGTGCCTCTCTGCAGTGCACTGATGCTGTGGACATTGCCTGGACGAGCCATTGATTCTGACTTACCGAATTATGGAACTCTATGGCTCTGCTCTGCTCTTTGTCCCAACACATTGAAAATTTTTATCTGTGCCAAAGGCTTATCTGGGAAGAAGAATCAGTAGTGTGTCGGTAAACTGGCTTTCTGAAAAAAATTTAAAAGCCCTGATTTCCAACACTTGTCAGATGCCATGGAGCAGACACCTCAACCACGGTGCATTTCAAGCAACTGACACGAACAACTGGCTTGCAAAATCCCTAACAATTTAATAGTCGGCCCTTAGGAGTTGCTGTGAGCCACTCTGTACACCAATGAATAAGGCATAATTTGTATAACTAAGTCAGGTTGCATAGTGATTGGAATAACGGATCAAATCCTAAAATATGAGATCAAATAAGAATAAATAGAAATGTTCTTAAAGGTCAAAAAATCCCCTCTGGGGGTGCCTGCTTGGTAGACCATGTGACTCTTGATCTCAGGGTTGTGAGTTCAAGCCCCACGTTGGGTGTGGAGGCTACAAAAAAAAAATCAACTCTGTACATCTAGAGTGGGGAAGATGATGGCCAAACAGATTGCAGCACTCCTAAAACAGGGTATTAGATGTCAACTGCAAGCTTCTTCGTAATAATAGCAGCCATGATTACCTACCATTATCCTTAGAAAAACTCCAAGAGGTTAAGTTTTATGTTAGTCCAGATCCTCCAAGGGGCAAACCGCAAGATGGGACTGAATATAAAAGAGATTTACTAGGGGAAATGCCAGCAAGGGAAATTGTGGAAGGAGCCAGAAGAGGCCAGGAGAGCTCTTGGACTTCAGTGCCTGTCTGACTCCTGTGAAGGACAGCAGGAAGGAAGAAAGGAAAGAAAGTCTTAGATTGCAGGGAGATTCTAAGCAAGTTTCAGCTAGGCTGACCAGGAACCCGAGAGCCAAGTCATTAGTTGGAAGAGACTCCATCTTGCAGGAATGGACCTACCTTGTCCCTGTCCTGTCCAGTCATTTGTTGGCAGCAGCCTGTGGGAAGCATGACCTTGGTCCAAACCCAGGGATAGGTTTCAGAGCATAGCCACGGGGTGCTTTGTCAGCTACATTCCCCGTGATAGGTGATCTGAAAGGCCCATTTTCATGGCTCCCTATAAATTTTATTCCCATTTTACCAGTGAGAATTCAGAGGGGTTCCAAGAGATTAAATAACTCCTCAAGATCATCTAGCAAGTGACAGAGCCAGGATGGGCTTCAGCTCTGTTTGGCTACTAAGCCTGTGTCTTTCCGCCACTTCTGATGTTTGAATGTGGCAGGAGTGTGATGAAGTTGACCCCCAAAGCTCAGGTTGTATTCAGATGCCTGAAGGTTTCAGTTAAGTAGCAGAGAGAAGATACTGGAGTTTCATCCTCAGTTCTGCTCGCTGCTTTCCAAGAGCCACAAAACAAAAACAAAAACAAAATGCCTAAATAAGCCCCAGAAGAGAGCACATGAGATGGTCAGAATTCTGGAAAGTAAGAAATACGTGGCATTGCTAAAAGAAGCAAAGATATTTAGCCTGTAGGAAAAAAAAAAAAAAGTTATGGGACTCTCAGAGTTATCTTCAAACAGTTAAGGAAGCTTCTTTCCAGAAGCTGGGCATCTTCCACTTAATCCACGTGTTGGAATAAATATAAGACATCATCTGGGACAGATAGGTGGAAATAAGTTCAAGTGGGGAGTTTTCTACGTGGTACTGTTCAAACATGCTCCGAAGCAGGGTTATCTTCTTAATGTCCCAGTTCTCTGTATGCTGCTGGGCATACAGCAGGCACTTACTAAGTGTTTATTTAGGTGTTTAGATTGGAAAGGAAGTAGAGAGGGGAAAGAAAAGGCTGGAATGCCGTATCTCTCTTTTTTTTTTCTTTATACACTCACCTAGGGAATCTGTTGTTCTCCTAGTGCCTCATTCTCCCTTCAGGTCTGAGAAGAAGAGGCAGTGTGAGCTCACAAGCTAAGCTGTATGGTCTGTGTTTGAGCAGGAAGGAACTCTAAAGGCAAGTTGTATGGTTCTTTGAAGAACAAAGGGTACTCATTAAGTTTTCTCTTTTTCTATAGGGATTACTGGCGGGAAGTTCTTGAAAAGAACTCGTGTTAAGAAGCCTGGGCAAGAGGTCTTTAAAAGTGAACTATCAGAATATATCAAGGCGGAGGAACTGTATATCGGAGCCAAAGTGAACGTGAATGGCTACCTGTTTCTTTTGCTCAATGCTGACAAGTACACCTTAAACTTCATGGAAGCGAACTCAGATAAGGTGAGCTGCCTGTGGCACTCTCCACTTGCCCCTCAGCACTCTGCAGTCTGTGTTTTTCTTTCTCTAGGCCTTTTCTTCTTCCTACCGGCCTTACATTGTGCATTCACACACGTGGCCATGAATAATGGATCTGCGCGACTTGGCCACAGGTCCCGATCTCCTCTGTTTACATGCTGGGCCCTCCGGTGCCCAGCGGCACGGATGCCGGGCACAGGCAGGAGGCAGGCCCAGGACTGAATCAAGTTTCCTGGCTTTTCTGCTGACGCTGACAATGTTTTCATAAAGAGATTCAGCGACTATAGGAAAGGAAGAAAATCTGGTGCCACACACTGCGCAGTCCCCGTTAATTGGCACAGGCCTACGAGGACGGCCAAGAACGGAACAAACAGAAGCCCCAAGGGAACCCGGTAGTTGCTGGGGTTGCAGCTTTCCAGAACAGGAGCTACCTGAGGCCTAAATAAGAATTCAAGGACAAATTGGCAACAGTGAGCTTGGAGGGTTTTTTTTTGTTTGAAACAAAATGGCAGCTGGGTACTGTCACTAAAAGTACTAGTATGGCAGTGCCGTTCTGGAAAAATGAGTTGGTGAATTCTTGATTTTGAGTGTGGATTGGTTTGGTGTGCAAACATGTATATTTGAGGGACATTGCCTAATATTGCAAAATCTACCTAGAAACCATCTATTTTATTTTTTTTAAAGATTTTGTTTGTTTACTTGAGAGAGAGAGAGCACACGGGAGCACACAGAGGGAGAGGGAACACAGAGGCAGAGGGAGACGCAGACTCCCCGCTGAGCAGAGAGCCCGACTTGGGGCTCCATCCCAGGAATCCAGGATCATGACCGGAGCTGAAGACAGACGCTTAACTGACTGAGCGACCCAGGTGCCCCTAGAAACAATTTATTTTAGAAGTCTGTCTGTAAGGGGCTACCTTGGTGGCTCAGTCAGTTGAGCATCTGCCTTGTGGCTAGGGTCATGATCCCAGGGTCCTGGGATGGAGCGCTGGGTCAGGCTTCCTGCTCAGCAGGGAGTCTTCTTCTCCCTCTCCTTCTGTCCCTCCCCCTGTTCATGCTCTCTCTCTCTCTCAGATAACTTTTTGGAAATCTAAAAAAAGTCTGCCTGTAAATAATGTTTATGTGTCAATTATATCTGTGTTTTTTTCTATATCTCTATACACAGTACCAATTCTCTTTCATTTATATATAAAACGCTCAGGGGTAAGTTGCTAAGATCAGTCTCTCTGTGTATATCCCATCACCCTTTTCTGTCTGGGGGCTCTGAGCAGCAGGTGCCAAGGCTGAATTCAGTAAGCAAGGGACATCCCAGGGAATGCATATGAAGGATAAATAAGAAAGGAGCAAGAGCAGGTGGGGAGCCTGAGATGTAGGTCTGAACGCCTGACAAAGGAGAAGGAAAGAAGGAGGTTGGGGCACGAAAGGCCTCAGGACACAGTGCAGCTCTGAGAAAGCGTCAGCCAGGCTGCCAGGGAGCCCGAGAACAAAGGCTGCCTATAGATGTCCCCCGTCAGGCAGCAGTGGCCCAGCTCCTACAGCTGCCTGACATGGGACATCTATAGGTGGTGCCCCGATGCAGTCATCGGGAGAAAATGGCCCAGGCAGAGTGTGGCCAGAAGGTCCGGCGGGTGGGGGCTGTCAGCTCGTCTCTGTGTTCCCTCTGGACGGTAGAGCCCAACCCGAAGCACCCTCCAGGGCCGCCACTCCCTTTCTCCATTTGCAGGGTTGGGACCTGGCATTAGCATAAAACTGAACTGGTGGGCCTCCAAAAGCACTGAATTCAGGCAAAGGGGATCAATCATCGGGAAGTTAGATTTCTGGAGACAGCAGGCTGAGCTGGGAAACATGGCTCCATATTTCCTGGCTGAGAGGCCTTCGACATGTATTGTCCCTGAGCTCCATGTGCCTCATCCTTACACGCTGACTCTTTCAGAGAGTTACCACGCAGAGGAAATGCCATCATGCATGTGAAATCACTTGCCCATAGCAAGTGTAGTCAGGGTACAATTTACAATAGCTACTGTGAATGAGGACTCAGTTTTCAAACACAGGGCAAACCTATATGTTAACATACATATGTATATATAGTGTGTATGTATGTGTGTATTTTATATATATATATATAATAGGTATATATGTGTTCTAGATACATGGTTCTATATACGTATTGTTTGTACATATATTATATACATATATTAACATAGCTTGAGTGTATGGATAGATGTATATATACATATATATCTGTAAGATATAAAGGGCTTTTCTCCTTTCAGAAAGGTAAAAGCAGGGTAGGACATTATCTGGTTTCAGCATCCCAAGTGAAACTGCATTATTTTAAAACTACCCTTAACAAGGACTTTTGAAGAAGAGAAAGATTACTATACTCTTTGTTTTTCGTTAGTTTGTTTTTTGTTTTTGCTTTTTTTTTTTTTAATTAGGACCCACGCCCTGCACTGGGCATGGAGCCTGACATGGGGCTTGATCTCACAACTCTGAGATCATGACCTGAGCCAAAATCAGGAGTTGGCCACTTAACTGACTGAGCCACGCAGGCGCCCCAAAATTAATATGCTCCTTAATATCTTTGCAAATTAATATGTTCCTTAATATCTTCGCAAAAGACCTAATAGATCTAATCATGGAAGTAGATGAAAGGCAGTGCAGAAGGTGGGGAGGAAGGGGGGCTGTGATAGGTCACAAAGCCTGTGGTGGAAAAAAAAGAGACCTTTATACTAAGTTAACATCAGTGTTTTGAATCTTCGTATTCATTCAGTCTTCTCTCTCTCTCTCTCTCTTTTTTTTTTTTTTTTTTTTTTTGACACTTAGCTGTAATTATTTAGAAGCTTATGCTTTACTGGATTGAGTAAGAAGTAATTTTAGAGTCAAAAACCTAATCACAGGGTGGGAGACGACACCTGGGGGCTGCCAGAGAATGAATGTCAGGGGGTTGTAGTGCATGTGGATCTCCAACACCCATCCATGCTCTGCTCAGTGCATTGTCTGATGGCCGCTAGTCCCAGGGGGCCCCTCATAAGATCCAGAGAAAATGAGGGTCCACTTTTATCCAATCGTGAATCACTAATCACTCCATTAGGATCTCCCAACCCATTAAGCCAACATCCAAGGGTTCAGGGGAGGGGAGAAGGCTAAGGGATTGTTTTCTGATTTCTGCGGCTTGCTGTCCCTTAAGCTCATTTCTCTCCGATCTGGGCCTATGCCGATGTCACTCGTTGTCCTAAAACTGAAGAGATTTAATTCTAGTTGTGTCTTCTCTGTGGTGGTCTCTGTGGAAAGCCATGCCCAGCTACCTTCAGGTTCAGAGCGTGAAGTCTGTTTTCCAGCCATCGGAAAGATTGGGCTCCCTATGGCTCAGGCATGTTTTAATATCCTTCCTTTCCTTCCCCCTGCTTCAGTTTCCTATGAGCAGCATTGAACTTATCTTACAAAAGCTGAAAGAAGAAGAATCAAAATCCAGAGAGCTCAAGCAGGTTCTTAGAGCTGCTGACTCTAAGCTCACGAAGATGGTGGATTACAATACATTCAGGTAAGCCAGATGCTGCCAGCAATAATCCGGTTTCCCTTCAAGACTGTCCAAAGAGCAAAAAAACAGTTTCTTCCCTGGTGCTGCCTAACTAATTTACTACACGCTTTTTATTAGGACTTGATACGTCTTTGTGTTCCTACTACTTTGTGATCAAGTTTGGCCCATTTCTAGTAAAGTTTGTGCATTTGCATATAAAAGAAGCTTATAGGCAAGAACAGAGAGACAAAAGCACAGAAAGTCAGTTCTGTCCTCTTCTGAATCCTGGTATTGAAGGCTCCAGGGAATGCCCGGAAGAGTGCATGGTAGTGAGACTGGGAGGAAAAAATGCAGCAAAGCCCCCCCCCTCTCTGAAATCTGGGGAAAAAAGGAGAGACAGCTCCCTAGGAATGTGATCCAGTTGGAAAAGATAGTGGAAACTATCCTGGTTATCAGTGGAGAGGCGATTGGTATGCATCTGTGTGTAGGTGAGTTCACACACATCGGTGTGTTTTGAAAAACATAAAAAGACAAATCGAGGGAAAAATAGATGACAGTAGTTAGAACTATAATAAGAAATTATGAGCAATGAAGGTTTTCTCTAAGGTAGAGCTGAATTCTGGGATTGTCCAGTGGCTGACCTGGGCTGACTGCCAAACAGTGGAAACACAGGGAAATTCAAATTCAGGATCTAGTACAATTGTGAGACTTCTTAGCCTGAAAACAAAGTGAATAGCGTGTTCAGGAGGATGAAAATTAAATCATGGATGGGAGAACAAAGGGGACTTTCTCTTTACTGAGAATTCTGACTCCTGAAAACAGTAGTGGCCAAAAGCTATATAAGAAACTTGGGGCAGTCCAGATACGGGCTGACCAGTGAGGAAGTGAGTCCAGGAGGGGGTGGAGGGTGAGTAGAAGGGGATATTTCCAGCTTTGTATCTGGAATTGCCTATTCCATCAATACCTGGTGATCTGAGGCCACCATCAGGTCCAAAGTGTCCCCCAAACTCATTTGTTGTCTTAACAAAGCTGTTTTGTGTCTCCAGAATGTTCTTTTGAGAGAAACAGTCAGGACATATTTTTATTGTTTAGAATTGCCAACCTTCTGGGATCAATAAGAATTTATAGCTCTTTGTTTTTGTTCATAGTCATACTCATGTTCATGGCCTTTTTGAAAATAAAGGGAGAAGGAGGAAGGAGCAAAGACCTTTGCCCAGGCGGGGGACTAATGGAAAGCCATTAGGAGGAAACAGATTTCCATCAGAAACGAGGGAGTGGTTTTGCTTTTGTTATTTTGTGTCCTTTTACAAAAGCATCCATTCTCCCAACACTCTAGCAAAGTCTGTTGGAAATACTTGAGGGAGTTTATGGGACTTTTTGGGAGGCACTTAGGCCCCGGGCAGGAGATCCAAGGAGGAAAAGTTGCTGCAGATGGAGGCCCGACTCTAACCGTGGGTGGAAGAAAGGCCCGCCAGGCCATGTGACAGAGGATGGCCTCGAGGCACCGCGTGCTTGGAACCAACCAGCTCCTGTCCCCACACCCCCACCCCCATCTTGAGGCCCTTTCCTGGCCAGGAATTCCTTACGATGGAAACCAGATCAGGTCATGCCCAGCCTGCAGAGCCCTTCCGGGGCTTGCCATCGTCCTTACAGTAAAATCCAGACGTTTCAGGGCAGCCGGCTGAGTCCCCAGTGATGTGACTCTGTTTATGTTTCCAGTATTAATCACTTCTTGTTCCCCAGCCTCGTCCTCTGGCCTCGCTGGCTGCCGCTCAGTTTCTCGAACAAATGAACAAACATGTCAAGCTCTTTCCTGCCTCCAAGCCTATGCACACGCCCTTCCCTCTGCTTAGAATGCCCACACTCCAGGCCTTTACAGGGCAAATTCTAAGGCTCATCTTCAGTGGCACGCTGCCCAAAGGGCTTCCTTTCTGCTTCTCCTGCCATAAGTAGATGGCTCCCTGTTAGCCTTAGCCTTTCGCTGCCCCCTTTCACAGCACTTCGTACAACTTGCAGGTGCTTGATTTAGATAGTGGTCGTCTGGTGTGCGTGCACCTGTGTGTCTTCTCCTTCCAGAGGGCCAGGGACCTTAGTGGTCCTGTTCATGGCTCGATTCCTGGCACTTAGCTCTGGGTTCCGTGAAGGTCTTAGTTCCCCAGCGGAATGGCCAACTGCTAGGATTATTCTTGGAGGTTCCAGTTAGGAGGCGGTGACATTGTCTTCATAGGACAGGCCAATCCTCCCAGCCTCTCAGTGTTTTCATGGGAGTTTGGTCATGGCCTGACCCTTGCCCACCCCCTCCCCTTATTTCCATCTTACTAGAGGAAGACTCTTATAGAAGTCCCCACTGATGGAGCCCTGACTCTGGGCGAGACAAGGTGCTCAGTGCAGTTCATCTGCTATCCACGGGTAGTCCCTGCTAATTTGATTACTCGCCCGAACCACAGTTGGCTCCGGTCAAGTACCCTACAAGTTTGTCAAATCATTTCATGAGCGGCCCTGTTTCTCAGGGCTGTTCAGTCGCCAGGTCCACAGCAAACAAGCAAATAATTGATTGCCTTGCCCTGGGGAAGGATGGTCTCTCTCTGACTGCAGGGGAATCAGGGAGAGCTAGGCCTGACCTGCATGAGAGAAGGGACTTGGGCAGTTGCGCCTGCCTGCACCTCACTTTTGGGTCTCTGTGGCCCTTTCCAGTCACTGACATTGTGAAGCCCTTGGATGTCGGTTTATAAATACACTTGTAAAATGTTCCCCTTTGCAAATTGTGCATTGCAGGAGTAGGCACGCAGAGACAGGACTGAGGCTAGTAGGCCTCTGGGCCTTACCTCTGTGGCCCTGCGTCTCTCCCCTACTTACATACCTGGCACTGTGAGCGCACACCTGGGGACTCAGAGCCCTGACCTTTTACTGGGGGAGCATTCCAAGCCCCAGGCATTTCCTTACCCTTCTTCTCAGAGATTTGTGCCTCTCTCAGGGAAACCAGGGAAGTGGGAGCTAATCAGCCGCTTCCACAGAAGATGCCATGCCTGATAACAGATGAATGGATTCTTGCGTGGGCCTTCTTGAGAGAATGGATTCTTCTTGAGAGAATGGATTCTTGCGTGGGCCTCATAAATGGCCTCAAGGAATGAGGGGACTGGTGGAAACAAGAGGCAGGTTGGGCAGGAAATGTTTCTCTTCTGCCTTGTGGGGGTCCTAGTTCTGTCTTTTGTCTGTCAGGTCACCTGATGGGAGTCGCTGGTTGTGACCCAGGAGAGCACAGGTAGCCTTCCTCAGAGTCTCAGGGGGTTTCCCCGGCAGACCTCAGCAGGGAGCTGGGCAGGGACTAGGCTTCGCAGGGCCAGTGTTTTGTGCAATCGACAACATGGCAAGATGCGGCTTCCCCCTGTGGGCCCTGGATTCTGAACCATAGCCTGCAGCATCAGCGAGGGCCCAGCCCCATGCCAGGGAAGATATGATTAGTTCCTCCTCTGGCCACCTCCCCAAGCCCCCAAGCCTTGAGCTACCCCTTGGAGATGACACCTACCCCAGGAATCCTGTGCATATTTTGGTTTTCTGCGTGCTCACATTTTCTCCCCTCCAGGACTGAACTCGCAGAGGGTAAGGCCCATGCCCTGTTTACCCTTCCTCTGTCTTTCACAGCTACCTCTTGGACCTATAAACATCCATGTAATAAATGCCTTAGAAGATTTAGAGTCTCGAGAAAGTTTTTTTCTCTTATAAAATTCAAATTCTTTCTAAGAGAGGTAATACAGTAGAAATAAGATCTGATTTTGGACTTGCTGACCTGAATCCAAATCTCAGTTCTAACATTGGTCCACTTGCCAGCAGTAAGTTGCTGAACAGTGTTTTCACCTGTAAAATGGGGATGATAATACCCACTGTATTAGAAAAGTTGTGATGCATAAATAGGATAATATATAGAAAGTTCTTATTATAGCACACTGTGGACACTAGAAAATGAAAACCCTTTATCCTGATAGTTGCCACTTCATGTCACCAAAATTAGTAATAGAAATCTATGGCTTATTTTCTGTATTTCAGTGAAGCTACAGATTTATCTATGATGAGGTCACTGAAAACATTCTTTAGGGGCACCTGGGCGGCACAGTCAGTTAAGCATCTGACTGGTTTCAGCTCAGGTCCTGATCTCAGGATCATGAGATCGAGCCTCACGTCAGGCTCCACACTTAGCACGGAATCTGCTTAAGATTGCCTCTCCCTCTGTCCCTCCCACTTGTGCTCTCTATTTCTCTCTCAAATAAATAAATAAATAAATCTTTTTTAAAAAGTTCTTTAATAAATGAGGTTGGAAGAAACTCTTAAAAGCCTTGGAGGCCATGAAGGTGGAAAATAAACATCTTCATTGCTGGACTGAATTTGGGAAACATTGTTATAATCCACCCCATTACTGTCCTTTACTTCAAGAAAGAAGAATATAAATTTAGTGCTTGGAACATTGTAATGATCTCATTCTGATTTATCTCAGACAATTATCTCTCTCTTTATGTGGTTTTGCTCTATCTTTATTCAAACAGCTCTGTGTTTTTATGGGTGTTTTTATTGTAAGTCTAACATCTTTTAAGTCTATGAGTCTGTGCGAACAAAAGCAAAAACTAAGATATAATCCAAAAGCACTGAAACATCTATTCTCATCATGGGCTAAATAGACACTCTGACAGTGTTCATAGCATCTCTTTGAGATGGCAGCCTTGGCATACATTTTTTGCAAACAGCGTTTTGAACCTTCGTAAAAGCGTTAAATATAAATAAGGTGATGTCATAGAAAAAATACTGGCCCGGGAATCAAAAAGACCAGGATCTTTGATTTGATTCTGTCACTGCCAGATGGTATTCTTTGTATTGGTGAAGCCTTAGTTTTAACAAAGTGAACTGTCTCTGGCTAGCTAAACAAAAAAGGAATTTATTAAAAGGATCCTGGGTGGTTCACAGTATCATTGGAGGGCTCAAGAAATCAGCCTGAAACTAAATTCTAGGAACAGTGCCCAGAATTGGGCTGTAGAACTTGTCTGATGGGAAAATGGCCTCTGTTACCGCTGCACCACCCATGACTCAACGCTCCATTTGCACTGCTTCCAAGAACTCCCATCTTAACACAGTCATCACTGCCACCACTTTTGGCATGCTCGCGTCCTGTGCTGCCACAGAGAACTGGATCCCTCTGCCACCAAACATGGTCTATGCCTCACTGGTTTCCCCTGTTAATCCCTCCCAAGTCAAAGTCTTCTACAGACTTCCCTGATTGGTGGTGCTTGGGTCACCCGCACATTTCCAGCTGCAAGGAAGGCGGGGTCCTGTAGGTTGAGCTCTGACTTCCATATCGAGTGACAGGGAGTATAATGTGGAACTTCCCCCAAACTGGAAGGAGAATTTAAAAGGTAAACTTTGGGGGCACCTGGGTGGCTGGCTCAGTGGGTTAAGCCTCTGCCTTCGGCTCAGGTCATGATCCCAGGGTCCTGGGATCCAGCCCTGTGTCAGGCTCTCTGCTCAGCGGGGAGCCTGCTTCCCCCACCCCACGCCCCGCGCCTCTGCTTACTTGTGGTCTCTCTCTCTCTGTGTCAAAATAAATAAAATATTTTTAAAAATTAAAATAAAAAATAAAAGGTACACTTTGCATTTTCCATGATTGCAAATCCAAGGCAAGACAAGCCAGAGGACAAAGTATGGACATTAGGGACTAAACTCCTTGTCTGTAACCAAACCAAGCAAAACACTTGCCTAGTCCTAGCACTTTGTAAATACTCTTCTGACCCACCAAAGAGCTAAACAAAATACGAAGCCCTTGCCTGTCATCTGCTATTCTTGCGATCTCTGACACACCTTTCTGAGTTTAAATTGCCTTAAATGAAGGTATTGGACTAGCTTCAGGGAAGTTTCTAGATTGGAAGCTAGCAGTTGTGATTAGTTTGGCTTTTGTTTAATGTTTTTTAAAGTTAGGAGTTCAAACAAAAGTCTTTATACCTAGCGCCTCTTGAAAAATAGACACCGAGTCTGCATTTCCTCATGGCACCCATCAATTGGGAGAGAATGGTAGCTCTCCTTTTTAGATACAACCTGTTCTCAACATTTCTTTCAAGTTTCTCCAATTCCTTATAGTCTTACACCTTCTCACATTTATCTTATCAGTATACCCCAGTAAGTACTTGACTATATAACCCTTGAATTAGATCACTATAATGTCCCTTCCAACCATAAAATTCCATTATTTTGTTAGCCTAGGTATAGTGGAAATAGGCATTTAGGAACCACTGTATTAATATCCCAAAATAGAACTGAACAGTGATTTTTTTTTTTTAAGGGAGAAAGCACATGAATGGGGGGTGGGAGAGCGGGGGAAGAAGGAGAGAGAGAATTTTAAGCAGCCTCCACATTCAGCACAGAGGCCAGTGTGGGACTTGATCTCATGACCCTGAGATCATGACCTGAGCCAAAATGAAGAGTAGGACACTTAACCAACTGAGCCACTCAGGCGTCCCAGAGCACTCAAGACTGATTTTTAAATTAGAACCCAGATATGATTGTATACCTAAAAATCTAAAAGACTAAGTTTAAAAGTGGTTATAACTATTAAGAGTATTCAGGAAAGTAACTAAACACTAGATGATTATACAAAAAGCAGTAGTTTGACTTTGTACCAGTAATAACCAGTTAGGAAATATTATGCAAGGGGGAATACTATTTGCTATAGCAACAAAAACTATGAAATACTTGGGAAGAAATACTGAACAAGAAGGTTTAAGATTAAATACAAATTCAAAGCTCTATTGTATCTCTGAATGAGAGGACATTGTTATAAAAATTCTAATGTGTGCAAATTAATCTATAGATTGGAAGTAGTTCCAGTCAGAATTACAATGTGGGTTTTTGTTGTTGTTAGATTTGGTATTGTTTTGCAAGGTTAAGGGTGAGAAATTGGCTCATGGATTATGAAGTCCCTCAGGAAAATTAAAGGATTGAGAAAATGTTGAAAAAATAGAATATTAATGTCAGATACTAGACTTTATATAATTTGTAGATATTTGAAAACATCACGTATTCTAGTAGGGGAAATATCATAGAGGAAACCCAAATATCAGTAAAATACAGTATGGAACCCATAAAAGACCCATTCTTAGGATTTTGTTGTAAGGTATGGAGAACTTTTCAAATCAGTGGAGATAAAATGGATTAATAAAGGTTTTAGCGACAATTGATTGGAAAACATTTAATACATTTTTTCTTTTGTGGTAGGGCACACTTTCCAAAAACCGTAAAGGAGAAGTTGGCTGTATTGACTACAGGAAAATTTTTATGTTTCTCTGTAGCAAAAGTTGCAATAAGAACACTTAAAAGGTGAGGGACAGGCTGAGAGAAAATACTTGCAGCTAGTATAAGAACCAAGGAATTGAAGATTTACAAAAATCTCCTATAAAATCAGCAGACAAAAATGGGTTAAGGACAGAAATAGACAATTCACAGAAGGAATACCAATAGCTTTTAAACCCATGAAAAGATGACTAATTACGGTATACGCCAAAGCAACAATGAGATACAAATGCCTCCTATTTTACTGGCATTGTTTTTAAAGAAGAATATAACTGATGCCAGGTGAACCTGTAGGATAACTGATACTCTTATTTTCTCTTGATAGAGGAGTTTAAATTGGCTCAGCATTTTGGAGGACAGTTGGCAGTTTCTGGCTAATGTTTAGAAACTTTCACCTGGTAATTACACTCTCAGAAGGGTTTTATCCAGAAAAAACTTCACGAGTGGATCGTAACAGAGCTCTGCGTGTGTATGCGTGTGCGCACGTGCGCGCACAGCTATGTGCACATGCAAGCAATATTTATTGTAGCAAACTTCATAATAACAAAGATTTCAAAAAATCAAATGCCCAACGATGGGTAATGGATACAATTTACTGTGTTAATTTAAGACTACTGTTTAATGAGGTAGATCAAATATGTGTACCTTAAGAAATATTCAGTGTATCAGTGAGGAATGGCTAAGTAATGCTCAGTAAGAACCAGTCCCCCCAAATCTCAGGGAATTAAATCAGTAAAGATTTATTTCTTGCTCACTATACATTGTTGGGGGAACTGTGTTCATAGTAGTCACTCAGGGACTGAGGCTAACAAAACAGCCACTACCTTGAATGTTGCTGATCACTGTGCCAGAGAGAGAACTTGTCCGGCCCAACAGATTTTCAGCTGGGCAGAAATACATATCATTTACACTCGGTGCAGTGACCAGTCCTCGCCACATGGCCCATACCCATGTATTCACAAGGAAGAGAGGAAACCGGATATTGGTGAACATTAATGGCTGCCATATATATGTTGTGCTGTTTTCTAGAGGAAGTGAAATTCAGAAGACTGTTTAATATGATCCTATTTATGAAAATATTGAAAGGTTATGTGTACATGTGTATTTATATAAATACTTCAAGGACTGTATATCCTTTGAAGGGATCCTAGCAGACTATATGTCAAGCAGTTTAAAATAGAGCATGCCTCATTCTTTGATTCGCATACATATTTTTTAACAATGAGCAGTTTAGAAAATTTAAAAAATAAGACCACAAATAAAACCCCAAAAAATAAACCAAAAATCCTGGGCAAAAAGCACTGAACATTTTTTATTTCTTGCTTCAATTTCTGGAAAGAGCTAATGGCAAAGGCAGGCAGAATGTGCGGAGCAAAAGTCGAGAGGCTTAGAATCATGGAGCATGGGTACGAGCTGAGTATTGATTAGAGTTGAATAACTTTAATGCGCTTACTTAAAATGCTTGGATTGTAGGCCAGAATTTTATATTGCAGGTCAGAATATTTATATTCTATCACAGGCTACCAAAACTCTAGACTTTTACAATTACATTTTGGGATGGAGTAATTTTTATAATTTTCAAATTCTTATCAAATTAACAATGAATTAGCCCATTTATTCCCCACCCCCAACCTTTTAGGAAAATGTTAAAACTTTCAGAAAATTTGAAGGTATTGAAGAGTAAACATTAATCTACCCACTATTTAGGTGTGCTAGTAATGTTTTACTATATTTGCTTTATCACAGAGCTCTCCATTCATACATTCCCCATCCATCCATTAATGCATCTTAATTTTGGTGCATTTCAAAGAAAGTCAGGGACATCAGTTAACTTCCCTCTAAATATGTCAGCATGCTTAACGTTTATTTGTAGGTGTAAAGTTTTGCAGGCGAGGTAAACACGAAACCAGGCAAGGTAGGCACAAGGCAAGATTTATTAAAGGCACTCTCTGGTGAAGTTTCAGGGCTCAGGAGAAGGGGAGCCAGGAAAGTTGCACTGGGAGGAGGTGGGCACCCTCAGGTGAGGTTTCTCGACTCCAGAAAGGGGAGTGGGGGAAGTCGCACTGGGAGGGAGTTGGCGGGGGTCTTTTATGGGGCCAAGGTAGGGTATGGGCTCACATCCATATTTGGTGATCGGAAGGTATGGGGTGAGGACTCCTGATACTCCTGTTTCCTGCATAGGTATTGGGTTACCTATGGAAAGGTGACCTGGGCATACACCCTTTTGGCAGGAGAGTCTAGGGTAAGGGGGGGGGGCTGGAAGATGGCGGCCCTGGCGGTCATTTCTATTGTTCTTCCTGCATTCCTGGAACCTTGGATGAACAGCAGGTTTTTTTCTTTTCACAGAAAATTTATGTTCAATAAAATGCACAAACCTTTAGTGTACATTAAATGAGGGGGTTTTTACTTTTTTTTTTAAATTAAACTTTTATTTTCATTCCACTACTGTTAATGCATAGTGTTTTATTAGTTTCAGGTGTACGAGAGAGTGATCCAACACTTCCATACATCACCCCGTGCCCATGACAAGTGCCCTTCTTCATCCCCATCCCCTATTTCACCCAACCCCCCACCTCTGGTAACCGTCAGTTTGTTCTCTATAGCTAAGAGTCTCTTTCTTGGTTTGCTTCTCTTCTTTTTCCTTTGCTCATTTGTTTTGCTTCTCAAACTCCACATATGAGTGAAATCATATGGTATTGTCTTTCTCTGACTGCCTTAGTTCACTTAGTATTCTTTAGCTCCATCCATGTCTTTGCAAATGGTAAGATTTTATTCCTTTTTATAGATGAATAATCGTCCATTGTATTTGTATACCATATTTTCTTTAGCAGCAAATCTATCAGTTGGCACCTGAGCTGATTCCATAACTTGGCTATCATAGATAACCCTGCAATAAACAAAGGATTGCATGTATTCCTTTGAACTAGTGTTTTGGTGTTTCGGGGGTGACTATCCAGTGGTGCAAAACAGGATCCTTAGGGTGATTGGATTTCTTTTTGAGGAAACTCCATTCTGTTTCCCACAGTGGCTGAGTGATGTCGAGCATCGTTAGAAGATGAGCATCATAGAAGAACTGACTATGTAATTGTGGGTTTATTCCTGGGTTTTTGGTTCACTTCCATTGATCTGTGTGTCTGTTTTTGTTCCAGCACCACATTGTCTTGATGACTACAGCTTTATAATACAATGTGAAGTCTGGAATTGTGATACCTCCAGCTTTGTTATTCTTGTTCAAGGTTGCTTTGACTATTTGGGGTCTTTTGTGGTTCTGTACAAACTTTAGGATTGTTTCTTCCAGTTCTGAGAAAAATGCTATTGGTGTTTGATAAGGGTTGCATTGAATATGTAGATTGCTTTGGGTAATATAGCTATTTTAACAATATTTGTTCTTCCAATTCATGAGCATAGAATGTCTTTCCATTTCTTTGTGTCATATTCAGTCTCTCTCATCAGTGTTTATTTTTTAGTTTCCAGAACACAGAACTTTCACCTGTTGGTCAAGTTTATTCCTAAGTACTTTATTATTTTCGGTGCACTTGTAAATGGGATTGTTTTCTTATTTTCTCTTTCTGCTGCTTCACTTTTAGTATATAGAAATTCAACAGATTTCTATACATTGATTTTACATCCTGCAAGTTTGCTGAATTTATGAATCGGTTCTAGTAGTTTTTTGGTAGAGTCTTTAGGGTTTTCTACATATAGTATCATGTCATCTGCGAATAATGGAAGTTTTACTTCTTCCTTACCAATTTGGATACCTTTTATTTGTTGTCGTTGTTGCCTGATTGCTGAGACTAGGACTTCCAGTACTTTGTTGAATTAAAGTGGTGAGGGTAGAGTGGACATCCTTGTCTTGTTCTTGACCTTAAGGGAAAAGCTCTGAGATTTTTCCCGTTGAGTATGATGTTTGTTGTGGGTTTTTCATTTAAGCCCTTTATTACATTAAGATATGTTCCCTCTAAATCTACTTTTTGAGGGTTTTTATCATGAATGGATGTTGTACTTTGTCAAATGCTTTTTTTACATCTATTAGAATGATCATATGGTTTTTAACCTTTCTCTTATTGATGTGATATATCACAATGATTCATGAATATTGAACCACCCTTGCATCCCAGGAATAAATCCCACTTGATCGTGGTGACTAATTTTCTTTACTATATTGTTGGATTTGGTTTGTTAGTATTTTCTTGAGGATTTTTGCATCTATGTTCATAGATGTTGGCCTATAGTTCTCTTTTTTTGTGGTGTCTTTATCTGGTTTTGATATCAAGGTAATGCTGGCCTCAGAATGAATGTGGAAGTTTTTCTTCCTTTTCTATTTTGTGGAATAGTTTGAGAACAATAGGTATTAAGTCCTCTTTACATGTTTGGTAGAATTTGTCTTTGAAGCCATCTGGCCCTGTATTTTTGTTTGTTGGGAGTTTTCTGATTACTGATTCAATTTCCTTGCTAGGAGTCAGTCTGTTCAAATTTTCTATTTCTTCCTGTTTCAGTTTTTTTTTTAAGATTTTATTTATTTGACAGAGAGTGAGAGCACAAGCAAGGGGAGCGGCAGAGGCAGATGGAGAAGCAAGCTCCCCACTGAGTCGAGAGACCCATGCTGAACTCCATCCCAGGACCCTGGGATCATGACCTGAGCGAAAGGCAGATGCTTAACCAACTGAGCCACCCAGGTGTCCCCTGTTTCAGTTTTTTTAAGACTTTATTTATTTATTTTGACAGACAGAGATCACAGGTAGGCAGAGAGGCAGGCAGAAAAAGAGAGGAGGAAGCAGGCTCCCCACTGAGGAGAGAGCCCGATGTGGGGCTTGATCCCAGGACCCTGGGATCATGACCTGAGCTGAAGGCAGAGGCTTTAACCCACTGAGCCACCCAGGTACCCCCCCATTTCAGTTTTTAATCCATTCTAGGAATTTACCCATTTCATCTAGCTTATCTAATTTGTTGCCATATAATTTTTCATAATATCCTATTATAATTGTATTTCTGTGGTGTTGGTGGTTTTTTCTCCTCTCTCATTTGTGATGTTGTTTGCTTTCTCTTTTTCTCTCTCTTTTTTAATAAGTCTGGCTAAAGGTTTTCCAGTTTTACTGATTTTTTTCAGAGAACTAGCTCCTGGTTTCATTTATCTGTTCTATTTATTTATTGTTTTATTTGGTTTCTATATCATTATTTCTGTTCTAATTTTTACTATTTCCTTCCTCCTGCTGGGTTTGGTTTACTCTTTTTCTATCTCCTTTACATGTAAGGTTAGGTTTCTTGAGATTTTTTGGTCTTGCTTCTTGAGGTAGGCCTGGATTGCTTTAAACCTCTCTTAGAATGACTTTTGCTGCATCCTGAAGATTTTGGACCACTGCATTTTAATTCTCACTTGTTTCCATGTGATTTTTTATTTCTTCTTTGATTTCTTGGTTGACCCATTCAGTGTTTACTAATAGGTTATTTAACCTCCATGTATTTGTGGTCTTTCCAGATTTTTTTCTTGTAGTTGATTTCTAGCCTCATAGCATAGTGATCAGAGAAGTTACATACTATGACTTTGATCTTTTTGAATTTGTTGAGACTTGTTTTGTGGCCCAATATGTGATCCATTCTGGAGAATGTTCTGTGGGCACTTGAAAAGAATGTGTATTCTTCAGTTTTAGGATGGAATGTTCTGAATATATCTGTGAAATCCATCTGGTCCAGTGTGTCATTGAAAGTCACTGTTTTCTTGTTGATTTTCTGTTTGGATGATTTGTCCATCGATATAAGTGAGGTGTTTAAAGTCTGCTGCTGTTGTATTACTGTTGATTTGTTCCTTTATTCTTTTTTAACTGTTTTATGTACTAGGTTACTCTTATGTTGGATGTATAAATGTTTACAATTGTCGTATCTTCTTGTTGGGATTGTCCCCTTTATTATTATGTAGTATCCTTCTTTTTCTCTGTTTTAGTATTTGTTTTAAAGTTTATTTAGTCCAGAGTGCCTGAATGGCTCAGTCAGTTAAGCATCTGCCTTCAGCTCAGGTCATGATGCCGGGGTCCTGGGATCAAGTCCTGCATCCAGTTCCCCACTCAGTAGGGAGCCTGCTTTTCCCTTTGCCTCTGTCCCTCCCCCCTGCTAATGCGCTCTCTCTCTCTCTCTCTCAAATAAATAAATAAAATTCTGTAAAAAAAAAAAAAAAGTAAAGTCTATTTTGTCCAATAGAAGTATTGCTACCTTGGCTTTCTTTTCACATCCATTTGCATGACAAATGTTTTTCTACCTCCTTACTTTTAACCTGCATGTGTCTTTAGGTCTGAAATGAGTTTCTTGTCAACAGCATATAGATGGGTGTTGGGTTTGTTTTTTGTTTTGGTTTTTTTTAAAGATTTTATTTATTTGACAGAGAGAGATCACAAGTAGGCGGAGAGGCAGGCAGGGAGAGAAGGAGGAGGAAGCAGGCTCCCTGCTGAGCAGAGAGCCCGATGCGGGACTCGATCCCAGGACCCCAAGATCATGACCTGAGCCGAAGGCAGCGGCTTAACCCACTGAACCACCCAGGCGCCCATAGATGGGTCTTGTTTTTTAATCCATTCTGACACCCTGTGTCTTTTGATTTAGCCCATTTACATCAAAGTAACTATTGATAGACCTGTATTTGCTGTCACTTTTTTACTGGTTTTATGGGGTTTTTTTGTAGTTTTTCTCTGATCCTTTCTTGTCTTTCTCTCTTTCGTGGTTTGTTGGCTTTCTTTAGTGATATGCTTGGATTCCTTTCTCTTTATTCTTTGCATATCTATTTCTGGTTTTGATTTTACCATTTGCTTTGTGTATAACATCTTCTGTGTAAAACAGTGCATACTAAGTTGATGGGCACTTCAGTTTGAACCCATTGTTTCCTCATCTCATTCCCACCACAGGTATGTGGTATCACATTTTTACATCCTTATTTTGTGAATCCCCTGATTGATTCTTAAAGATACACTGATTTTTACTCTTTTTGTGTTGTCTGGTTTTCACACTCTCATTTTTAGTCTTTCCTTTCTGCTCAAAGTGTTTCCTTAATGTTTCTTCTAGGGCTGATTTAGTGGCCATGAACTCCTTTCATTTTTGCTTATCTGAGAAACTCTTTCTCTCTCCTATTCTGAATGATATCCTTGCTGGGTAGACTACTTTTGGCTGAAGATTTTTCCCTTTCAGCACTTTATCATTGTTATTTTTAATATAAACTCTGTCCCCAACATGGGGCTCAAACTCATGACCCTGAGATCAAGTGTTACATGCTCTACTGACTGAACTAGCCAGCTGCCCCACTTTGAATATATCATGTCACTTTCTTTCGGCCTGCTAAGTTTCTGCTAAAAAAATGTGCTGATAGTCTTATTGGGGTTTCCCCCATATGTAACTGTCGTTTTTTCTCTTACTGCTTTAAAATTTTTTTCCTTTATCCTTACTTTTTTGCCATTTAATTACTCTGTTTTGGTGTGGACCTTCTTAGATTGATTTTGTTGGGGAATCTCTGTGCCTCCTGGCTCTGGATATCTGTGTCCTTCCTCCTGCCACACCTTTTACCAAAGTAGTTGGACGAGTTTACATTCCCCCTAACAATGCACAAGGAGTCTGTTGCTGCACTGCCTTGCCAGCATTTGATTAATTAAATTTTAATTTAATTTAATAGGTGTTTTCCAGAGAACCCAGGATGTTGAGCACTTTTTTCAGGTGCTTTTGGGCTGCTATGTGTGCCTTTTTGGTGAAGTATCTTTTCTAATTTTTTGCATTTTTATTGGCTGTTTGGTGGTACATTATTGAGTTGTAGGAGTTTCTTGTATTTCTTGGCTACCAGTCATTTGTTAGATACATGTTTTGCAAATACTTCTCTCCCAGTTACTGGCTTGCCTATTCACTTTCCCAGTGGTGTCCTTTGATGAGTACTATTTACTTTTTCAGTTTTGATGAAGTCTGAATTGTCAATATAGTCTTTTATGGCTTTCTGTAATATGATTAAGGTATCTTTGGCTACCTCAGAATCACCAGTATACTATCCTATGTTTTCCTTTAATAGCTTTATTATTCTAGTTTTCACTTTCAAGTTTTTTATTTCTCTCTCAATTCTATATATGGTGTGGGCAAACATGGAGGATTTCTTAAATTTTTAAAATGCTTCTTTGAAATTCTTATATTATGGACCAGAATATCTTAGAGTAGATAATAACTCTAGAGCTTTAAAACTTAATTTTAAAATGAAAGAGTTTTTATAATTTTAAAATTCTTGTTAAATTAATGACAGTGTTTTACCTGTTCATTTTTTTTTTCTTATTCTGGGGCATAGTTTTGACCATTAAAATTGCATATCCTCTTTTCCAAAAGAAGCTGAAATAATTTTCTAATTTTCCTTTTATAGTTTTCAGCAGTTTTCTCACATAATATATTCTCACTTCTTTTTTTAATTTTCTTAAGAGATTTTATTTATTCATTCAAGAAAGAGAGAGAGACAGAGCACAAGCAGGGGAAGAGACAGAGGGAGAAGCAGACTCCTTACTGAGCTGGGAGCCTGATCTGGGGTTCGATCCCAGAACCTGGAGATCGTGACCTGCGCAGAAGGCAGACACTTAGCCATCTGAGTCATGCAGGCGCCCCACATTCCTACTTCTTGAGAATTGAAGTATTTCAATAAATTAATATCTCAGTTAACTAAGTAAAGCTAGATACCAATGATCACATTTACCGATGGACTCTGTAGACTATGCACATACAACAGATCTGCTCCAGTATGTCTCATCCAATATATTTAACTACAGTGTGAACTTGTACTCCTTCCGCTGAGAGGTGGGGTCATTTCCCCTGGATCTTGAGTGGTCTTGTGATTCACTTGTAACCAGTAGAATGTGAGAGAATTGATACCATGTAACTTCTGAGGCCAGGTCAGAAAAGATGATGGTGCAGCCTCTACACTGTCTGCTGTGACCCTTGCTTTTAGAGCCCTGACCCACCTTGAGGCTGCCACGCGATGAAGCCCCAGCTACATGGAGAAGCCATGTAGAGGTGGTAATTTAAATGACAGCCCAAACTGAGATCTCAGGTCATGTTTCTTGGCCGTGGATTGGACTTGTGAGCAAAAACCTTCTCATAAGTCAAGCTTCCAGTTATAGAATCTTCCAGGTTGAAATCTCATACATTCTTCATGCCCTGTCTGAATTCCTGAGCCCCCAAATTTATGAACATAACAAAATGGTTGTCTTAAGCTGTTAATTTTTAAGGTAATTTGTTAAATCGCGCTACTAACAGAAGCACCATGCACCTACACGTTCCAGGGAATTAGAACACTGAAAATACGTTGTCCTCAAATTACGTATTAAATTTTTAATTATTTAAGGGACGAGTTGATAGCCTATAGTGCCTCAGAGTCATGGCTTTCCACTTCTTTAATTGCAGAGATAGAAAAACCTTGTGCCACATCTTGGAAGTTGTCCTTAAGAAAACATCTCCACATCTGATTAGAATGCAAAATATGCCCCCACCCCCCGCCAAAAGATTCTGTGTACTTGTATCCTCTACCTGGAAGAATAGTGAACTCTTCCTTTCACCTGAGCTGAGCCAGGTGAGGTTGGAACTTTTTGTGAATTTAGATGTATTTTCCATCTGAAGAAGAAATTGTGGTCTCATTTTTCAAGACCACATTGGATTTTTAAAAAAATTCTAATTTATTTTAAAATGTGCATGCAGTAAGATTTACATATTTTGGTCTACAGTTCTTGTGATTGTGACAAATCCCTAGAGTTCTGTGACCACCACCACAATAAAGATATGGAACAGTCCCATCTCCTCTGCCTTCCCACCAAATTAAAAAAAAAAAAGAAGAAAGAAAGAGAAAGAAAGAAAGATAGATAGATGTTTTCTCCTAAGTAAATACCTAGGAATAGAATAGGATCATATGCTAGGCATATTTAACTTTGTGTGAAACTATTAAACTGCTTTTGTTGTTAGTTTTGTTTAGAGATTTTCTACATCTTTAGTTAGGTTTTCCCCTAGATATTTGATACTTTTGGTCCTGTTATAAGTGGTATCTTTTTTAGTGGTTGTCCCAGAGTTTGCAATATACATTTGCAATTAATCCAAATCCACTTTTATTTGTTTTTTTTTAAATTTTAAAAGACTTTATTTATTTGTCAGAGAGACAGAAAGAGAGCACAAGCAGGGGGAGTGGCAGGCAGAAGGACATGAAGAAGCAGACTCCTAGGCAAGCAGGGAGGCTGATATGGGGCTCGATCCCAGGACCCTGAGATCATGACCTGAGCTGAAGGCAGACACTTAACCGATGGAGCCACCCAGGAATCCCCCAAATCCACTTTTAAATAACTCTATACCACTTCACAAGTAGTGCAGGAACCTTATGATAACAAAATATGCCTAGTTCCTCCTTGCCATCCTTTGTATCATCACTGTCATTTATTTCACTTATGTAGAAGCACATATTTATTATATAGATACATAATTAAATATACTGTTGCTATTTTTTAAAAGATTTTATTTATGGTTCTAAAACAGAGAGAGAGTACACAGGCAAAGAGCAAAGCACAGGGAGCAGCAGGCAGAGGGAGAAGCAGACTTGCACTGAGCAAGGAGCCCAGTGTAGGACCTGGTCCTAGGACTCCCAGATCATGACCTGAGCAGAAGGCAGAGGCTTAACAGACTGAGCCACCCAGTCGTCCCTGTATTGTTGCTATTACTATTTTGAACAAACTGATGAAACTTCTTTTAACGTTTCTTTTTTTTTTAATGATTTTATTTAATTATTTGACAGAGAGAGATCACAAGTATGCAGAGAGGCAGGCGGGGGGGGGGGGAGAAGGCTCCCTGCTGAGCAGAGAGCCCGATTCGGGGCTCGATCCCAGGACCCTGGGATCATGACCTGAGCCGAAAGCAGAGGCTTTAACCCACTGAGCCACCCAGGTGCCCCTCTTTTAACGTTTCTTGTAAGGCAGGTCTGCTGGCAACAAATTCTGTCAATGACTGTTTGAAAAAGGCTTTATTTCCGCTTGCACTTTTGAAGAATAATTTTGCAGGATATAGAATTTTGGGTTGGTGGGTCTTTTCTCTCACCATTTAAAATATTTCACATCACTCTCTTCTTGCTTGCTTTTCTGAGAAGTAGGATATGGTTCTTCTCATTGCTGCCCTGTAGATAAGGTGTTGCCCTCCCACCCCCCACTCCCCACCCCGGCGTCTTTCAGGATTTTTTTCTTTATCTTCAATTTTCTACAGTTTGACTATGATATGCCTAGATGTAGTTTTTGGGGGGGTGTTTATCCTGCCAAGTGTTCTTTGAGTTCCCCAGGTCTGTGATTTAGTGTCTGACATTAATTTAGGGAAGTTCTCAATCGTTACTGCTTTACATATTTCTGCTGTTCCTTTCCTTCTAATATTCCCATTACAGCTTTTATGGTCATTGCAAAGTTCGTGGATATTATGTTTCTTTTTTTCTGTCCTTTTTTTTCCTCTTTGCTTTTCAGTTTGGGATATTTCTACTGTCATATCAAGAGCAGAAAGAGATTCTTTCCTCAGCTTTATACTACTGAGGCCAACAAAGTAATTCTTTTTTTCTGTTACAGTGTTCTAACATTTCTTCTTGACTCTTTCTTAGAATTTCCATCTCTTTGCTTACATTATCCATCAGGTCTTGCCTATTGTCTACTTTCTCCAGTAGATATTTAAAATTTCATTTTAAATTCACAGTCTAATAATTACAACATTCCTGTCACATCGGAGTCTGGTTCTGATTCTTGTTCTGTCTCTTCAAACTGTGTTTTTTGCACCGTCTAGAAGTACCAGTACAATGTTGAGTAGAAGGGGTGAGAGAGAACATTCTTCTCTTGTTCGTAAAATAGGGGGCAAGCATTCCATCTTGAACAGAGTACAATATTAGCCAAGGGTTTTTGGTAGATGTCTTTTATCAGGTTGAAGAAACTCCTTTCTCTTCCTATTTTATTGAGTGTTCAATTTTATCAGATCCTTTCTCTGTATCTATTGAGATGAACATACTGGTTTTCTGTTTAAGTTTGTTAATATGTTGACTTACAGTGATTGATTTTGAAATATAAAACCTTGCATTTCTGAGATAAACCTCACTTGGTTACGGGGTTATTTTTTTCTTTTACATATTGTTGTATTTAATCTACTGAAGTTTTGTTTGGAATTTTTTTTAAGATTTTATTTATTTATTTGACAGAGATCATAAGTAGGCAGAGAGGCAGGCAGAGAGAAAGGGGAGGAAGCAGGCTCCCCGTGGAGCAGAGAGCCCAATGCGGGGCTTGATCCCAGGACTCTGGGTTCATGACCTGAGCCGAAGGCAGAGGCTTTAACCCACTGAGCCACCCAGGCGCCCCTTGTTTGGAATTTTTGCATCTCTTTTCATGAAGCCTAATAGAATGAAGTGCCTGCCTGTCATGGCAGACCACTTTACCTGTTGAGATTTTATTTTCCTGTTTGTGAAAGGAAGAGGCTGGATAAATGATTTATCCATTATTTTCCATTATACTGGAAACTAGTCTTTTCTGTAATTCATATTTTTCCATGATTAACATTTATGTTAATTAATCTTTTAAAATTATTTTATGTATATTTTATTATATATAAAAGTACAATAGCATAAGTATATTATTAAGTGATAGATATCCATATATTGATGGTGACTGCTCAAAACATTTTAAATGAAGGGGTATTTGGTCAAAAACTTATGGAAAACTCTGCTGTATATAATTCTCCTCACTAGCAGGGCTAGGCTTTCTCATAAGCCTCAGTCTTTCCCACCCAGGGCACTTTGCTATTATTATTAGTCTCTGAGGTTGCTTTGGACACTTACATAAAACCTCATTTCATCCTTAAAATAGTCCTGTAGGCAGACTTATTAGTTAACTCGAGATCGCAGACCTAATTAAGGCAGAGCTGGAATTAAGACCTAAGTCTGTCTGATTCCAAATCTGATATTCTGTCTTTTAAAACTTAGATGAGGGGCACCTGGGTGGATCAGTCATTAAGCATCTGCCTTTGGCTCAAGTCATGATCCCAGGGTCCTGGGATCGAGCTCCGCATCAGGCTCCCTGCTCAGTGGGGAGCCTGCTTCTCCCACCCCCCTCCCCTGCTTGTGTTCCTGCTCTATGTCAAATACATATATTTAAAACAAAACAAACTTAGATGAAGGGTACCTGGTGGCTCATTCGGTTAAGTGTCTGACTCTTGATTTCAGCTCAGGTCATGATCTCAGAGCCTGAGATCCAGCTCTGTGTCAAGCCTTGTGTCGGAGTCCCCTTGAGGATTCCTTCCCTCTCCCTCTGCCCCTCACCCCAAATAAATAAATCTTTTAAATAAACAAACAAACAAATAAATAAAACTTTAAATAAAATTTTAATTACGAAAATTTTAAATACACCAAAATGTATAGAAATTGGAAGACACCATATACCCATTTCCCAGAAGTAACAAATGTTAACATTTTTTCTGCATTTTATTTTTATCTCTTTTTAAAAAATAAACAGGAAGTAGATATGTAGCTAAATCCCCCTCCTTCAGTGTCTCTTTCCCTTACCAGTACCAATATGTGTATATGATCCCCATGGTTAATTATTTTCCACGTACAAATGTATCCATAAATAATTTATAGTATTGTTTTGGGCATTTAAAAGTGTACATAGTGGTACAACACTAATATATATATCATACAGTGATTGAAAACAAGTAGAAAAGGGATATATGTATGTATATATGTACATATATAAAAATATATACATGTACATATAGATATGTATACATATATATATATATATATCTCCCTTTGCTACTCGCTATTTTCAGTCACCATATGATGATGAGATAGTTGCATGTCAGTATATGTAGATCTAGTTTGCATACTCTCCTTGTTTTATGGTATTCTATTTTATGAATAAACTACAGTTTATCAACATCTTTTTTTATATTTATTAAAAATTTTTGATCATTTTATTTGGGTTTTTTCATATGATAAGTGTACTCTTTAATCCCCATCCCCTATTTCACCCATCTGCCTGCCCACCTCTCTTCTAGTAATCATCAGTTTGTTCTCTATTGTTAAGAATCTGCTTCTAGGGCGCCTGGGTGGCTCAGTGGGTTGGGCCGCTTCCTTCGGCTCAGGTCATGATCTCGGGGTCCTGGGATCGAGTCCCGCATCGGGCTCTCTGCTCAGCAGGGAGCCTGCTTCCCTCTATCTCCCTCTCTGCCTGCCTCTCCGTCTGCTTGTGATCTCTCTCTGTCAAATAAATAAATAAAATCTTTAAAAAAAAGAGAGAGTCTGCTTCTTCCTTTGTCTTTCTCTCTCTCGCTCTCATTTTTTCCCTTTGCTCATTTGTTTTGTTTTTTTAAATTCCATGTATGGGTGACATCATATGGTCTTTGTCTTTCTCCAACTGACTTATTTCCCTTAGCATTATACTCTCTAGCTCTATCCGTGTTGTTGCAAATGGCAAGACCTAGTTCTTTTTTGTGACTGAATAATATTCCATTATGACCTTTTAACCAAGTGAGACACCCAGGCTCTCCTATTCATCTACTTTTTTGTTTTTTTAAGTTTTGTTTATTTCCTTGAGAGAGAGAGAGAGAGAGAAATAGAGAGTTGGGAGAAGGCAGAGGAAGAGAATCTTTAGACAGATTTTCCCCTGAGCACAGAGCCCTACATCGGGCTCCATCTCACAACCCTGAGATCATGACCTGAGCCAAAATGAAGGGTCAGCTGCTCCACCAACTGAGCCACCCAGGAACCCCTATCCATTCATCTACTGATGGATATTTGGGCTACGGCCATAGTTTGGCTATTGTAAATCATGCTTTCAGTTTCTTATTATATTAGTTTCTTAGGGCCCCTGTATCAAATTACCACAACTAAGGGGCTTAAAACAGTGGAAATGTACTCTTATGGTTTTGGAGGCCAGAAGTCTCAAATCAGTATCACAGGATGAGATCAAGATGTCAGCAGGGTCTTCATGGTACCTCTGGAAATTCTGTGGGAGAATGAGATCCTTGCTTCTTCAGTGGTTGCTGGCATTCCTTGGCTTGCAACCACATTGTTTCAACCTCTCCCTGTGCCTTCACATCACCTCCTCCTACTGTGTGTGTGTGTGTGTGTGTGTGTGTGTGTGTGCGCGCGCGCGCATGTGTGTGTGAAATATATCTCTCCTTTTTCTTATAAGGATATATGTGACAGCAATTAGGGTCTACCTGGATAATCCAGGATAATCTAGGGTTCAAGATCCATACTTTAAGGTCCATAAATTAGTCACATTTGCAGAGACTCTTTTTCCAAACAAAGTAATGTTTATAAGTTCCAAAGATCAGGACCTGATATCTTTGGGGGTCATCCTTCAATCTTCTACCACTTATGAACAGCTATATTTCTCTTATAAATAGCCACAAGGGAAACACCTTTGTACATGTCTCTGTAGCTATGTGCTGGTTTCTCTAGAATAGGAACACAGAAGTAGAATTGCTAGGCTATAGACTGTATCTTCAACTTTACTAAAGAAGTTAAATTATTCCCTGAAGTGATAGTACCAATATGTATTATTATACCTTGTGTATTACTCATTTTTCTGTTGAGATTTAGTCTTATTGCTTTGTTCTTGATGCATTTTGGGTGTGAGTTGCTTATGTGCGTTACAGATATATTCTCTATCTGGATTTCTCTTTGCACTTTCTGTATGGTGCCTTTTGCCATGTGGAAGTTTAAAATTTTAATTGTAAATCATTTTATCCACTCTTTTTCTTTACGGTTTGTTCATTTTGCATCCTCTTTAAGAAACTATGAATACTATATGGGTTGCCAGTCTTCACAGCACCATGTATTGAGTAAACCTGTCCTTTTCCCAGTGGTTTGTGTTGACATTTCTAGCCTATTTCATGGTCCCATATCCATATGAATCAGTCTCCAGGCTCTCCATTTTGCTAAATTTGTCAGTACCACTGGTTTTAATTTGTTACTGTAGCATCATAACAAGTTGTGATATACAGCGGCGTTCTAATTTTTCTTCTTCTTATTATTCCTAGGCCTTGAATTTTCCATATCACTTTTGTGACCACTTTTTCTAGTTCTTTAAAAAGCCAGATTGGATTTTGACTGGAATTTTGCTGAATTTATAGATTAAAGGAGGGGCGTAATTGCTGTATTCTGAAACAGAGATTTCCTGTCTGTGAGGCAAACGTGATAACCACTACACTACGGAAATGCGGCTCATTTCCTGTCTGTGAATATGGTATATCTTGTTTTATAATATAGTTTTGTTCCTGTTGCAAATATTGTCTTTTCACTTTAAAGTTATATTTCTAATTGGCTGCTTCTGGTATATATGAATGTTACAGACTTTTGTATTTGATCTCATTTTTTCTTTTGAGTTCTGTAGATACTTTTGGATTCTATTTTGGGCCATATCCTATAAACTGCAAATAATGACAGACTTGCCTCTTCCCTTTTAATATTTATGGTCTTTTCCTTCTTTTTTTCTTCTTTCTTTCCTTCTCTCTTTCTTTCTTTTTATTATATCAGCTAGGAGCTGCGATGATGCAGTATATGAAAGAAGTAGTAATAGAAGATGTCCTTATCTTCTTTCCTGACTTAAAAAAAAATAGATACTTCTAATATTTCACCATTATGTACTCTACTTGTCCTTGGTTTTTGGTAGATTGCAGACATTTTATTTCAGTTTTTCACATCTTTGTTCATAAAGGAAATAGGCCTAATACTTTTTCTTTTCTCATACTAGCTTTGTCCATTTTATATATCCATGTTTTATAACATTCTCATAAAATGAGTTTCAGAACATTCACTCTGTTTTTCAGAACAGTTTGTAGAACTGTAGGTATTGTCAGTTCTCTGAAGGTTTTGTTGAAGTTGCCTGTAAAAGCTCACAGCCCTTCCTTTTTTTCTGGGGGTAGATTTTTAACTAATGATTCACGTTCTTTATGGATAATATATCTTATTCCAGATTTCTATTTCTCCATGAGCTGGAGAACTTTATCTTTTTGAGAAACTTTTTTCATTTTGTCTAGTTTAAAAGTTTTATTACCTTTTCAGCTCTCACACTGTTGATCTGTGCCTTCCCTCTTCTTTTAAAATCAATTTTACTAGAATTTTTTAAAATTTTCTTTTTTTCCTTTTTTTTAAGGATTTTGTTTGTTTATTTGAGAGAGCAAGCATGCATGAGCTGGGGGTAGAGGGTAGAGGAAGAGAGAGAGGGAGAAGCAGACTTTCCACTGAGCAGGGAGCTGAATGCAGGGTTCCATTAGGGCCCTGGAACCTTGATCTGAGTTGAAGGCAGATGCTTAACCAACTGAACCACACAGGCAACACTTAACTAGAGTTTTTTGTTTGACTAGTTTTAAAAGTAACATTTCAATTGTTAACCCTCTTTATTTTTGCTTTGTTTTGTATTTCATTATTTCCTCCTCTTGTTTTTATTATGCCCTTTCTATTTTCCTTTGTGTTTATTTTCTAACTTCTTGCATTGGACATTTGTTTCACTTATTATCAGTCTTTATTCTCTAAGAAATACACTTAAGGCTGAGTGTGTTTATTGTCCTTCATATGCAAATAGTTCCTAATATTGGCCAATTAATTATTTTTAAATTTCCAAATGTGTATGAGGTTAGCTTTTAGTTCTTGATTTCTCTTTTTGTTACATTTAGTTAGAGAATATAGTTTGCATGACACTGATTCTTTGATATTTATTGAGATTCGCTTTGTAACTCTGAGACCGTTATTTTCTGAAATTTATTTTTCTCTTTTGAAGTTGAACTGGGTTAATACTTCTAGATTTATAATGATCTTCCCTTGACCTTTTGAAGATTTTCCATTGTCTTCTGCCCTCCATTGTGGTTATTGGTTAAGTCTCTTAATACAATTGCTCCTCTGTAGTGGTAGTCTTTTTCTTTTCAGATTGCCTTTCTCTTCGTTTTTGGTGTTCTGTAGTTTCATTACAGTGTATCTTGGGACTATTTGTAGCTGTTCAGTTTGAAAACTGTTGTGAGCCATTGTCTCATCAAATATCTTCTGTAGTCCATTCTGTTTTCCTCCTCAAACTCCCAGTCTGTTCTTTGTCTCTTAACTTCTTGTCACACTTCTCTTTCTTCTTCATGTCATTTAACCTCTTGTTCATTCTTTTCACTTATTTTTCATTTTGTGCTACATTCTTGGCATTTTCCTTAAATCCATCCAGTTCATTGATTCAGTAACTGTACCTTACAGTTCCTGTAAGTGTTTATTTAGTTTGTGTGTGTGTGTGTGTGTGTTCAATATTTCTGTTATTTCTCGCGGCATTTTGTTCTTTTCTTATGGTCTCTCTATGTTTTATCTCTAATAATTCTTTTCTCTTTAAAGATTTTTTTATTCATTTATTTGAGAGAGAGAGAGAGAGAGAGAGAGAGCGAGCATGTGCATGAGCAGGAGGAGGTGAGGAGAGAGAAGCAGACTCCCTGCTGAGCAGAGAGCCCATCGTGGACCTCTGTCCTAGGACCCTGAGATCATGACCTGAGCTGAAGGCAGGCACTTAACCCACTGAGCTACCAAGACATCTCTCTTTAATAATTCTAAACGTAATAATTTCGTAGTCCATTACCAAATTTTGTTCTATTGTCCCACATACATGGGGTGCTTAGCTTCTGTTTATCTACTGACTCTCATTCATGGTGGATCATTTCCTTTTATGTTTTCTAAGCTTATCTTAAACTGTATTTCCTTCCCACACTACAGTGTTTCTTTGCTCTTTGGGTTGGCCCTACAGAGTAGTTTTGCTCTGTTTTAAACCCTCTTAGTTTGAATTAACTCTAGACTTACAGAAATGTTTCTAAAATGTTACAGAGAATTCCCATATACTCCTAACCCAGCTTCTCCTAATGATAGCATCCAGCCATAGTGTGGTTATCAAAACCAGGAAATTAACACTGGGACAACACTATAAACTAAATATGTTATTTGAATTTCACCAATTTCTTTCACTAATGTTCTTCTTCTGTGTCAGGATTCTATCTGGGATTCCACATTGCATTAGTTGTTTTTTCTTAGTTTTCTGTGATCTATAACATTTCAATTTCAGTCTTTCTTTACCTTTTTTTTTTTTTTAAGATTTTTATTCATTCATTTGAGAAGAGAGCACAGAGGGAGAGGGACAGGCCGACTGTGCTGGGCAGGAAGACTGACACAGGGCCCTATCCCAGGACACCCAAGATCATGACTTGAGCCAAAGGCAGACGCTTAACCAGCTGAGCCACCCAGGCACCCCAGTCTTTCTTTGCCTTTTATGAACTTGATATTTTTGAAGAGTATTAATCAGTTATTTTGTAGAATGTCCCTCATTTGGAGTTGTCTTGTGTTTTCTCATGGTTGGACTAAGATTATACACTTTTGAATACTACAGAAATGACATACCCTTCTTAGGGCATCATATCAAGGGGCTGATGATGGCAAAATGTCTTACTACTGGTAATATTGGCTTTGATCACTTGACTAAAGCCATGTTTACCAGATTTCTCCACTGTAAAGTTACTCATCTTTCATTTTATAGTGAACGAATACCTTGAGAGTATTGATTTGCAACTATGCAGATCCTGCTTTTCCTCAAACTTTTACTTACTAATTTTAGCATCCAGTACTAGAACATTCAGAGTAGTTTTGATTTTACCCCTCTGGGTTGGCTTATAAACTGGACTTAATTTCATCTTAATTTTGGTGTTAATTTATTGCCTTAGAGCATTCCACAGTAAATGGGTAAAATAAATTTATACTCTGAATTTTTATTTGGCAGAACATTGGCTTTGAGTTCTGAAAGATAACTTTTTTTTTGGGGGGGGGGGGAGGGTGCTCAGAGACTCCATAGAGAAAAGGTCCATTGTCATCTCCCTTGGCCAGCAGGTAGAGTTCATTCATCCTTCTTTCACTTCAACCGAAGCCCTTTACAGTCCTAGCTTTGTGCCCAGGTTTTGTGTGTAGGCGTTCCAGATTGTTATCCTCCTTGGCCAGAGGCCTTGTCTCTTGTGCCTGAATGAGCATTAAAATCCGGGTTCTTACCTGTTAATTGTGTTTGATTCTCACTTCCCCCATGTGGTACCTTATTAGCTTGTACTACACCTTCCCCTCTGGCTGTCAGCTACCTCTTTGCTTTGGTACCTGCTACATTTTCTCTCCTTTTTCACAAGCTCAGCCAGGAGTTTAAGTTTTAATTGCTGCCTCGTCTACCATTTTGCCACACACAAACTCTCCACCATGCCATATGGGCTCTCTAAAATTACACTAGAGAAAACACTGACTAGACACATTATGATTAATACCTGTGCTGCAGTGGATTTGGCTTTGCTCGTATAGGCCTAGTTAAAATCTGCTCCACTATTTAAAAATCTTAATAACTCTCAGGCTTTTCTCTTTCTATTTTGGAAGCATATCCATTCTTACAGCCTTGAGTTTTATGGGATGCTAGAAAAAATTCTTGGCATTTTAGAATAAATAAACCATATAATGTTGTGCCAAAACAGATAGACTATTTCTTATGTTTCTAAAGAGTGGAAAAAGGACCAACGCTTTTTCTGAGGTTTTATATATACATATATATTTATACTGTGTTTCTTTTATTTCTTTTTCCATGATTATATTCTTGTGGGAGTGGGTAAATCATTAACAGTGAAACGACTGTTTCATCCAAAATTCAGCGTTCTAATGGTCTCTTTTCTAAACGAAGTTTTCTGTGAATAAAAGCATGGCGGCTGTGTGGCCATCTAGTTGGTAACAAATGACCAGGTTAGTGCTACCCAAGCTTTCTTCTTTAATTATAGTCCAACTTTTGTTTTAAAAAAGGAGAACAGTAACAAAACACTAATTTTTTGTTCCATAGAGGGAGAATTAGGATGTAAAAATTATGGTAAACAGAGAGAACGCTGCACAGCAGGGAGCGAATGACACTTGGGCTCCCACAGGTATGTCCTGCCCAGCCATTCTTTTTGCAACCCAATGGCCTGGGTGTGGAAGGCATGCCTCAGTGTTGTGTTGAACCATGTCCATTTTCATTCATTCATTTAATAAACATATGTTAAACACCTACTCTGTGCCAGGCCCTGTGGTGGCTGATGGAGCTTCAGAGGTCAGTGAGCTGCCTTGGGGAATGCCACCTTGTCTCTGAACCCCTACCACCCACCATGGACCCTGACAGTGCTATTTCCGGGCTGTCCATTCTGGGTCATTCTCTTCCCATACTGTTTTGGAGCGGGGGGCGCTGTCCTTTGCTGTCCAGCTTTCTCCCACCCCTGAAGACATGGTTCCGGTTACCGTTCTTAAGATGTTCCCGACCTTCCCAGTTCTCCGTGACCCCCTGCCTCTTTGACCTCACTGCCTTTCTGGTCAGGGCCACTCAGCACATCTTTTTCTTGCCTCACGCACAAAAGTTGAAGAATCAATGACTTAGTGAATGTATGAACAAAAGCAGTGCCTTTTGTTTGGATTCAATTTTCACTCAGTAGTTAAGATCCTCTTGAAAGGGTATTCCTAGACCAATGTTGGCCTTTCTCGATGGACAGTTCATTCTACCACCTCCTAATAATTATAATGATACCTGATACTTACACTCTGCTGCCCACACAAAAGTTCTGTACTAAATGCTTTCTGTGTGATTCGTCCAACCCTCACAGTAGCCCTAAAAAGTAGATACTTTTACTATTTTCATTTTGCAGATAAGGTAGCTGGGACACAGAGAGCTTAAGGAACCCACCCAACATGGCTTACTAACTTGCAGAGCTGAGATTTGCACCAGGTGGTCTAGCAGTTTTGTCATGAGTTAAGAGTTAGAGTAAAACTTGCTAAGGGTGACTCCTCATTCTGCCCCTCTAATGCCTTACATGCCTCACCTGTGAGATGAGAATAATTCAGGAGATTACTGGGGGAACTGAATGAGTTAAAGATATGCCAAACACCAAGCCAGTAAATACCCCATGACCTTAGCTCCATCCACTCCCCTCACCACTAGCCATGTGAAATTTCCACGTTCTGAGCCTGGAAAGCATGAGTATGCTCCTGGATGGCCCAGCAGCCTTGAGATCTTTGCTCTCACTCACTGAAATCTTTTGCCTCGCCTCTACCTTTTCTGGAGGGCTCTCCTCCACAATGGGGATGATGGGGGTGATGGATGAGGAATTGCAATGATGCAGGATCCCGCAGAGGGGATGGAAAGAACCGTAGGAGAAGCTCACTACCTTACTACACGGAGGCTTCTCCTCGCTCTGGCCATATCTGCTGCCACCATGGTGGTTCATCAGGCCTCCAGAAAGCTGAGGCATGAAGTGACTGTGGCCAGCCCCTGCTGCTGGCCCCTGGGAGAGACCAGTGTGTGGCCTGGGAGGGATTGTGCTGCAGCCCCCAGTACTGCCCTGAGTGGGGACCATGGCCCCAGAAGCATTGGGGCAGTTAGGTTTGTGACTAACAACCAGCTTCCCTGTTTGGTTTTCTCTTGACTGACTTCCTGCTCATTTTTCCTTTTTTGTTGTTGTTGTTGTTGTTGAAATGTCAAGCTGTGAACAGATTAACATACTTGTTTGATTTTTGATTTAGAGCCACAGAGGCTTTATCAGCCTATGGATTTCTTCTATTACTCTGAAAACCGCTATAGTTAGGCCTAATGTTCTATGGTTACACACTAGGATCCATTACATAATTTAAGCATGGGGTATTTAAAACAAGAAGCCAGGAACAAGTTCTCATTATATTATCTGAATTAAAAATGATTTCTCACTGATGTGGCAAAGTTTAAAAGTTCTAGCCACTGTTAAAGTGGAGGTGGGTAGCTGGCCTAGGTTGGATCTGTGACTTCTGATTCAGATAAGTGATTTCGCTGTCATCCCAGTGCTGCCTCTCCCAAGCTCAGAATTCTTCATAGAAGACCAAAACAAATCCAGAAATAGGCCTCTGCAATATGTAAGAAATTTTCCAACTTTGTATTTGGATAAAGAAGTAAATCATTGTGTTCATTAAAGTACTTCTCCTTCTTTCTTTTCGGATTTACTTCCTGGCACAAGAGAGCCAGTTGCTTTAATGAGAATCTGTCAATTGAGCATGAGTCTACCCTAAGACCTTTAGGTGACTAAGTGGTCCTAGGGAAGGGTCATAGTTAGAGATGTGCAGATTGTGACCTGCATAGCTCTGGGGACACCAAGCATGGAGAGTCCCCCTGTCAGTGATTGGGGTATGGGGACAAGGCTCCCAGCATTTACTCTGCCACTTAGCCTCTTCTTTCCCTATCAACCCCCACCCAAATTTGGCTTCTTGGTCTCCAAATCAAAAGCTTGTCTTCCTCCCCTTCTCCCTTCATTCTTCCCTCCCTCTTTTCATGTTTACTTGGGCATGCTTATTGAGGGTAGATATGATTGGATCCCCCTTTCTTTCATGGCTCCCTTCCCCCGCCGCCCACCAATATGCACATACCCTATCTGTGACAGAGCCTATCAAATTTGGTGAAGCACAACCACACATCAAATGCCCAGAATGTTCTAGAGACCTCTCTGTGAGGTTGTGTAAGCAGAGGGAAACTAAGCTGTGCAGTACAGGAGAAGCAATGTGGATTCCAAAAATGCTTTATCATAAAATTGGTTTTTGTTTAACTATTTTTAGGCATCGTTATAGTCACAACCAGATGTATGATGGTCTCAGCAAGAGCAGGCCGTTTTGAGCAGCAGACACACCAAAATAGGGAAAGAGTTGTGTTAAAAGGTCCAAAACACATTTTTTTCTGAATTAAAAATTAAATGGGCCATCATAGGAGACAGGACATTTCAGAAAACTCCATAGTAAGCCAGAGAACTTGCTTTAGAGATAACTCCCAAACAGGGTGATGTAAGAAAGGGATTAAGAGGATGAAAAAAAAGAGCAGGATTGGAGAGAGGGAGGGAACTAAAGGAATAATCGAAGATAATTATTTAAGAGAAATCCTTTTCTAAGCTAAAAAAAAAAATCTGGAGATTGAGAGAATTCACTCTGTTTGAAACAAAATACGTGAGAAGAGATCACTAAATATCCCAGGGTAAAAATGTACAGGTCATATATAAGGAAAGAATCTCATAAAGAACATTAAAGCAAAACCTAAGCAAAGCTTAAAAAACATCACCACCACCAGCAGCAGAACCAAGGATCTAAAAAGCAAAAAGAATGAACACAATGAACAGGTAACAGAATGAACAGACCATGGAAGGAATCTTCAGTGCTTTGGGAGCAAACAAATTGGGCCCTGGTTGGTTGTTGTACATGGGGACAATCGAAATGTTTTTAAACCTTCAAGAAGACAAAACATAGTTTTGCTCAATTTGAATTAAAAAATTACTCAAAGTAATGCATTTCTTTAATATGTTACCCAAGACCATGAAGACAAAATCAAAATTCAGTACTCAAGGAGGACATCTTATCTTAACAAATTGGAACAGCACTGGACCCTAAAACAACTTTCCCTCTCTCTCTTTCTCTCTCACATACATACACGCGATTATACATCCCAACTCCAAGGTCAAACGTTATTTCAAGAGGTGAATGATATTGTCACAGAAATTTAAAAGGATGATGACATGGATTATGCTACAGACAAAATAGCCAAGTCTTAGCAAGACAGAGTGGGGAAACAAAGAGCTGAATTCTTTTTTTTAAGATTTTATTTATTTATTTGACAGAGATCACAAGTAGGCAGAGAGGCAGGCAGGCAGAGAGAGAGAGGGAAGCAGGGTCCCTGCTGAGCAGAGAGCCCGATGCGCGGCTCCATCCCAGGACCCTGGGATCATGATCTGAGCCGAAGGCAGAGGCTTTAACCCACTGAGCCACCCAGGCGCCCCAAAGGGCTGAATTCTAAACATTCCATCTTGAGAGTAAAATTTTGTATTTCATCCTTATCTTTGGAACTTAGGTAGATCTAAGATTAAAATATTTTAGGGCAGTTTCAATTTCACCAAGATAGAATGGTAGAATCTAATCATTTCACAATGCATATGTATATGAAACCATCATGTTGTATACCTTCAATATATATAATTTTGTCTGCGAGTTATACCTCAGTAAAGCTGAGGGATAAAAAAGGAATTCTGGGGAATGAGACTGGAGATTGGAGCAGTGAAGAGATTCCTTATAGAATTTCTTGTATTTTTTGAAATTGTACCGTGACACATTCATTTCTGATATTAAAACCTATTATTAAGAAAAAAATATACAGACAAGCACAGTGTTCCTTTTTAGAAAAAAAATTTGCAGAACTGAAGAGCAAAGTTAGTACAGTCTTCATTGCAAAAGACAAATAGCAACAGATGTTATACATGAAAAACCGAAAGTAAAAAATAAGATGACAGGGAAAATGAGTCCAAGAGAAGTCTTGACCATCAGTGTAAACTCCCTGATCACCATTAGAACTGTTAGGACACGTTCCACCTGCCCGGGGTTGGCCTGTGGTCACAGCTTTTTTTCACTTTCCCATTTAATTTCTTGAGGTCTCATGGGCCATATTACCAGGAATTCCTCTTGAGGAATATACCAGTGTATTCCCCCTGACACCTCTTCTCTACACCTTCCCCCTTAGTTGTCCAGGAACCCCAGGAGGGTTACATCATCCAATGAAGATGAGACCATTGTCAAACACCACTGCTGTGGCTCCCTGCAGTCACAAGGCTGCTGTGGGAGGCTGTTCTGCCAGGCTGAATGGTGCCATTTAGCTACACAGAAAGTCAAAGGTTCGGTTTTGCTGCTATTTTAAGTTGGGAGAGACATGATCATGTCTATAAAGGCAAAGGGGGAGGACCAATAGGGACCAAGAAAGCAAAGCCACAGGTGACAAACTGGGCGATTGATGGATCAGTGAGCAGTTAAGGATGGGTCAAGACTCAGGTATGCCTTTTGCCATTCCCTCCAATGGATGTTTCAAACGTTCTCTCTCTTCAAGATTTTCCTCCCACTCATGGTACAAAACCTCATTTCCAAGTTAACAGAGGCTGTAGAGGTCCCTCCCGAGATACAGACCTCCTCCATGTCCCTGCATCCATAACTTGGCATTCTTCCTTTCTCATCTCAGTAGAAAAGGTGTCCCCCCTGCTCTTCAAAGCTAGCTTTCATGGGACACCTGGGTGGCTCAGTTGGTTGAGCAGCTGCCTTCGGCTCAGGTCATGATCCCAGCGTCCTGGGATCGAGTCCCGCATCAGGCTCCTTGCTCCGCAGGGAGCCTGCTTCTCCCTCTGACTCTGCCTGCCACTCTGTCTGCTTGTGCTCGCTCTCTCTCCCTCTCTCTCTGACAAATAAATAAATAAAATCTTAAAAAAAAAAAGCTAGCTTTCATGATGGCCTTGTCTAAGCAAGAGACCTGGAGCCCATCCTTGGCTCCATCCTTTTGCCCCATCGCCCCTGCACCAGCAGCCCTCACTGGTGTACCAACCCTCACGTTGCTTTTTGAGTGCTCTGACATCCAACTCTCTGTTGCCCTCTTGTTCAACGCTCAGGAGATTCCTTTCACCTGCAGAGGAAAACCCAGATGCCCTAACATGGCACCTCATGTGCCTTTTGTGATTGGACCTCACCTGCCAGCTCTCTAACCCCTTGTTCCACTTCCTTGTGTTCTAGTTATCCCAAGAATCCTGACCATCTGGGTTCATATCTTGACTTCACCACTTACTAGCTGTATGCCCTTGGGCAGTTTGCTGAATCTCTCTGGACCTTAGTTTCTCATCCATAAAATGGGGATAATCAGGTACATCTGGGTGGCTTAGTAAGTTAAGCATGTGCCTTCTGCTCAGGTCATGATATGTGGGTCCTGGGATGGAGCTCTGAGCAGGGCTCCCTGTTCAACAGGAAGTCTCCTCCTTCCTCTCCCTTTGCCCCCACCCCTCATGTTATCTCTCTCTCAAATAATCTTCAAAAAAATGGGGATAATCAAAGTTCCTGCTTAAAGGGCTTCTGTGGGAGAGATGAGTTCCTGCTTATGAAATAGTTGGATTAATGGACGCCTGCATGCATAAACATGAATATACAGTTAACCACCTTTTTTTTTTCTTTTTAAAATATTTTATTTATTTATTTGACAGAAAGAGACAGGGAGCCCAAGCAGAGGAAGTGAGAGAGCAAGAAACAGGCTTCCCATTGAGCAGGGATCCCAAGGCAGGGCTCAATCCCAGGACCCTAGAATCGTGACCCAAGCTGAAGGTAGATGCTTAACAACTGAGCCATCTAGGCGCCCCCTATAGTTAACCACCTTACCCAATCTGACAACACAGTACAGTAGAACCATCTGAACACTAGCACTAAGCCCTTGGTAAATGAGAGCTCCTGTTGTCGAGTCTTTGTACAGCTCCTCAGATGTACTATCCTCTTGTTCTCCTTGAACCTTTAAGGATACCGTTCTTTCTCCGATTCCTCCAACCTCCTTCCCCTCCTTGCCCTACTTCTGTGACTGGTAAATTGTCATTCATCTTCAGGCTCTGTTCTATTACCATCTCTGTTATGAAGCCTTCCTTATTTCCCCCTACATGTATATACATGCCAGACTGGATGTGGGGGTATTCCCTCTAAGCTTCTAGACATGTCTTTATTGCAAGCCTCTCCCCCACCGTTTTTTACTTTGTTGACTTGGTTTTCCTTTTGGTTGGTGAAGAACTCTAGGGTGCGGTCATTGAGGGCTGGGGATTGAATCTAGTTCATTCCTCTCCTATTCTCTATCAGTTGATGTTGCCTGACGTGGAGTAAGTGTTCAGATAGCTTTTGTCAAGTAAATGAATGAATCCATAGTTAAGGACATGTTCAGACAGAACACAATGGGAGATAGATAATTTCTTAGCAAACAAGAGATGGTCAAGTTTATTAGTAATCAAATCATTATGAATTAAAATGAGACATCATTTTTACCTGTGGAATTAGGGAACATTTTTAAAAATGATAATATCTATTCTCATGGACATTCTCTCCTTGCTGGTGTGAAAGTGAAAGCAACTTAATGCCATGTATCAAGATTTTTAAAAATGTCCTTTTTTTTGCCCACCTGATTGTACTTCTGGGATACTATCCAAAGTAAATTATTTTACTTATATATTTATTTATATTTTTAAAGAGAAAAAAATTACTTTAGATGTCAACTAAAAAATATGTGAGGTGGGTACATAGTTTTTCAAAATTATTTTGTGAGTAAGCAAGCCAAAAGAAAAAGGTCACTGCTTCTGTCTGTGGTGCCCATTCCCTACCCTATACCACAAGACAGCTAGTCTCTTCCTTCCTCTGTGGTCAAAGGAAATAATTTTAAATACAGACAAATGTTTACACATGAAGATGTTAATTATGACATTACTTATATAAAAATTTGAGAAAAAAACCCAAAATATCCAATAGGGTGGTTTAGCATTTTTGTTTCAGAAGAATATGTGATAACAAGAAATGTATTAGTTAAATGAAAAAAAAAGGCCATAAAATATGTTCACAAATATTAAGAAAAAGAAAAGACAATTAAGTACCCACGCATAGAAAAGAGACTGCAAGGAAGTATACCAAAATGTTTACTTACTTGGTTATGTTTGGGCAGTAGGAATTTGACTTTTTTTCTTGCTTTTATTACTAACCAAATTCTCTATATTTAGACATGTGTTCCTTTTATAATGGAGTAAAGCCAATAAATTCTATATTTTAGAGTGTGTGTTCAGAAAGAATTAGGACTGATTGTATTCTATTTGATATGTTTTGATATTAGTAAGTCTTGAATTACTAAATTGATTGTAAACACCTGGAGGGCACAAACCTAGTTTTGTTGAGCCCATTGTTCGATCAATAAATACCTGTGGGCTTCTATGGGGGTGGCCTTCCATTTAAGGTCCTCGCTCCTTGCCCCTGGCCATTGTCGCAGGGACCAGGATGGCCTCTAAAACATCTAGCAACCAATGAGAAAGAGTTAAAAAGCCAAACAAGAGAAGTTGGCTTGGAAACAAATTATCCTTGAACACAGGATGGGTGTTAGCCAAAAGAAAGGTGCTAGAAAATGAATAGCTTTGCTTATAAATGAAATGAATATTCATTCCTTTCTGCCCACATTGCAAGTTAGGCACCATCATCTACACTTTTCATTTGCTGCTACCAAAAAATCTTGACATAATTTAAGAAACAAAAAACACTGTTGTCCTAGCCTCTTTCAATGTTAATTGAATGGTATTGTGCCAGATTGTAAAAGAATGATAGAGGAGTGGCCTTTAAGGGTTTCTCAAATTGCACCTCTATGAGGAATATTGTTAATAATCCACAGCAATTGCTCTTAACAACATGAGAATATCTCATTTTTTGTTTGGCTACACTTAAACAGCCCCAGAGTTGAGTGCACCAAGACATACTGAATTTCAAACTAAATAAATCAAAATTACCATGTACATTCCACTACATGTCAAAACAGGAAAAGCCATAGTATTTGATGTGAAATGAAGATTAGAAGAGCAATAGAGAGAAAACTAGAAGCCTGCTTTCAGTTGGAATAAGAAAACAGGGTCAGTGATTTTCAATGCAGATGTACTTCTCTTGGAGAAAACATATAAAAAAAATCAATTTACAATGCAGATGAATTTGGCAGTAATTATGATACTGTCAAAAGATTCTTTAGTTTCCAGAGGACTTATTTCAGAGTCCATGGTGCTTGCTTGTCATTAAGAGCTTGAAAGGAATCAGAGGAATTTAAAGCTAAAATGTTAGGTGCCATTGTCAATTTAAAAATTGACCAAGAGGAGGATAGAGCATCTTTATATGTAACAGGATGAAAAGGGGCGCCTAATTTGATTTCTAAGAATTAAGCAGTTGTGCAGTTTCTCAAATATACACATTATCTAAAGAAAGGCACACCTGGAACTCATTTACTTTATCACTTCAGACTCAATCCTGAATATGACTAATTAAAACAAGTGTACCATGTTCCTTTTACATTCTGCAGATAAATTCTGTGACTTTAGTCATCAGAAACATTTCACATTTTTCTAAGATAAACTTGCTTCAGAGAAGTAACTCTTTTAGTTCAATGTAAATTGAAACTATCTACATTGTGGGATTATGAGAGAAATACAAATTGTTATCATTTATTGGGCATTCAGGGTTCCAGGCACTAATGCTAAATGTTTTTTTATACCTTGCTAACTTAACTCTTGGTTTTCATTTATTCAGCCAACTACTTACTATAGAAATATTACTATGTTCCAGGAGCTCTTTAAAGTGTTCGAGATTCAGCCATGAACAAAATAGTCCTGTCCTCTGTGGATCTTATGTTCTAGTTTGGGGACAAAGATGATATACAGAAAAAGAAAGTAAAGGGTATACCATGTTGGCGTATGATGAAAGCTACTGAGAAAAAGAAAGCAGAGAAGGGGTTAGGGAATGCCAGATTTGTGGAGGGAGGGGGTCACAGTTTTAAAAAGAATGGTCAGAGAAGGCCTCATGGAGAAGATGACACCCAAGCAGATGTGAGGATGCCCTACAGGAGATAAAGGAACAAACCATGGAACTGTCTTGGGGAAGAGCCTTTTAGGTAGAGGGAGCAGTAAGTGTGGAGACCTTAAAGCTACAATGTACCTGGCTTGTTTTAGGAAAAGCAAGGAGTGCAGTATGGCACGTACAGAGGGAAAGGGGATGAGGCCTAAAAGATAGAAAAGGGGACATCTCGTGAGACATCACATAATGAGACTTTTGGGTTCTACTTCAGGAGAGATGGCAAGCCCCTCAGAGGGTTTTAAACAGAGGGTTTGACGTGACCAACGAAGCCAGTGGTCTTGTCCAGTTTTACAAGGAAGAAACAGAACTTGGGAGAAGTTAGGTAATTTACCAAAGTTATTTATGTGTTAGTGATTAGTGGAGCTGGAATTTTAATCTGGGTCTGTGTAATTCAAAAGCTCATACTTTTTCCCATTAAACCACAATTGCACCTCCCGATTGCAAAGAGGTTTATGACCCAGGCTGGAGTAGGTGATTTTCTTAGTCTGGACTTGACCTCGTGTTTCCCTTTTCTTTGTAGTTCTTTGGCTTCTCTGCCAAGGCTACCGTGTCACAAAACTCCAAGGGGACACCATCTATACCCTAAGTCTATAAATGTACTCCCATCTGGACAATGTCCAGATGAAGTGACCATATATCATGACCTTTTCTCCAATGAGAACATAAATGGTTTTGTACTATGGTCAGGCTGGTAGCAAAATCCATTTGGTCAGACATTTGTCCTGGTCCCACTTTGAAGCATCTCACCGTCTTTCCTTCCTCTGACACTTACTCTACCGGCTGTTTCTACCACCTTCCACTCACTGTCTGGCAACACACTGGTCCAACAGCATGGCAGGCTGGGATGTCCGTGACGGAAAGGCAGGGTTTTCTGTTCTGCATGGGCAGCTCAGGCCCACAGTGTATAAGAGAAAATCTGAGGGACTGCAGAACATGAGCATATATGTCTGGCTTCTGATTAATAAATTGTCATCACAATTGCTGCTTGGTTTAATTTAGGCCGAACCAGATTTTCTTATAAGCCTTAGAGCATAGAGCTTCAATTCTTGAGCCCTTGTTTATGTTGAAGCTAATTTTTTTTAAGTTGGTAGGAAAGTTCTTGCTTAGACTTTACCGATTCAACGTGTAAGGAAATACCCTGAGATTCAGAGCTTTAAACTGAAGTTTTTATTCATTGTTACTTGAGTGGGTAACTTTAATGGAATTATATCTTGTAAAACTGCTTAGCATTTCATGTGTCAGAATTCTGCCTGGTTACTTCAATACCCTCGAGCAGTTTGGCATTATTTTTTGACTCTTATGACTTTAATTACAAAAACTAAGAGAAAATCATGGCAGCGTCCCTTAAAGGATTAACCAAATAATACTGTGATGATCCATATAAAATATTATTGCCAGGAACATAGTACAGTGCTGAGTAAAGGCAAAGATGATTGCCATTTTGAGTTTTTAAGATCAGCATTAGTAATCACAGAACACCAGATCAGTACAATGAAAGCTCTTTTTATTTTTTTTTAAGATTTTATTTATTTATTTGACAGAGAGAGATCACAAGTAGGCAGAGAGGCAGGCAGAAAGAGAAGAAGGGAAGCAGGCTCCCCACCGAACAGAGAGCCCGAAGTGGGGCTCGATCCCAGGACCCTGGGGTCATGACCTGAGCCGAAGGCAGGGGCTTTAACCCGCTGAGCCACCCAGGCACCCATGAAAGCTCCTTTTAAAATGAATTTTCATTTCCCTTAAATGAAGGGGCAGGAAGCACCAAGATCAGACTTTGTTCTCAGGTCATATTTCAGGTTCACTCTGAAGGTTTATGTGAGGAAAGGCTATGTGTGATGGAAGTTGGATCTTTGTTTTTGTGGCTGTTGCTAGCAAAAATAGAATATGCAGAAAACCGTGTGGTGGGTCCTCACTAGGTTAAATACAGAATTCCTAAGTGACGCAGCAGTTTTACTCCTGAATGGATACACCCCCAAAACTGAAAACAAGCATCCAAACTAAAACTTTTACATGAATGTTCACAGCAGCACTATTCACAAGAGCCCGAGGGTGAAAACAACGCAAACGTCCATCAATGCATAAGAGATACCCTAAACGTGACACATTCATACAATGGTATATTAGCCCCCAAAAGGAATGAAGTACTGATATAGCCTGGATGTGAGCACGAAAACATTGTGCCAAGCAGAAAAAGCCAGACACAAAAGACACTTCTTCATGATTCCTTTTCTAGGAAATATCCAGAACCACCAATCTGCAGAGATGGTAAACAGATTAGTGGTTGCCAGGTGGGGAGAGGGCAGGAAAGAAGGAAGAAAGGAAAGTAATGGAAATGTTTTGTTAAGAGACCGATGTGGCGGTTGCCCAGCATTGTGAATGTGTTAAACACAATAGCATGGAGGACAAGTGGCATTAGAGAGGAGTAGGGAATTTGGGTAAATTGGAAGGGGAGGTGAACCATGAGAGACTATGGACTCTGAAAAACAATCTGAGGGGTTTGAAGTGGCGGGGGGTGGGAGGTTGGGGTACCAGGTGGTGGGTATTAGAGAGGGCACAACTTGCATGGAGCACTGGGTGTGGTGAAAAAATAATGAATAATGTTTTTCTGAAAATAAATAAATTGGAAAAAAAAATCTTATTTGTAAAAAAAAAAAAAAAGTAAATTAAAAAAAAAAACCCACAACCAGCGGTACATTGTATGTTCCAGCTGTTTTTACCACAATCCAAAATAAGGCGGGGTGAGAAGATCCCTTGTTCTTGGTGAAGCCCATTGAAGTTTGACTCCTAAAGAAGGGGGCACATGGCAAAGGCGGGGCAGAGTAATGGCAGCCACTTGAGCTCTGCAGGACAAGTCTTCCACTTCCTGGTTGGGATCCCCAGTCCTGGGACCCTGCCTCATGTGGGGACAGTGAGCACAACTGCCACACCAACATCCACTCCAGGGCCCCTGGCGTCCTGTGTGACCAAGGGCCATTTTAAGTCTGGGGCAGCTTGTTTGAAACCTTCACATTAAAGACATTGGAAGCAGGGGGATACTGAGCTGTTTAAAACCTAAGCCTGCAGAGATCCAGCAGATAGAAACTTGAACTACAATGAAGCCAGGACAATTTAAGCTTATCCACTGAAAAGGGAAAATAAACTTTTATGACCTTGGGGTGCTAGAATAAGTTTAGTGAAAGGTAGGTGGGAAGTTTCTAATTAATGCTGCACATGTTCTTGTCCCTTGTCCTTGCAAGTGTACCGCTTGTCCTTCTTCACACTGTTTCTACCCTCAAAAGGAAAAATCTCTCAAAGGGTTTTTTTTTTTAATGATGACCATGAAAATATGACCATAATATTTGTTTATTACAGAAGTTCAGAAAGAACAGAAACTCTCATATATACACATGTGTCTATGTAAAGAAATCTGAGAGATCAGGGATAATATAGATATTTGGCATGTATCCTTTGTCTTTATTTTAAAGTTTGTATTTAAATTCCATTTAGTTGGGTACCTGGGTGGCTCAGTGGGTTAAGCATCTGCCTTTGGCTCAGACTGTGATCCCAGGGTCCTGGGATCGAGTCCCACATCGGGCTCCCTGCTTAATGGGGGGTTTCCCTCTCCCTCTCCCTCTGCCCCTCTCGCCTGCTCTCCCTCTCTCGCTTGCTCTTGCTGTCTCTCAAATAAATAAATAAAATCTTTTTTAAAAATTCCATTTAACATACAGTGTCATATTAGTTTCAGGTGCTTATCACAAGTGCCCTGCTTAATCCCCCTCCCCTGTTTCACCTATGAATATAGGGGTACTAGCACCTTCAGTTTCAGTGGGAATCCTGAAACTGAATTTATCAATATAGCATGGGCACCTCTCATGCCAGTAAATACCAATCAATAACATACTTTTCATGGTTGCATAGCATTCCATTTTATGCACATTTCATGACTGATTATTCCATGACCAGTGTTCTAAATGAGCCTGGGGCTTTCACTGAAGTGGTTCCTCTGTGGTCGCTTAGTCCTTTCTCATGGTTGGTGACTCAGGGTTTCTGAAATTATTTTCTGTTACCTGTTTATGCTGATCAATGATAGCTCTCAAAGCAGAGGTCATAGGCAATAAAGGGACTAGAGGTCTGTAAACAATCAGCTCAAAACCCACAACCTTTAGGCAACTTGCCCTGACTGAGCTTCACTCCATCTACTCATTCTGTCTTCTGTGTTCCGACAGAAGAGGGGCAGAAGAGTATGTGAGCACATGGGCTTGGAGCCAGACGGCAGGGGTTCTCTTTCTGGCTTTCAGGAGGTTGGGCATACTCAGTGCTTCTGTGTTCTCATCTATAAAACAGGGATGATAATAATAGTCCCTATCCGGGTGCCTGGGTGGCTCAGTTGGTTAAGCGTCTGCCTTTAGTTCTGGTCCTGATCCCAGGATCCTGGGATTAAGCCATGCATCAGGCTCCCTGCTTAGCTGAAAGCCTACTTCTCCCACAGCTGTTGACCCTGCTCGTACACTCGTACTCTCTCTCTCTATCAAATAAATAAAATCTTTAGAAAAATAGTCCTTGGGCGCTTGGGTGGCTCAGTGGGTTAAGCTGCTGCCTTCGGCTCAGGTCATGATCTTGGAGTCCTGGGATCGAGTCCCGCATCGGGCTCTCTGCTCAGCGGGGAGCCTGCTTCCCTCTCTCTCTCTCTGTCTGCCTCTCTGTCTACTTGTGATTTCTCTCTGTCAAATAAATAAATAAAATCTTTAAAAAAAAATAGTCCTTATCCTGCAGGCCAGATGAGATGATCTGTGCCAGAAGTCCCTGGCAGCACAAGAACTGGCACCCAGTTAGTACTCCCTGAAAGGCAAGGGTTATTATTATTATTACTCAATTCATTCAAGCGGGACTCCTGGTTTGTGGCTTTGGGAGCTCATCTGTGTGTGCCGGGGGTGCCTGCAATAGGTTAGAGACTCTGAAAATCTCAGAAGCCCAAGTGACTATACAGCGTTTCCTACACAGTGAGCCCCCAGCTAATATTGCTGATTGATGGTCTGATCCAAACCGACCTGATGCAATTGTGGGTTCCTCTTGTTTGAATTTGGTTGGTCTTTATTTCCCATTTAAAAAAATAAATAAACAAAAAGATAACAAAACAAAAAAAAACCCAGAAACCCTAAGAAGCAGATATAGGTGAAATGCAATTTCTTCAGATATGTCAACATCATAGCCGTGGGCTTTCCTACATGCTAAGGAAATTCTTGACTAAGAGAGCTCAGAGATCTTCGATGATACTGATAATGACAAGAAATACATAAAAGCACTAAAAGCCATTATTCCAAAAGACAAGTCTATAGCCAAAGAGCAAATAAAATCTTATCTTCGGGGGCACCTGGGTGGCTCAGTGGGTTGAGCCTCTGCCTTCAGCTCCGGTCATGATCTCAGGGTCCTGGGATCAAGCCCTGCATCTGGCTCTCTGCTCAGCAGGGAGCCTGCTTCCCTCTCTCCCTCTGCCTGCCTCTCTGCCTACTTGTGATCTTTCTCTCTGTCAAATGAATAAATAAAATCTTTTTTTAAAAAAATCTTGTCTTCGGGGCGCCTGGGTGGCTCAGTGGGTTGAGCCTCTGCCTTCGGCCCAGGTCATGATCTCAGGGTCCTGGGATCGAGCCCCGCATCGGGCTCTCTGCTCGGCAAGGGAGCCTGCTTCTCCCTCTCTCTCTGCCTGCCTCTCTGCCTACTTGTGATCTCTCTCTGTCAAATAAATAAATAAAATCTTTAAAAAAAAAAAAATCTTGTCTTCGGTCACTTAGCTGGGATTCTTGGGAACCGAATCACTCTCAGTAAGTAGAGTTTCTCGATGGTGGAAGCTTATTCAGGTAAGCACTAGAACAGTTGCTATTTTAACTATTTTGATGTCCTTATATCACTTTGATATAGAGACTGTATTGAAAACAGTCCCACGAATTTGTTAGGTTTTGAGTCCTCGTTGTTAATGTGTCATTGCTGTTACAATTACTATTATTATTATTGCTCTGCCACATAATTTTATACCATTTGCCTTCAAAAGACTCAGACAATGATTCCTCTTCACTTTTTAGTCTCTTCTCTCACTTTTTCCTCACTGGCAGGGTGTGTCAGTCTTAGTTCTTAACTGCACAAATGTTTCTGATTGCATTCTCCAACTCGAAAAGGCTTTCCCAACGTGCTGATTTATAAATTTTTTTTCAATTTATTTATTTTCAGAAAAACAGTATTCATTATTTTTTCACCACGGGAAGCCAGAACCCCAAGTCTGTTACTATTCTGTGGAAAGTAAGATTAATAGGCATCAAATGAAATCATGTGTCTGGTGACAGGTTTTTTTGACCGTTCAAGGACTTTGAAAGACTTACTGTCCGGTTACAGGCTCTTCTCTACTAGAAGTTTGACTCTGGGCAAGATGTCATTTTATTTAGAAACTGTAGTACTTATGGTTTTCCCTTCTAGCCCTGGTATTTTCCTACTACTCCTAAATGAAGTAGCAATTAAATTAAAGGAAAATAATCACCTGTCCTCTATGCAGTTGATAAAAGTTTTACAAAATGGAATTTGGATTTTTTTCTTAAAAGATTTTATTTATGCATTTGAGGGAGAGATAGAGAGAGGGCATAAGCAGGAGGAAAGGCAGAGGGAGAAGGAGAAGCAGATTTCATGCTGAGCTGGGAACCCGACATGGGGCTCAGTCCCAGGACCTGAAGGAATGACCTGAGCTGAAGACAGACACTTAACCAATGAGCCACCCAAGTGCTCTGGAATTTAGATATTTTTAACAGAAAGAGAATGAAGTGTTCTTAGATGTAATTTCATGAGAAGTTTCTCATTTTCTTTACAGAGACATAATAATGAGTCTGACTGTTGGGAAACTCACAGACCATGAAGTTATAACCCTTGCCCGTCACTACCAGGTGCCCGAGGACACGAAGCCTGATATGAATGTCCTAATTGCACGGGCCCATGAACAGCTCAAGAAAAACGCTTTTGAGAATTTTGAAAGACTCAATGCTATTTGTGTCTACCAAGACCGAGAAAAGTAAGCTTTCATTTTATCAATTTCAGTAAATCATGTAAGGTTCTGCAGACCTGAGTAATGAAGGAATTTATATTTTATCCAGTAGGGCAAAAAGAACACTGGGATGTCCCACTATACTCCACTATAGACCAAATGTACTTTATTTTTTTTAAACAAACTTTATTTTTATCGCACAGAATATTAAAAAGCTGTATACTCAAGGTTGATATTTAATAAGGTCAGTATTGTTACTGATTCAACAATGAAGCAAAGGGCTTACGTGGACCTGGCTTTTTTTTTTTAGAGAAAAACTGTGGTGATGAATTCAATGAGTACTGACACAGTTTTGTGTCCCTGTCTTGATTGATGATAAGCACCAGCAATTTTACCCACCGGTGTTTTTGCACCATTAGTACAAACGTCCACCCAGTGGAAAATGTCTAAGTATTATTACAAAACTAGTTTCGATTTTTTTTTGCTTAAATGTCAACTTTATTCACATTGGTATCAATAAAACGTGGTTATCACAAAAATCCCAGCAACATTCTTACAGAAATTGGCAAAATGATTAAAAATTTTCTTTTTTTTTCCTTTCTTTTTTAGTCTGGGTTGTATACAGCACTCTTTTTTTTTTTTTCCAAATGTACTTTAAATCATTTGGGAAAGTATTTGGGTACTGATATTTCATCACGATGGTGAGCTTTGTTTGTTGATGGAATAGGGAAGGCCCTTGTGTCTTCGAAAAGATAAGATGCCCCTTTCCGTTTCCTTTTAATTGGTTTCTAAAGGCTTTCAACTGAAACATAGTAAATCCAGATGTTAGAAGGTTTAATCCTGAAATATCTTTTCTTACATTAGTTTGTGATCACCGGGATTTATAAATGTGTCTTTTCTAATACAGAGAACAGGGAATTTACAAGTAAACTTTATTTAGAAATTCTTTGAAATCATTTCTTCTTGAAAATATGGAAGCTCAGCATAATCAATTTCTACTACATTTGCCATGTTTCTATTATTCTTTATTAAATCGTTTTTATAAACTGGAGCCCCATCTTAATAAGTTTCGGTGTTCATCTTATCCACAGACCTGATACTCTGTGAGGGGTGAATATTCACCAGGAGTTAGAAAATCTTACTCCTAACTCTAGCCTCTAGTTTTCCTACTATGAACCACTGATGTTTCTTTGCCCCATGACCCCTCCCATCACCCCCAGACCCGAAGTTTGTACCCAAGTGGCCAGCTTGCCTCCCCTAAATGTCTTAAAAGACCTATAGTTTATCTTAATGTTGAACACAATTTTTTTGCCTAATCCATAACACATAGTTGTTGAGTTTTTGTAAAGGTGGTATTTTTCCTTGAATCTTTTAAAACTTTCTGGAGCCTCCCTAGGCTATATGGCCTGAGCTTTGCATGACCTTCCACTCTGTGGTACCGCTTGCCCAGGGTGAGAAGTGTGACCCCCCCTTCACTAAAAGAACACCTCCTGGGAATGATGGGGCTCCTTGATCAGACATCTCTGAAGTTCTTCCAGATCTGACAGGCTTCAGTTCTAGACACAAACATTCTCCCATTATCTTGTAAACTCAGTGTGTATAAAGCAGCTCGCTTTCTTTCTTATTGGTTCTGATTTTGCTTGGTGCCTGGGAACACTGGCTGAATGAGAACATTGGACAAGCATTTCTGTGCCCCTGGCAGGCTGGGGAAAATGACTGTTGAGCTGCTCTGGAGAAACCATCCGACAAAATTGAGGTGAATGTTAAAGCCCCAGCTGGGGCCTCAAGGTTACAAGGTTTGGGTCCAAGGAAAAGACTAGAAAAATACCCTCAAGTCATACAATACTTGTGTTGGAGGCTCTAGATGCCTGTCAAATTAAGAGATGTTTTCAAATATCAGAACCAGTTTTGACTAGTGGTCAAGAAGGCAGATCGATTACTTAGAGCAACACTCATAAAGTGCTGTACTATCACCAACCGAGAGTCTGAATCTTGATGGAAAGGCCTTTGGAAGGACAGAATCTGGTCACTTTTGCAATGGAAAAAGTCAATGAAAATCAATATGACTGTTTTTCCTTACTGTGAGTTCCAGTACCAATTTTCGTACTCATTTTCATGTGCAGACTTTAAGGACACATCTGTATTTTCTTTCCTATAGCATGTAATTGTGACTCAAGAGACACAAAATATAAAAGACCTGTTTACTTTGTTTTAATGCAGAAAAAAAGTATTACCCAGCAAATACATCAGAAGGCTGTGCAAGTCCTCCAGGTTACCTTTGACCGATGATCTTCTGGCATCCATACTGTCTCAGTAAGCAAGAGCTCCAACCCTCAGGGGGGGTTTGTCCTGCATATTTTTGTTTGGGGGAACTATTCCTGGTTGTACATTGACCTTTAAATATCCTTGATTTACCCTTGACTGCTTTGATTATATTATTGATAACACATCTCCATTTAAGTGTTACAAAAGGAAAAGCTGGGCATGATTTTGAATGTTAGCCTACTATGAATTGCTATTTTATCTTTTTAATGTTAAGACATGCGTACACACACACACACACACACACACACATATGTATACACAGGTTCCTGGGACAAAATGAAGATGTCTAACATTGGTAATGAGGGTATTAGATCTAAAATTCAGGGCCGGTTTTTCAAAGCGGTAGTTCCTGCTGGCTAAAGACATGCAGGAAGAAGGCCAAGTGTTATGATTACAGGGCTCCGTCCTACTAGAACACAGGATGTAAAGTGTGAACGTTATGATGTTGCAAAAGGAAAGCACAGTGAACTGCTTTCTAAAGCACTGGACCCTCCTGTTGAACGTTTACTTTCGACTTCAGGCACCACCCTCATAGTTATGCAGACTCTGGTCATCATTTTTCGCTTCTATGACATTATCCCCAGCCCCGCCTCTGACTCACTTATCTTGGTAAGTCTGACATTTTGGACTATGTTCTAGGCATTGTCCTCATTGACAGAAGACCTCACCTCAATTGCTTTGTGAGAACTACTTTATGAGTTACAACTTATATTCTCTTGCCTCACCTGAGGAGGCTGAGATTTAGAGAGATGAGGTGTTTTGCCCAAAGTTGCCAAGTCTTCTAAGAAGAGCTGTGACTTAATCCCTGAACCTTTTAAATGTTCATCCCCTGCTTCTAACCATTTTGAATTACTGTTTGCAAATAGCCAATGGATAGGAATGTCTTGACAGTTCTACCTCCTTCCTATTCCTTCTCATTCCCACTGTCTTCCCACTTTCTTCTCCATTACCACCATCTTCACTCTGGTTCAGACCCACAGTTCTTCTTGACTGTTCAGGGCCTCCATGTTGGTCTTTTTTCCACCGGTCTCTATAAATCCATCTTTACATATAGCAGGTTAATACCGTCTAAGAACAAAAATGTCATAGTGTTGCTCTTCTACTCACAAACTTTCTGTAAATCTCTTTGCTCCTTAAAGGAAGACTGAAATCATCAGTTCTGAACTCCTTCACCCCCTTCTCCATTCGGAGGCTGAGGGTTGTCAGTTGGAGCAATTGTTCTTAAGCAGGAGCTGGAGTGGGGTGTCCTCATCTGAGACAAAAGGAACAGATAAAACTAAATCCTATGCAGGAGCACTAGGGTCAGAAGCATCAGAAGCAGACTCAGGAAGGCCAATCCAATTGGAGGTGTGCATTGAACCGACCCGGGGTTATTTTCTGGACTATCCGCTCAATTTGGTTTTATCTGCTGGCATCAGTGTGACAGATAATTAGGTCATCCTGGTGTAAAGGACTTCAGATGAAATAGGCAGGCCTAGGAGTCTTGTTTCTTCAGTTAACACATTCCCAAAGCCACATGGGCTGTTTATGAGCAGGGAGAGGAGCAAAGGGAGGGAGAGAGAGAATCTTAAGCAGGCTCCATGCCCAGTGCAGAGCCTGGTGCATGGCTCGATCTCACAACCCTGAGATCATGTCCTGAGTTGAAATCAAGTCAGATGCTTAATGGACTGAGTCATCCAGGTGGTCCTCCACATGAGCTATTTAACATTTTTTAAAAATGATTCATTTATTTGAGAGCAAGAGTGAGAGAATGCGCACAACCAAGAGGGGCAGAGGGAGAGGAAAAGAAAATCTCAAGGGGGCTCCCTGCTGAACAGAGCTCAGTGCGGGCTCGATCCCGCGACCCTGAGACCATGACCTGAGCTGAAACCAAGAGTCAGACGCTTAATCGACTGTGCCATCCAGGCACCCCTTGTGCAAGGTTTTTGACCTGCCCAACCCTCAGATTCCTTACCTCTGAAATGATATAATACCTCCTTCCTGGAAGTTCTGAGGGTGACTTAAGATAACGTCTATAAAGTACCCAGCGCAGCACCTGGTACTAGGTGATGATTGGGGCCTAGGAGAGAAGTTGAAGTCAGGGACCACAGACCACACACCCTGACTTAGAAATGAACTGGAAGAAACTTGTGTCCTTCTACACAGAGGAAGCCTTGTTTTCAAACATTTGGATCTGAAGGCGTTTCGCACATTAAGCTGTCTCCAGTCAGGAAGCTGTGGATATTTATTAGATTATCTCTTATGGCCCCAGGGATGTGTTGTCCTGGAAAGTCCAGTGATGTGGGAGCCTGGCCTCTGGAGGACCTAGATGCTTCCTCTCTAACACCGAGGCCACCAAGGCCTCATCCTCTCCTTTTCTCAGCAGACTGTTTCGTCTTCGCCTTTTCGATTTGACATGAAAGGCAGAAAGGCTGTTCCGCGATTCGCTTCGGAGACATCCCAGGCTCAGCGCGCGTCCGCCTCCAAGCCCCATGTAGCTTTGTGGAGGTCATCCCCCTGAGTTGCTATGCAGGCTCTGTTCAGTCTAACTCTGCCTCTAATTGTGCAGTGACCCTGCTCCTCACTGAGGGGAAGCTTCAGACTAGTCAGATTAGAAAATGTCTCATTCCCAGTCCCTTCTCCGTCCAATATGCCCCGCCACGATTTGGGTCACATGCTTGGTGTTTTGCATCATCTCCGCAGATTCCTTTCAAAGACGGCCCTAATTCCTCATGGACCCATCAGCCTGCAGCTCACATTTATATTCTGCATTCTTATTGTTCCCCACAGACTCCGCAGGGCTTTCCAGAGCCTTGACCAGACTCTCCTTCTGCACAGCCCTCCTGTGGCACGCTGAGCCAGAGCCCCTCTGACGTCTGCCATCTCCTGTGGGAGGCAGGCCTGGAGTTTATTGTTTTGGTTCAGTGCACGCTCTGCCCAGGGGCAGTGTTACCTGCCACGGGATGCAGCTGGGCAGCTGTTGAGCAGCTGGATAGCCCTGCTGTGTGAACAGAAATCAGGGGACGGAAAACAGTGTGGCCAAAGAGTTGGCCGATTTCTTCCACACAGTGATTGTCATGTATGTATTTTGCCTAGCGCTGTGTCTCGCTAGGAAGAGTTCCCTCTACTGCCTTTCCATTTTTCTTGGGATTCCACTAGGTCTTTTCCTTACTAGCACAACTCAAGCTAAGAGCAGGACTTCAAAATCTTTACACCTCTGGTTACCTCAGCCCCCAACCAGTTTGTGCTGTGGGAGCTGGTCTGAACTCTGTACTTACCAGTCAGATTCCTTTCACTGAGGCACAGGGCATCCGACTTAAATGTTCTAAGTGGTAGTAGTAATGGGGGACTGACACTCCATATTGACATAGTGCCAAGGGCCCTAGGATATTTTGTAAACCCTTGAGCATATGGAAGGGAATGTTCTAGTTGAGGCTAGACACGATTCCCCAGTTTGGAAGTGCCGACCCTGAGGTATAAAGAGGCTCTGTCACTGAGGGACCTTGCAGAGGACCAAGATGAGTCTCTAACAGGATGAGAACTCCCTACATTGTCCGTGTCCGAGCTCCTGGGAATCGGGGCTATGTCTCATTCACCTTTGAAGCCCCAGACACTTGTCCTGTGCTAGTGCACTGGGGAGTGAGGGGCAGGGAGGGGAGAAAAACACGGGCTTGATATGCACCAGACCTGCCTCTGAGCTCTGCAGCTCTACTGCCTCACACCCATGTGATCCTTATAAATGGACTCAACACCTCTGAGCCCTCATTTTGGACTGTTAATGTTTCCTAAGTATTAATAAGCAAGAAATCCTGGTTCTTAAACCATTAGGAAGTGGAGAGTATTCTGAGGTCATTCCACTCTGTGTTCTGTGTGGGACTGGGGAGTAAAGAGGTAGCCTCCTTCCCTAACTGGCCTTGTGAATCGGCACTTGGAACAACTGGAAATTCAAGTGCAGCTCTTTCCCCAGCAGCTCTGCCCCAAGCTGGCCTTTCACAGCTGGCTCTGGGCTCCATGGAATGCCTTCGAACTGACCTCCCGAGAGAGTGGGTGCCGCATCCAGAAATATCAGTTAAAATGGAAAAAGTTAACGGGGCTCATGGGGCTCTCAGATCATCTCGTTATACTCTCCCCAGCCTCAGCCTCTGTGCCCCCGTCCCCCGCAGAGGCATGGTTTGGACTCTGGTGATTTCACCCAACAGTACCCGGCAGTGGGGCTGAGGGACAAGGGTCAGGCAGTGTGGCTGCCACTGTGGCAGTGTTTGGTGCCCCGGGAAGTCCACAGAGAGAAGCCCCACCTCCCAGATGCATCCTACGTTTTCCGATATAAGGTGATACATAGTTTTTACGAAATTTAAAAAAAAATTCCAAATCCACACGGACCAACAGAGTGTCGACCTTGTGCACGCTCCATACTTGGCCGCTGTGACATGCCTCACCAAGAAGGTGTGTGCTGGAATGAGAACAGGAATTTAGAGGCCCGGCTGTCCGGACATGACTGGAGCTCCTCACTGATAACTTGAGCCATGCCACCTGGCCAGCTCTGGGTTTGTATGACCAACTGATGCAGTGGCCTGGAGCTTGACTTTTTTTCTGAACTGTCCATTCTTTAAGAATCTCACCAGGTGTTCCAGCGTGTGCCCCTGGGTTTGCTGGGTAATGGATGGAAACCAAACACAACGGCATGAGTCAGAAGTGTGTCTTTGCTGGGACGCCTGGGTGGCTCAGTCAGTTAAGCATCTGACTCGTGGTTTTGGCTCAGGTCCTGATCTCAGGATTGGAAGATGGAGACCCAGGTCAGGCTTCGTGCTGGGCGTGGAGCCTGCTTAAAATTCTCTCTCCCGCCCCCTCTGCTCCTGGCCCCTCCGGCCTCTCTCAAAAACAAACAAACAAACAAATGTGTCTTCCCTGCCTGCCCTCCCTTCTAGTCCTGGTCATGCATCCCAGCCCATTCTCCTATGTTACAAGATGGCCTTTGCAGCAGAGGGGGAAGCCACGTTACTCTTCAGCCACATACAGCTGCCACCACATGGTTTATACCTCCACAGATGGTGGAAATAAAGCAGAGCAGCTTTATTCCCGGTGGCAAGGAGATAAATGGCTTCTGTAGTTTTGGGGCCATTCATCATTTTTGGGAGGGGGAGCACAAGCACCCATGTTTCTAGCAAGGCATTGAGAAGCGTGCTTGGGGGTCATGATTCTCGAAGGAGGAACCAGAGAAATTACCTTCCCTCCCTCTTTCTCCACAAACATGTCCCTTAGTTTGTGTAGGGAAGGAAATGGTGGCTTGCCCCAGTATCAAAGGGAAAAAAGAATTTATGGAGGTTTTAGGAAAACACTTTAGCACTGTGAGCTGGGACTTTAAAGTAAGGAGGCTGACTTTTTAACAAGCAGAGAAACACTTAAAAGCCAGAATTAGTGCTGCCCTTTAGGGCAGTCGCCCTGGAAGACTGTGCGCTGATTTCAACAATGTCGCCATAGACAGTTCTTCTTTGGAATTGCCTTCACGGCCTTTTCAAGAGAATTACTTCCAGAGTGGCAAATCATCCTTTGACCATGGATCAGAGTCTTAGCAAGAGCCAAATGTCATTTGGAAAGGAGCAAAGTAGGGGATTCAGGGGGAGAACCAGGAGGCTAATATTTTTGATCAGGAGCACAGCATGACCCCGAAGCAAGGAGATACATTTTCTGTACGATTCAGAGGCCTTTCCAAAATATTTTGAAAGGTTGGGTAGGATTTGGCTAACGATGACCTGTAGCCTTGAGGCAGGTAGGACGCCATGACAGGTGGCTGTGGGAGATGGTATCCAGTGGTACATGTAAACACTGACCTACCCATTCCTAGGCCCCTAGAGCCAAGCCCTCTGCCTCTCTGAACTGCCACCCCCAGGTTCCTCTGCCTCCAGCTTGGACTGTTTTTAGAACTAGAACTCTCCTTTGTATCCTCTCTCTCTCTCTCTCTACCTCATCAAACAATACCATATAGTAGATTTCGTGTATGTTATATAGCAGAGGAGGGCGTGACAAACCTCACCCCATCAGCAGTCTGGGGGAGGAAGCGGTGTACAGAACTTTGGAGCAGGGAGGAAGACTGCAGACTAATTCCTCACCAGCAAGCCCCAACTAGTGGCACGCCTTCCTTTCCAAGTCTGACTTGTACAACTGTACCACCTTGAAAAGCACGTTTCAAGGTCTCTCATCTGCTTTTTCTGCTTTGTAAATTTGTATTGATAGCCAACTGATACACACTCATAGTAAAAAAAAAAAAGAAAGAAAGAAAGAAAAGGAAAAAAAGAAAGAAAGAAAAGAAAAAGAAAAAAAACTCAGTTCTGAAAAGTTTATTCCAGCAAGAGTAGTTTCCAGCCATATCCTTCCCCACCTCCCAGACCCATTCACAGGAAGCAGCCTGTCTCATCCCTTGTAGCTATCTCTATAGACATTTAAATAGCAGGCATGTACTACTATTCCTGTTTCTCATTTTTGGATTCCAATACTAACTTCCTGTTACTGTGCTTGAGAATTTAACATACTATTCGTTCCCATTATTGTTCCTTCTAGATGCCCTGAGGATCTTCTCTTTGTTCCTGGTGTTCTGGAATTTTGCCAATGGTGTCTTCTGTGTCTGGGCTTGTGGGCACTTAACACTTTACAGACCCTTCTGGTCTGGAGACTCTGTCCTGTGGTTCTAGGAAACTTTCTGTTAATTTGTAGTAATTTCTCCCCTCCATTTGCATTTTTCTCTTGTGAGGACTCCTGTCATTAAGATTTTAGGTATCCCAGATTTGGATCTCTTTTTTCCCCAATTTTCGATTTGCCATTATGATAGACTTAGTAAGGGATTTCCTCAGCATGATATTCTACCTCTTCTACTGGGTCTATTTACTACTGTCAAATTTGTTTTATTCCAAGAACACATATTAATTTGAATGATCCTTTTTGGTAGTCTTCTGTTCTTTTTTCATAGATATACTTTATCACTCTTATCTCACCTCTTTCCTTCTGCAACCTGAACTGTATTTGTTTTTCTGATTCCTTTTTTTTTTTTTTTTCTGTTGCCATTTTGGCTTCTGTCTTTAATGTTGGAAGCTTTTGCAGGGTGGATCTTATGGATTCATGGGTTTCACTGTACACGTCCATCTCGTAGCCCTTATTTTCATGCAGTGTCCCCAGAAGCTGGAATCTGGAGATTTTTCTGGGACCATTCGGAGGATCAAGAGAAGAATCCTATCTTCTCCTGCTGGAATAGGAGGGGAGGTGGAATGAGGGAAAGCAGGTTCATTGAAGTGTGGCTGTTGGTGTTCTTGAAATGGGAAAGGGGAAGAAAAGTGGCTGAGAGGCTCAAGTTCAATGTATAATGCTCTCCTCTGCCCTCCATTATGCTTCAGCCCCACCCCTGACTAAAGCTCTTTTAGTTGAATTTCTGAAGAAGAGGACACTATAGAGGAAGGTATTCGGGCTCCAGCTGCCATTGCTTTATTCAGGCTTTGAAAAACAGCCCTTGTTTTCAGTCCCACACCATGACCCTGCCTCTGTTGGAACCTGCAATCTGCATTCTCCACATCTTGGGATCTTTGTGGGCTACACTGGCTAATCTCTAAGTGGCCCCTGCCTCTGGACATTTAGAGTTTAGCTTCCCTTCCTCAGTTCTGCCAAGTCAGTTACAAGCCCTGTGTTGTCTTTCCATTGTGCAAGAGATTCTGAAGATTCTTGTCCAATGTTGTCTTTTTTCCAGCTACCATTGTCATTGTAGGCTATTACTTATTTTTATTCCTTCATTATCATCTTGGTGAGATTTTGGTGGGAAAGGGAGATAAATATATTTGTGATCAATCCATCATGATTAACTGCAATTCTGTCCACTTCCCAAGAGTGAAGAATTCTTCCAAGAAGCATTGGCTACTTTTATCCCTTTTAATTGAAAGATTCTTTGTTCTTTTCTCCTTTGTTCCTTTTGCCGGGATTTCCATATCCACTGAGGCCCTCTAAGACAAAACTGAAAAGAAAAACTTGGAGAATTACACCACATCAGCTCAACTCTTCCTTGAAGCCTCACTCTGGGCCTTTGAAAAGATCAAATCTTTGAAACATTTTTCCTCAGAAAAAAAATTTTTTTCTTAAGATTTTATTTGAGAGAGAGAAAGAGGGTGAGAGAGTGAAAGAACAAGCCAGAGGGAGAATGGGGAGAGAATCTGAAGCAGACTCTCACTGAGCACAGAGCCTGGCAAGGGGCTTGATCCTTCAACCACAAGATCATGACCTGAACCGGAACCAAGAGTGAGCCACTTAACTGACTGAGCCATCCAGGTGCCCCTTTCCTCAGAGAAATTTTATACTTCATTTCTAAGCTGTGTACTCTTCCGTTTACAGCATTTGATCCTTCCCAAATATCATTTGAGTCAGGAATATCCTTTCCAAATAGTCCTCAAATGGGTAAATGTTTTGATGTGTTGAGTCTAACATATCACGAGTTGGGCAGGGGAGGAAGCCAGGGGCCCAGGGGTAACAGGTAGGCATGGTATAAGCCTTATTGGTAACAAGGTATGATAATAGGAGTTCCAGTGGTGATTCCAGAAATTTTTCTGTAAGTTTCACTTGCCATTGTCCAGGGAAAATGCTGATTTAGGCAGGGGGACTCGGTTAGGCAAGAGGAGCTTCAGGAAGGCCTTTCTGAAGAAGCAACGTTTGAGTGGAGACCTTCCAGGCAAAAGGACTAGAGGGTGCAAATGCCTCACACTTCTGGGAGCAATCTTGGCATGCTCAGAGAACAGCAAGAAGGCTAGTACACCTGGAATGTTGCAAACGGAGAGTTTTCAGATGAGTCTGGAGGAGTCAGCAGTGACCAGGTTCCTTAGGGTTTTTTCAATCCTGATAAGGAGTTCAGCTTATGTTCTTGTGGATTGGGAAGCCACTGGAGAGTTCCAAGCAAGGAAGTTATTGATCTGGTCTGTGTTTTAGAAAGCTCATTTGGGTGGAGGGTGGGTCTGCAGCAAAGGTCAGAGTAGAAGCAGTAAGACCAAACTACAAAGCTATCGTTGTAACCTGGGTGAGAGCTGATGGTGGCTTGAAATGAGTGAGTAGTAGAGGAGGTGGAGAAAAAGAGATTGGTGATCTGCTATGGTGGTAGAACCCACAGGACCGTAGAGTGCATTGGATACGGGGGCCGAGTCTAATGTGGCCCTACATCTGTTTGATAGTCTTTTGACTGGCTCCCAAATTACTGGGATATTATACTTCTGAATTCAGAATTGAATTCTGAAACTTCTAGAATTAAATAAGTGTCTCCTATAATTGTTGTAGTGGGAATTTACTGACAATTATATTCGGTACTGTAGGAACAGATAGTGAAACTTAGTTCATTGGTGATCTCATCCAGTCTCCTGGTCTGGTGGCTTTCAATACCATCTATGTGTTAGTGGCTCCCACATTTCTATCTTCAAGTCCAACCTCTTCCTTGAATTTCAGACTCCTATGTCCAGCTGCCCCCTTCCCATCAAAATGTAACATCCAAACAAAACTCTTCATTTTGTTTACGCCTAACCTGTAGCCCCTACAGTCCTTCCTATCTCAGTTAGGACAGCTGTATTTTTCCAGTTGGTCAAGCAAAACCCTTGGGGTTGTCCCGAGTCCATGCATTCTCTCTGTCTCTGTCTGTCTGTCTCTCTGACTCTGTACAATCCTTCAGGAACCCTACACTCAAAATATATTGAGAAGTGGGGCACCTGGGTGGCTCAGTCAGTTGAGCATCTGACTCTTGGTTTTGGCACAGGTCATGATCTCTAGGTTATGAGATCAAGCCCCACGTTGGGCTCTGCACTTTGCATGGAGTCTGCTTGAGATTCTCTCTCTCCTTCACCCTCTGTCCCAACCCCCTCCCCTGCTTGCTCTCCCTCTAAAACAAACAAATCTTTGAAAATATCTTTCAGAATTGACTACTCCTCAGTGCCCTCCACTGCCCCACTGCCATCTAGGTTGCCATTATGTAGAAGACCGCTAACTGCCCTCGCCACTTCGGCCCTGCTCCTGCATTCTCTTCTCAATGTATCCATGAGCGTGATCTTCAGAAGATACAACTGAGATCCCATAAGTGCTCTGTGTACAATATGCTCCAGTGGCTCTTAGTTTTCCTTAGTATGAAAGTCAAAGGCCCTACGTGACCTCATTCTCTGACCTCAGCTCCTACTCAGAGTATTAGGGAATACTTGTCTTCAAGACTCCATGCTAGAGGAAAGTTTCTTACAAAACATCTTTAATTGATTGAGTTTTAGTTTTTCTCCCAAAACACACACAAATAAAAGACATAATGGTCCAGCATTTTGGCTACAAATATTTCCATAAACAGAGAATGTCCTTTCAAGGAGTTCAAATGACAAGCGAGCCAAAATCCAGAGGATAAACAGTGGTAGGGGGCAGCATATTGGAGTTGTGTCCCAGAATCCTCAGCCAAAGAAAATGTACACAAAAGAAGAACCGAATTTTCTTTCTCCTCTTCTGATCACTCTGTTTATTCTACTTTGTTTAGATTGACCAGTCTATGTGACTTCATCTTGTAACACTTAACTTATTACTGCTAATTTGTATTAGTTTATAAATATGAGCTATTATTTTCTTTACTCCTGTGGTGGGGGGGAGGCTTTTGACTGTTTATGAGTATATTATTTTCCCAAGTTGATTATCACCAGGTTTTCTTTTAAGTAATTATCCCCTGTTCATTCTTGCCACAGTATCTTGTACACCTCACTTGCCAGTTGGAAGGGGACTGTTGAGTTGGAGGTCCTGAGCAGGGCAGGAACCCTGGCAGGGTGCTTGGAACAACACCTTCATCTTGCCCTTCAAAAAATGGTCTGACATGACCAATATATGTTTAGCTTTCAAAATTGGCAGAGTGTGGTGAAATTAAGACTAGGTGGCATTGAGGTATTATACTAAGAAGAATTTCACTTTGTGTTTAGGTCATTCCAACAATTGTGTTTGAAATTACTGGGTCTTAATGGCCAAAACTCTATTATGGTTAAGGTTAAATTTATGCCAGTGTTTTCTTTTAAGTGAAACATGGGCTTAATATTTTTTCTTACAAATTTAAAACATTCAGATAAAAATTCAGATACAGAGAGCTCTAAAGCAAAAAGCAAAAAGTAGTCTCTCTTCCCAGAGATAGCTGTTTTAATACTTCAGTGTATTGCTAGAATTTTTCTATGCCTTTCTTTTTTTCTTTTTTTTAAAGTGGGCTCCACATCCAGTGTGGAGCCCAACACGGAGCTTGATCTCATGACCCTGAGGTCAAGATCAGAGCTTAGATGAAGAGTCGGATGTTTAACTGACTGAGCCACCCACGTACCCCTGTGCCTTTTTATAGAAATATATACCTCAAGTGAGATCATATTTCTATATACTATTTTGTAACTTCCTTTCTGCTCAACAATATATCCTGAACTGTTTTCCCTGGATAGCATACATGGATCTAAATAACACCCCCTCCCTTTTATTTTCTTTTAGGGGTGGGGAGGGGCAGAGGGAGAGCAAGAAAGAGAAACTTAAGCAACCTCCACACCCAGGGCAGAGCACAATGCAGGGCTCGATCTCACAGCTCTGAGATCACGATCTGAGCTGAAATCAAGAATTGGACACTTAACCGACTGAGCCACCCAGGCACCCCTAAATAACCCCTTTTAATGGCTTCATCATAATAAATGATAAAGATACCTTTTATTTTTCCAAAAAGTATCTTAGTAGATGCATTGAATCTAGGCTCCCCTTAAAAATTTAAAAAGCATGCAATTTAAGAAACACAAGGTGGTTTTGTTTCACTGACCTACAGTACCAACCATATTAAATTAAGAGGGCCTGCAAATACTCTGAACAAAATGGTCTTAGTTACTGAATAATAAGATCATTTGTTTCTATGGCAACTGCAGCAGAGCTTTACTGAGCACCTACTAAGTGCCAGCATGACTCCAGGTGCTGGGGACACTGGTGAATTAGCTGTGTGGGATCTCTGCTCACAAAGTTCAAAAATCTAGTAAGAAATAAGAAAAATACCAGGTATTAAAACCTAACCTGACATTATGTTTTCCTGGATAGCATTTAAGCTGACATTTTGGTCCTGAACTCTGTAGATTGAGTCAAATTATATATTATAATTATATTTTCAGATTTGAAGACAGTAAAGAACAAATAAATTATGAGTCACTTTTCTGCACCCTGAACTGGAGAATGAATCCAGTGCCCGAATTGGAAGCACCGTCATACTTGAAAGAGGTAAAATTAACACCGGTTTTAAAAACCAGCTGTGGCTACCTTCATTGCATTTTTAATATCCTTTATCTTAAAAATTATTTTTCAGCATAAAACATTAACACCAGGGCTTTTGGAAAAAGCACTGATGTATTTCTGGGCATTTGTGTTAAAGGCTAATTCACTTTCCATGCTGAGCGAACATCTGCTCTATAAGAACATGACTTTTCTTCTGCAGCTGAATTTTTTTTAACCTCAGTCGCATCCAATTATATGGAAAATAGGATAATAGGTTACAGTTATAAATAGATATAAACACTGTTATCAAGGGATTCTGCTAACATCATCATGAGCCACGAGAACAAATCTCAAATGGTACATATGTCAAGAATCCCCAGAATGTCTGTGGCTGTGCATACAGGTTTGCCTTGGGTGAAACAGTATAGGATGAGGTGGCGGGGCGGGGGGGTGCATTTCACAGTGGAGCCAAATTTAAAATAAAAATTCAGTAGAAAAATGCTTGGTTAGGGAAAACAAAGTTCATGTGATCTAGTGGTGCTCTCAACATTGTGGAATTGTCTGAATTCTCTGAGATCTCTTTGGACCAATTGTCTTTAAGGAGTGGGTGGGTGGATGGCCGTTTGTTTATATTTTAACATGCTCCAGAAATTGATTTTCTTGGGAAAGTCCCTTGATAAAGCAAATGTCATGTGATTACTCCCAGAAAAGAGGCATTTATCCCTCCCGGTCTCCGCTGACCAACTCATTCTGGCCTGAACTGGTCTAGTGCCCCTGGGGAGTTCCCTCAGGCATGCGACTCTTCTGGAGTGGCAGGCGGCCTTAGAACTTCCAGATGGTTGGGAGAGACAGTGGTGGCCTTTGGAGTCCAACACAACTCGGGTTGAATTCTGCTGTGCCACTTACTTAGTTGAGTGACTTCGGGTCACATAACTCGCTCGTTTCTAAGTTTAATTCTCAGACAAATCGTGACTAAGTAGGCACTCTCAGCAGGTTCTGTGCTCCATGCTGGGGGTCCAGAGATGAAGGCCATGATTGCTACCTTTTCGTCGGGGGGAGGGGCACCTGATGATGGCGGAATCAATACACTCATGATTAGGAGTGTAGCGTGATACAGCCTGAAGAGGATGGAATGGGAAGAGGAGGAAGCTGTTGGGGTTGGAGGGGCAGAGGCAGAGGAGTTGGGAGACCGGAAGTCTCCTCAGGGGAGGCCGTGCTTGAAATTTCAGTGACAAATAAGAAGAGTTAGCAAGGGAGGAAAGTGGCATGGTAGGGAAAAGACATTCCCAACTGATGTTCTGGGAGAGGGGGGACAGCATGGAAGGGCTGGAGACCATGGACAGATTTCAAAGAAGAGAGTGACATGATCAGCTTGCTCTAGCTGGATAGTGGGTACTTTGGAGACGGGCTGTGGACACAGGTAGACCCACTGGGAGGCTCTTGATGTCCCGTTGTCACCATAACAACTGTAAACACTTACCATGTGCTAAAACATTACCCTAAGGCCTGAAAATCTATCAACTGGTTTAACCCTCATAGCAACCCTACAAGGTAGGTGTTCTCAGGGTCCCCATTTTAGAGATGAGGAAGGTAGAGAAATGGCAAGCGTGTGGTAGATACAAGAATTAAAACTCAGGTCTTTTTCACTGCAAAGAATAAAAAAGAAGAACTCTTCTTTTTTAATGTAATTATTATTGAAGGTACTGGATTTAATTAACTAAAATCTGAGTTACCATCACAAAAGCAAATCGGTACAGTCACTTGGTAACCTTATTAATTCTCATCCATGCAAATATTTAATGTTGTATGTACAAAGAAAAATCATAGATGGAGGTTTTATTCTCACTTTCTCACTCAGTGTTATAGTACTCTGTATCGTGTATGATCCAAATATTTGTCCCATTAGGACTTTTCTCCAGTCCCCCTGCTTCCTGTTCTGAGTCCTGGGCAGTTGACCTTTATGGGCTGCATCAATGGATTCCCCAGTGCCCTGGCCCCCAATTGGGTTGGCCAGTGTGATGTACCAGCAAGAGAGGGGAGGGTGGGAGGAGAGGGAAATCCTTTCTGTCCCTGCCAGTTCCCATGGATTGACTGCCTCCTGCATACAGCTCCCTACCACTCCAGGCTCCAGTAACCACCATCTCTTGCCCCTTCACCCTGGTGGTGACACTGGCTCCCTGTTGCCATAGTCCTCGAGGGACCGGAGGATCCCCTGTTGGTTTTCCTAAATGCTTCCCACAACTTCATAGTCACTTTATTAAATTCCTTTCAACTTACACAGTTTGCTCATGTCCTCTGTTTCCTATGGCACCCTGAATGATGCACACACTTCTTGCTAGACGGCGGCTGCCTTTGTTGTGCTTTTCCTTAGTTCCTCCTTCCCTCCTTTTCTGTTTTGCCCAATCCACCACCCAAATGTTCATCTGTATGTTAGGGGCTTCATCACTCATTGTACAAAATATGATTGTACCACATGCATTTATTGGCAGTGTGTTTCTCTTAATGCTACATCATAGGCAATCTCTCTAGTTTAATATGTATAAACCTGAGCCATTCTTGAATAGCTAGCTGTAATATGGATATAGAATAATTCATTCATCCATTTTTCTGTTGATAGACATTCAAGTTGTTTTTACACTTTGCCTCTGAATGCGTGGTAGCTTACTACTTTAATTTTTATTTTCCTGATGACTGAATTTGAATGAAATTTAATGACCTTTGGGTATAACAACCCACAGTTAGACTTTTTTCATAACAACCCAGCATGCACAGATACAGCAGAACCAAAGTTTCGTGAAACAATACTATTCTGACTACATGTGGTGCAATGCCATCTTGTCTTTCTTCCTCTGCCCCTTTCTTTCTTCCCTCTTTTCCTTTTCTTCTCTCCCCTCCCCCACACCTCTCCTTTCTCCCTTTTGAATGTTGTTTGTGAACCATTAAATTGATTTAAGGGCCCACAGAAGGCTCACCACCCACGCTAGAAGAGGAGCCACCCCATGGGAAGGCCCAAGATTCCCTCTCCCCTTAGCCACCCCTCCCCCATTTTATCCCTTGCATACTCTGTGACTGGGACATGACCCTGAGTTCAAATCCTCAGCTCTGTGACTGACTAACTGGGTGACTTTGTGCAAGTCACTCAACCTTTCAGGTTTCCTCCCCCCAACAATGGAGATAAGAGTAGTACTTCTGGGGCACCTGGGTGGCACAGACAATTAAGCTTCTGATTCCTGGTTTCAGATCAGGTTGTGATCTGGGCTTATGGGATTGAGGCCCAGTCAGGCTTCCTGCTCAGTGTTGAGTGGGCTTAGGAGTCTCTCTTCCTCTCTCACCACTCCCGCGCTCGTGTGTGTGTGTGTGTGTGTGTGTGTGTGTGTTTGGTGAGGGGATGGTTCGTGCATATGTGCACGCTCTCTCTGAAAGAAAGAGAGAGAGAAAGAAAGAAGAAGGGAGGGGAAGGGAAGGGAAAGGAAGGAAGGAAGGAAGAAAAGAAAGAAAGAAAGAAAGAAAGAAAGAAAGAAAGAAAGAAAGAAAGAAAGAAAGAAAGAAAGAAAGAAAAAAAGAGAAAGAAAAGAAAAGAACTTCCATCTGGGTGGTTGTGAGGATTGAGTTGATACGCATAAGACACTTACCACCACATCTGTCTAGCAATAAGGGTTTAAATGTTAGCTATTATTATCGTTTGTGAAATGGGGAGGTCTTACTTCCTCAGGTGAGTGTGCTGGGCCTTGAGCAGTCACCTTCCAAAGCTAAGAGCCGCAATTCTGTCTTTAAAGGTAGAAGAACAGTGGGGGAACAGGAACGTAGCATCAGAGAAAGGGCCCGTGCTTCAGCAGTGGGCTCTTCCCAGTTGTTACTCATATACAGTGAGAACTTTACTCTTTGGGTCTCTTCTCATCTCGACTGAGCAAGCCTAGAAGCAGTCCAGTCTGTGGGAGACATTTGGAAGGGGCCATTTCTTTCCCACCGGTTTAAGAAAGATAGGAACATAGGTATAAAATGGTACTAATTTAACTTAATAATGAGAACGTAACTAGATCCCAAAGTCTACAGCACTCTGGTATTCCTAAGCTTGTTATTGTTTCATAAAGAGGATATAAGATAGCTTGGGAATGTTACCAGTGAGTCTAGAATCTCATGTGAAAATATTCAGTGGGAATGGGTTGAGCATGCTGTTGCATAGTTGATAGAGCACAATCAGTAGTGAAAAGTACAGTCTCTCCTGAACCATGTAAGTGTGCTCTAAATGTTCCTGTCCAACGATGCCTGGCGACACTCGGGTCAGAGCCCGCTGCACAGTTTGGGTTCTCCAGGAAGCAGGTGGAGTTGAATGTGCGAAAGGTTCATTTGGGAGTGTTCTTGGGATCAGTACCTGTGGAAGGGAGAAATTGTGCCAGCCCACAGAGTTCTGGAGCTAGAATGGCCTTTCAAAGCTGTCCTGAGATGGGCCACAATGGCTTGGCCTTTATCCCTGAGCTTGCTTTAGGAAGGGGGTTGACCTTGGGTAATGTGACTCTTTGCAGCCAAGACAGCTCTATAGCCGAGGCCATCCCTGAAGGGGGACTCTTGGCAGCTGGGCCACCAAGTCCTTCCTCAAGGGGATCCTGGGTGGTACATCCTAACTCGGCAACCAATTGTTCTTGAAGCTCTTGTTTTCAGTTTTTATTAAAAATAATTAGTGTACAGTATTGTATTAGTTTCAGGTGATTTATGCACATCACACAGTGGTCACCCAGTTAGCTACCATTTATCTGTCACCGTACAATGTTACTAACTATATTCCCTCTGCTGTACATTACTCCCCTGTCTTAGTTATTTTATAACTGGAAGATTGTATGCCTTAAGTCCTTTTGCCTATTTCGTCCATTCTCCCCCGCCTAACCCCCTCCCCTTTGGCGACCATCAGTCTGTTCTCTGTAGCTATGATTCTGTTCTGTTTTGTTTGGTTGGTTGGTTTTTTTAAATTCTACATATAAAAGAAGTCATAACAGTACTTGGCTTTTTATGTCTGATGTATTTCATTTAGCATAATGCCCTTGGGGTCCATCTATGATGCTGAAATGGTAGGATTTCCTTCCTTTTTTATGGCTGAATAATATTCTCTTTTACATATATCCTGCAGGGTTTTTTTTTTAATCTGTTCATCAACTGATGGACACTTAGGCTGATTCCATATCGTGGGTATTTTATTTTATTTATTTTTTATTTTTTTTAAGATTTTTATTTATTGAGAGAGAAAGCACAAGCAGAGGGAGCAGCAGGCAGAGGGAGATGCAGACTCCCCACTGAACAGGGAGCCCAACACAGGGCTCAATCCCAGGACCCTGGGATCATGACCTAAGCCAAAGGCAGACACTTAACCAACTAAGCCACCCAGATGCCCCCGTATCATGGCTGTATTATTTTTATTTTTAAATATTTATTCATGGGGCACCTGGGTGACTCAGTGGGTTAAAGCCTCTGCCTTCGGCTCAGGTCCTGGGGTCCTGGGATCAAGCCCCACTTCAGGCTTTCTGCTCAGTGGGGAGCCTGCTTCCCTTCCTCTCTCTGCCTGCCTCTCTGTCTACTTGTAATCTCTGTCAAATAAATAAATAAAATCTTTAAAATATATATATATTTATTCATTTGAGAGACAGAGAGAGCACAGGCAGAGAGAGAGGGAGAAACAGACTCCCTACTGAGCTGGGAGCATGAAGTGGGGCTCCATCCAGGACCTGGATTGTGACCTGAGCTGAAGGCAGATGCTTAACCATCTGAGCTGCCAGGCACCCCATGGCTATTTTAAATAATGCTGGGCTTATGTCTTTTTAAATTCGTGTTTTCATTTTCTTCCAGTAAGTACCTACTAGTGAAATTGCTGGATCGTAGGGTAGTTCTATTTCTAATTTTTTGAGGAACCTCTATACTGTTTTCCACAGTGACTGTACCAATTTCCATTCTGACCAAGAGTGCATTTTCTCGATGTTCTCACCAATACTGTTATTTCTTACCTTTGTTATAAAAGCCATTCTGACAGGTGACAGCTGATATTTCATTGTGATTTGGATTTGCATTTCCCTGGTGGTTAGTGATGTCGAGTATCTTTCTGTGTACCTGTTGGCCATCTGGTGTCTTCTTTGGAAAACTGTTTTTTCAGGTCTTCTGCCTATTTTTAAAATCATATTGTGTGGTTTTTTGATACTGTGTTTTATGAGTTCTTTATGTATCTAGGATGTTAATGCCCCCTCAGATACGTCATTCGCAAATGTCTTCTCCCGTTGGGTAGGTTGCCTTTTCATTGATGGTTTTCTTTGCCATGGAGAAATGTTTTAGTTTGATGTTGTCCCACTTGTTTATGTTTGTTTTTACAGTCCTTGAAACCTTTGCTGATTGTTCTTGGCATCAACTGGGAGCCTGGCAGTGCAGCACAGCCCCATCCCCAACCCTATCCCCCTATCACTGCCTGATCTTTTGCCCGTGGTGGGGAGTTGTCAGGAGAGCAGTTAATCCTGGAAGAGGTCAAGAAGGAGCCAGACCAGCTGTGGAGGTCTGTGGGGGCCCAGTTGGGCACAGAAAACCTCTTGCTTAGAGCTCTGGGGATTGCCAACATTTGGGGAGGTGGTCCCCGCCAAAAAGTCACATGTGGGACTTTAGGACGAGATCCCGCAGGTCGTGAATATGACCCAGCCCTGCGGGTGACGTGAGAGATTCGAGTTCTGTTGAGAGCAAGGGATGGCATGTCCGTGTTAATGGACAGGACAGATGGTTGGACTAGAGATTTAGGCTGTCTTCCCAGGCTAACCTAATTACCTGCAACGTACGGGATGATCAGATAGGGACTGGAAAAGAGGAACAGGACTGGTGGCTTCAGCCAACCAGGGGCTGTGTAGGAGGTTGGTCTGGTACACCAGACATGGGATTGGAAAAGCAGGACATCTCTCCGATACAGGGAGCACAGTGATGGGGATCCCTGAAGTTAGCACTATTCAGCAATGAGATGAAGCCAGTGTGTAGGCTTGAGCTAAGCCTTCAGTGCCCCACCCAGGGGACAGAGCTGGCTAAGTCCCTTTACCAGTGAGGTTCCAGTAGGAAATGTACATACACAGCACACTCAAAGGAGTCAGGGATACGGACTGAATGAAGGGAATGTTGCCAGAGGAGTGGCTGGGGTTACAGGAACCCGATCAGGGACTAGCAAGAGCAGGAAACCATTACCATCCATAGGTATGAAGAAGCAGAGCGGGGCCAGTGGTAGTGGAGCCCAGTGGAGGAGTGGGAGCCGTGGCAGCAGGTAGTTGCAGGTAGCCACTGCCAAACCATAGGCAGGTGGGGAGGGAGCAGAGGGAGGGGAAGTGGAATCAATAGCCTGATCTCTTGCTGCTTCCCGCTGTCTGGACCCACTAAGCAGCCAGGAAATAAGGAATCTCAGTGAGTGATGCAGTCCACAGAGGGTGTTGTCCCAAGGATGTGAGCTGGGAAGAGAGAAGAGGGAAGAAAATGGGTCTTCTGGGGGCCGGTAGAGAATGACCCAGCACAGTCTGTTGCCAGAATAAAAACTCGGGCTCAGGCAAACAGACCTCACAATCAGGGTATGAGGTCAGGTCCAGATAACAGCTCCCGGTGCTTGGTCCACTGGATGTCAGGACTGGTCCCCCGGACTCAGGTGGGGCTCCCCTGCATGTGATGGCTAGGTGGTCTCAGCTAATAAGGCTGGGATCTAAGAACAAACCAGTGAAATTTACAAAGAGGACTGTGGTCTGTAGCTCATCTAGCTTTGGTGAGCAATTTCCCTACATGGCTGGGCATAAGCCGACTGTCATCCACCATCTGACTTTTGACTGTGGCCTGTAGCCTTAATTCTCAGGAGCTGCCTTGGCTAGGCCTCTGTCTGCCTCCCACAGCGGCCCATGGTGAGCCACCGGGGCTGTAACTGACCTCCCACTCCCTTGTGTGACGATCTATGGTTCCAGCATGTTGCCGTGGCGCTGTCAAGGCTTGGAGAGCCCATTTCCATTCTGTTGTGCTTGCTCACAGATGGTGCCTGTTAAACTGGCAAAATAGGGCCCGTGGTTTAGGGCCTATCTGGTTAATCTCCGAAGCCACGTTTTAAAAAATAACACTAAATTGGTTCTCGTATAAACTTTATAACTTGCACTGTGTGACTGGCGTCTTATCTTTTGACATTTCTGAGAAAAATTGGATGTGGCTTCATTTTATGAGCACTGTAACTGCCAGACCATGAGCCATGCACTCTGTAGCACTCTCTTGCCGCAAAGGGTGACATATGGCCTTAGCATGGGGACCAGGGGGCTGCTCGGGTGCACCTTAAGATACGTCATTGGACACCCCACTTGGGAAAGATCTTCTTTTTGTATTTAGAGCATGGACTATCCTGTGACGTTTTATTGTCCCAATCCTGTGAAAACTAAGTATTCTTCCCAATTTGCAGACAGGAAGCTGGGACTCAAAGGCATTCCTAAAGGTAAAGATTATATAGTTAGGGGCTATTGCCAGCTCTAATAAATAAGCAGTTATTTCTAAGAGTTGAGGTTGAATTTTGCAGTTGAAATTAAAGACTATTAGTCATTCTCATTAGATTTTAAAAGTAGCTGATAAACACAGAGCAGTTACCTAACACAAAACTATGACCTAGTAGGGAACAATTCTGCCAGAATCCACTTTGATTCAAAGTATGGGACGAGGTCATCTTGAATCATATGCAAAAGCCAACCACTAGAGCTCAGCAAAAATTCCTGTCCTCTTGGAAGCTTTATTTACCCTGGAAGGCAGCTTCAAAGAAAGGTTTCTTGTTTAAAGGCCACACCTGCGTTTTACCTACACTCACACAGATGACAGCTCCGTTGAAGCTTTGTGTAGGGCAGTGGGAAGTGACTGGGATATATTATAGTAAAGACAAAAATGCTTAGGCATATAAGCAAATCCCCCGGGGTTTTGTTTTGTTTTGTTTTGTTTGTGTGCATTTTTTTTTTAATCAATGAGCTTTTCCTTAGGACATCTCAATGCTCTTGATTATCTCAACAAATATTTGCAAAATCTCTTCCCCAAATTAATTTCCCTTTGATTCATGGAAATTTTAATCGTTTCTACAACTTTGTCAATTGAATTACTTCTGAGGTCACGTCAGCCTATTAGAAGGCAGTAAATCCAAGAAAACCACAGGTTCAGTTCTATACAACCTACTGGACTTGTCTACAAATTCATAGATGTTTCCTGTAGAGACGTCTTTTTTTTTTTTTTTTTGAGCATGGGGAGGGGAATAACAGTGAAATCACTAACATGATTCCATCAGCCTTACATTTGGGAGGAATAAAAATAACCTTGTTTCAGTGAAGCGTGGAATTTAATTGGCTCCCGATCTTTTCCCCCTCATGCATCTGGTGGCCAGTACTACAGTAGAAAATTTTAAACTAGAAGGAGACATAATCCAATTAAATTTCCTTTTAAAAATGTCAAAGCAAATAAATCCAGAGCCCATGAGCTCACACACAGCTTTGCTATTCTCACTGGGCAGCTGCTGTTCACTGGGTTCCCAGCCAGTGTGCCATCTTTGCTTCAATGTTGTATGATTTTACAGATCAGCAGTTACATTTTTTTTCACCGTTGATAAACAAGTAATTTATTGCCAACTTCTTTGACATGGTCTGTAGCTTTAGTCAAAGCCAGCGTGGAAGACACAGTGGGGTCCCCTTGCAGACAATGATTCCCAGCCATTTTGGAGTCGTGACTGTGCATCATTGTTGAATTCTGCTCTGCATCTCACAGTCCTTCCTCCTTCCAGAAAATCTTCCTTTGGAGGAAACTGAATTTAGTTTTGCGGTTGGGGCGCCATCTCTTGAGTTACCTGAAGTCACATTGGAGACTCTGGATCCACCCACCATTTTGAAAGGAATTGCCTGTGTTCTGAGCTGTGCTGTGACTTTCCTAGACATTTTGTTAATTCTGGTAAACACAGAATCACACGGTGTCTTTGTTTGACTTCGTCAAGAAGCTGACGTGGAGTTAAGGATTCAAGCGTATATAGGTTGTGAGGAGGATGGAGGGAAGACTATTAAGGGAGCAGGGAATGAAGAGTAGAAGGGAAGGAGCTACCACAGGGCTTAGCCTCAAACCAGTAACACATGTTGGTGACTGGAGCTTAATGCCTATGGGAAACTCAGGGATCCAGTGACCTACAGCGTTTTCCCACCCAAAGCGCAAGGTGGGGGGGGGACACTATTCATCCATCAGCTCCTGTCAGTCATGGGTGAGAGCTGCTCCTGACGAGGGGGGAAAAGAATGAATTCCCGGGGAACTTGTGGCATGTCACAGGGGCAGCCAAAGTGGGCCTCAGAGGCCAAAGAAAAGCTTTCAGGCAGAGGAAACGAGTGCTGAAAGTCGGACCAGTGAGGGCCAAAGTGGAAAGAGTGAGAAGCTCAGGAGAGGCGCTGGCACAGCCTGCTGTGCACAGATATTTAAGATGGCGGATATGCACAGTCAGGAGGCTGTTTTACAGAAACTCCAGCAGCTCATCCTCATCCGGAAGGGGAAGGATCGGCAGCTGTGGATGGGCTCTCCTGTTGTAGAATTACCACACAGTTCTTTCCACTCCCAATGTACGTGTGCTGCAGAGAACACAATCTGACCTGTACTTTTCTTCTCGTTTTGTGGTGTAGCATGAATAAAAGGTCAGTGAACACAAAGAATATTTTTATTCACTGCCCAAATTGTCATAAATATTATGTAATGCAGAATATTTGTGGATTTATTAGAACAGTTAAGCAGTGGGAGTGTGGGGTCTCTCGTGTCACCAAAGGCCTCTTTATTTAGTGGGAGTTGGCCCGTGTGACTTCTTTAGATGGACCCAATTACAGGCAAGACTATGAAGAAGATACTTTTCCCCTCTCCTTTATCATTGCCTCCCCTCTGCTGAGTTGTTTAAATCCTATCTTCTGTTTTCTCACCCTCCTTTGGATCTCAATTTAATTTCTGTTCATCCATTTAAACTAGTGCCCGTGAAAATCTCCCTAAAATATGGGGTTGGCTACAATTCTGGTTCCAATTCCGATGTGTGGGGTTTTTTTTTTTCCACATACCAAACAATTCTTGACACCAGCTAAGGGTACTACAATTCAGCTCAGTTCTAACTTGATCCATTCAGAGGCAACATCAGATCCCACAGCGTGTAAGGACTCAGTCCCACAAGACTGCCCCTTCCCCCCACCCCCTTCAGACACCAGTTTATCACCTGTGTTTCTGGTCACTGGCTGTACATGAGAGGTTCCCATGACCCTTCTCTGGGTTCAATGAATTTGCCACAGCAGCTCACAGAACTCAGAGAAACATTTTACTTCCTATATCACTGGTTTATTATAAAAAGATGGAACTCAGAACAGCCCGGGTGGTAGAGGTGCCTAGGGGGAGGTAGGGGGAAAGAGTGGGGAGTTTCCAACCTCTGTGCACATGCCACATTCCCGGAATCTCCACATGTTCCTGCCAACCCAGAAGCTCTCCAGTTCTTCTCCTTTTGGGTTTTTATGGAGGCTCATTACAAAGACACGATTGATTAAATCATTGACCATTGGTGATTGAACTCAACCTCTAGCTCTACCCCTGGAGGTCAGGGGGATGAGACTGAAAGTTCCAGCCCTCCACTTACAAAGTCTGTTACCCTAGCAACCAGCCCCCATCCCTTGGTACTTTTCAAAAATGTCTCATTAACATCACATAAGGCCCCTTATCCCTCTCATCACCTTGAAAATTTCAAGGGTTTTAGTAGCTCTGTGCCAGAAACAGGGATGAAGACCAAATATATATATCTTATTAAGAATCACAATAGCGTATTGGCAGTACATGGGTTCCGGGTTCCACAACCCCTGCAACATGCCTGTGGCATTTATCAGGTGTTGGGGCAGAAGTCCCTCCCACCTGGATCCTAGAGATTAGTGACAAAGGGAAGTCAAATCCAAGGAAGTGGTATTGATTCTAGAGAGAGAGCATAATGGGACTGGAGCATCAAGAAAGCATTGCAAGAGCCATGGGATTTAAAGTGATCAAGATGTAAAGAAATGGACTGTTGTGGTCTTTTCATCTCAGATCATCCTTCATCTCAAACCTCAAGATATTTACTTGTGTTCCATTTTGTCCAAGGCTTATTGCTAACAAATTTAATTCTCCTCTCCAAAGTCTGGAGTTGCCATTATTCCAATGTGAGTCCCTCAGTTTCTTTCTCTTTTATTGTTAGACGTCAAATCATGATTTCTTGCTCAAAAACAAGACACTTTTGTTGCCTAATGAAGAAGCTCTGAGGGAAGGACCTTCTAGAACTGGCCTGTTTCATAAAAGAATCCATTCCCCCGATAATTTCTTTGCAATGATATGAGTTGCATAATGTATTTTATTCTTTCTTGTATTGAAAATTCTTATTTAAAAAAAAAACCTATCCAGGAAGAGTGATTTTGAATGCATATATTTATATTATATTCTTCTATAACACGATCAAATCTAAAAATACCATTTAAGAGCAAAAATTGTGCTAAGTTTTGTAATGAAATTTCTGAGGATATGTTATATAGTTGAATGACTGTTAATTAAAATGTGTAATTTTGTGTATATAATATTATATATAAATATATAAAATAAATATTTAATAAAATATACATTATATATAATTTTATATATAAAATATATAATTTCTTGGTGTAGGAAGGACATTTCACTAAGTTCCATGTGGTATAAATACACCCTAGGCCTTGATTTAGCCTTCATCCATCTGGATGGCCATTTCCTTCTTTACACAGCCAGTTGGTGGTTTGGGCTCAACTTCCAATGTCTGGCAAGAGGCATTCTTTTCTCTTTTCCTTTTTTCCTTTCTTTCTTTCTTTTTTTTCCTGAGAGAGCACATGTATGTGTGTGCACGTGGGATGAGGGTGGGGGCAGAGGGAGAGGGAGAGAGAATCCTAAGCAGGTTCCATGCCAAGTGCAGAGCCTCACGCACATCTCAGTCTCACAACCTTGAGATCATGACCTGAGCAGAAACCAAGAGTTGGCCACTTAATGGACTGAGCCACCCAGGTGCCCCAGGAGGCATTCTTGAGAAAAAAAAAGGCGTGTCACTTCAAGAACAACATTGTTCTCTACTCAGCTTTTCTAGAGGAAAGTGGTAGGATCAAATGTAGCCATGCAAGATGAGAGCCGGCTGCTTCTAGATTGGCCCAGGCTGCCAGGCTTTGGAGGGTAGCTCAGCAGATGAGCAGAACTCTGGATCCTCATGGCTGGGGTTACAGTCCAGGCTCCTCTGCTTACTGAAAGTTTCCTGGGCAAGCAACTTAACCCTTCTATGCCTCAGTTTCCTTTTCTGTAAATATGTATCATAATAAAACCTGCCTCTTAGGATTTTTCTGTGATAAAAACTTTAAAAAGTACCTTTACATAGTACATAGCTAATAAATTTATTAGTAATAGTAGTATTACTAATCAGTGTAGCTAGCGGTTCAGGTTTTAATAACTGAGGTCTTAATAAAGCATTGCGTGAGTGAAATAATGCTGCGTAACAACCTGCCCCCCAAATTTCAGTGGTTCTCAACAACGGACATGTATTTTTCTCATCCATGGACCTGTGAGTCGGCTGGCCTTGATCCACCCATGCTCTTTTTTTTTTTTTTTTTTTTAATTTTAATTTATTTGACACAGAGAGAGGCGGCAAGAGAGAGAATACAAGCTGGGTAGTGGGAGAGAGAGAAGCAGGCTTCCCGCTGAGGAGGCAGCCTGATGCGGGTTTCGATCCCAGGACCCTGGGATCATGACCTGAGCCAAAGGCAGAGGCTCAACGAGTGAGCCACCCAGGCGCCCCCACCCATGCCCTTTTGAGAGGCAGTAGCATGTTGGGCCATGTTCTTCTCATGGCAGTGACAGAGGGACAGTAGGTTAGGCCAAACCATCCAAGCATGTTAGAGCCCCTGTTCGGGGTACATCTGCTAGCATTATGTAGGCCCAAGCCAGTCATGTGGCCAAGCCCATATCACAGGGACAGGAAAACAGACCCCGCAGGAGGGTCTGCACAGTCGCGTGGCAAAAAGCAGGGGTGTACAATTCCACCACACGGAGGGTTTTAAGACGTGAGCGTAAGAATTCAGTCTACGTCTGCCTTGAGAATAAGCTACATATCAAGAGCTTAGATAACAATAAGAAACCATTCGCTGTTGCATGTACAAGACCTCACTTTGACATGTGACTATAATTATATCCGTCTTTGGTTCTTTTCCTAGAGATGTGAAGATGAGTGGCTCGGGATGCCGTCACCTATCCCCGCGAAATACATTAACTACGTACGTCTTTTAAAGGATGTGTTCGGCTTAGAGGAGGAGTAGCCATATGCCAGTTTCGGGCAACTGCCTTTGATTTCCTGCTCTCATTTCACTAAGTTTATTTCAGTAGATATAATTTCATTTAAAAAAAAAAAAACAAGGTTCATATTGAATTGAAATCCATAGGCCACAGTTAATTCCCTTTTGTCATTTTAGTTTTTCAGAACATCGTGTTACACTACTGATGTGCCAGTGTTATTAAAAATGCCATTTAAAGAAACGTCAAACATTTTTATTACATGTCTGATTTATTAATACCAAAGAATCTGACGGTAATTTTCTATCCAACATAATTTGATTCATTGCAACACAAAAAGAAAATTACTTTTGACAGCTATACATGACAATATAAAATCAAATTATATCTGAGCAATAAGTTGTGATTCTATTAAACATTTTTTGAAATCTTTTTGACACATGTTTATTACTTATATAATTAAATTTTGTTAGCAACCCACCTTATCAAAATAATCCTTAGACCTCTCTAGAGTGAATGTATTTATTTTCTGAAATCAGCAAAGCTATGAGAAGGACTCCTGCCCTTGCCCCACAACACAGACACACACACACACACACACACACACACACACACAGGGTCTCACACACACATGCACATGCACACTTAGTCTGGGAGAGAAATTGAAACATATGCAGGGTTTAAATTTTTAATGCCCATTTTATATCTAAAGTTAGCCGTTGTCTTAGGAATATATGCATGTATAATTATTATAGTATGACCAAAAAATGTTTTATGTCTCAAATATGTAGGGATGTGAATGCTGAAGATTTTGAGAGATCTTTTTTGGTTCATTCTCCACACACATACCACCCACCCCAGAGGTTTAAATATTCTAGGACTGTAGCATGTTTCCCTCCTACCTTTCTCTGGTTCTATTTTGATGTTTCTTCTAGGCCTATACGTTCTGAGTCTCAGCAGAACTTTTGTCATGTAGTGTATATTTGGTGAAAACTCCTCATCATTGACCTCTGGGAATTCACTGTGAGACGTTTGTCCCAATTTACCCCAGTCTCCAGTGGTGGATGCTGTGTACCCTAACTCTGAGTGCCTGCTGTTCTCAGACACAAGAAGAAGCCTATGGGAAAGGGAGGCTTCCACAGCTACCTTCTGGCGATGGCTTAGAGGAGGGGAAAAGGAACTAATGACATGTCAGGGACCCCTGCCACTTCATTACTCCTACCCTCCACATTTGTGGCATCTTGCCTAGAAATGAGCTGGCTTCTTGGCCTTCGGTGGTACCAATTTGGTCAATAACAATGGCTCTTTCTTTTTTTTTCTTTTTTTTTTAATTGAAGCTAATCAATAAACGATTTCTATATGTAAACGTAGGTTCATTCTCCACGTGCCTCAGTTAGAATACACCCAAAGGACTTTCCAATAAACTGGAATACTCAACTTACATACTAGAATCATTTACCCATAAAATCTAATTTTGACTCCTTGATTTTTATTCCAGGTTTGTTTTGTTGGTTTTTTTGTTTTGTTTTGTTTTTTCAAGACAACTGACAGTGCCAAGCCATTTTGTCACTTTAAAATTTTTCATTCCCCAGAGAGCAAACTTTTAGAAGGATGAACTTTCCCTGGAAGTTCTCGAGCTGACACATTTGTCACTTACCTATTCAGCTCTTCAGTCAGTTGTCTTTCCCTCAAGATTTTAAATACGTAGATAATTTAGCCCTTGTACAGACTTGTGATACAGTTCACTTGAGAAGTGGGAAGAGAAGAGGAGAAGCAGCAAACCAATGATATGTTCCTGAGTTTGTGGGATGACAACGGCTGTTCTGTTACATAGATGTGTGTCACTGCCCTGGTTATTTGCAGTTCAAGCCCACAATTAGCAATTAAATGGCCATTATAGGAATCATGCCGATAAACATGATACATTGCAGCCATACAGACACTTTAAATAATTATTCTTTTAAAAACTAAACTATATACTGAAGGAGATTTATAATTTAGAGATAATATCCCCATTAGTAAAGTTTATGACCCAATAAACAGCTCCCACTAGTTAATAAATGCCAAAGCCATAAAAACAAAGACTATTAATGTAATAGAATTTCTGTGCCTCCCTCTTTTGCTGGTGGTCTCAAGGCACTGAAGGGAAATGCTATCTTAGGGAAAACATTTATTCTGTTATGTAAATATCAATGAATTGTCTTACAGTCCATCTGGAAATCTCCCAGCCCTGCCTCGGTCCCAGGTGGTCCCCAAATGCTGATGCGTTTCCCTTAGGTTCCGGGCCTTAGATAACTCTGGTTTTCAGCACGAAGGAACCTTGTGGCTCAAATCTTTAAGGGAGGTGGTAAAGACCGGCTGGAATTTCTGCCTCTTCGCTTCCCTCCGAAAAAGAGAAATCCCAACTCTTACCATTATTCTGGATGAAGAACTTTGTAAAGTTTCCCAGTTTGAGCATACACTTAAATTTTTAGCTGCCTCTTCTCTTTCCTCCCAAAAAGAGAAATCCCAACTATTGTCATTGTTCCAGGTAATCATTTTAAAAGCAGTTTCACAACCTTTGCATCTACTTATATTTTTAGCTGCTCACATTTTCTCATTTTGGTGGAAAAGCAAGGGCTGCCTGTGGAAGTCTGGGTGAGTTGAAGGTTAATATAGGCAAACCCTTTGTGCTAAGAACGAACAGTTTTTTCATATTCTTGCAACCGTGGGAATGATAGACGAAGTCATTTGAAAGCCCAGATCACATCATGTCTTTTCAGAAGAAACTGATTGAAAGCTGTTGAGGTTGACATGAAATGGTTTGCTGAGTCATTGCTGTCAAGTATGGATGTTGTCAGCAGATGACTGCTACATTGGCAGTGTTTATTTGCCTCATTCTCCCTTTTTAAAAAGATTTGCTTATTTGAGAGCGAGCAAGCGTGAGCATGAGCTGTGGGAAGGAGCAGAGGGAGCAGACAGCCTGATGCAGGACTCGATCCTAGGACCTGATCTGAGCCAAAAGCAAACGCCTAATGGACTGAGCCACCCAGGTGCCCCAGGAGTGCTGTAACTTTGAAGCATTAGGATAGTTTCGACATTTTGCCTACATTATGTATTGCCTCTGATTCAATTAACGACAAACATACCATTCTTGGTCTTTTTTTTTTTTTTTAAAGATTTTATTTATTTATTTGACAGGCAGAGATTACAAGTAGGCAGAGAGGCAGGCAGAGAGAGAGGAGGAAGCAGGCTCCCCGCTGAGCAGAGAGCCCGATGTGGGGCTCGATCCCAGGACCCTGAGATCATGACCTGAGCTGAAGGCAGAGGCTTAACCCACTGAGCCACCCAGGCGCCCCGTTTTCTTGGTCTTTTTTTATGCTATACTATTTGAAGCTTGTTTTGTGGGGGGGGAATCTTCTGGGCAGTTTTTGGACCCCTCAGTGGTGAGTTTGAGATATTTAAATTGTCCTTCCTTTCAAAGAGCAGGGAATTATTGATGAACAAAATGAAATTTCTAAACAAAACAAAAAAACAAAAAACCTTTTCTTCCCTTTCCGACTTGAATTTATTTATCTCAATTTGAATGAGGACTGTTATAGTCTTTGCCACTCATTCCTCATTTTCCCGTCCCCTTCTCCCATATGTTACGATTTTGCTCTAAGCGAGGCAGAGGGACCCTTCAGAAATAGCTTGATGAAATGGCTGAGTTTTCCACAAAACATTTATGAGGCTCAATAATACAGAATCCATTGAATAATGAATTGTCACGTTCCCAGTTATATGTATATTCTTTTTTGTTAAGAATATACTCTGAAAAACAATCTGAGGGGTCTGAAGGGGGTGGTGGGAGGTTGGGGGAACGAGGTGGTGGGTATTGGGGAGGGCACAGATTGCATGGAGCACTGGGTGTGGTGCAAAAACAATACTGTTACGCTGAAAAGAAATAAAAAAAAATTTTTAAAGTTAAAAAAAAAATAGTGTCCTGAATTTTGAATATCCTTCAGAATCAGTCTGCAAATGACCTTCCAGACAAACAGTTTCCAGATGATATTAAACATTACTTAAGTGCTGGGTCTCTGTCCTAATATGTGTTTGGGGAAAGTTTGAATTGCTTCAAGTCGAAGGCAGGTTAAGACCTTTTCAAAAATGAGGCTTTTCAAGTTGACCGAGCATCTGAAGAGACACAGTGCTTTCCAGTTCCCAAGAGAACATAATGTGTAAAAATGGAAAACCCACAGAGAGGCAAGATCAATGAAGCTATTTCACAAAACAAACCTGTGGTGATAATGAAGCAAACATCATGATTACAGACGTAGCGCTGACTGGATAATTAGCTGCAGAGAAATCGGAAGTCGCCCCCACTCTTCTTCTTCTACCAGGTTATGCAAAATAAACCTTTGCGTTCAAGGTCAATTAAGTTCCTCACAATTGCGGGTTCTGAGACCAGAATGTACATCTTCTTTGCATTTGTTCCTGGTGCCCAGTGAAATTCTGTCCAAGGGGACTTCCGAGCCCATTATGTGTCTGGTGTGGGGGCACAGGACATCAGGGGTCAGCGCTGCTGCTCAGAAGCAAGTGGTAAGGGCTGAAAAATGTGGCCAATGAAAAACTCCACGGTGGCTCAGCAAGGAGAGAATTAATGACTGGCTGGAATCAGTAGGAGCCTTTACTTCTAAATACTCATTAGTTTAAGCAGTGAGGCCTGATGTTATGCAAGTTAGACAGGAAAAAGGGGACCGCCCCTCCCCATTGTCTATTCTGAACAGAATATGCACATTTAACTCAAAGTGGTGAATGGTTCAAATACATCAAACCGACTATTCATCAATCTCCCAGCTTCCTGGGCTCCGCTTCGCATCTGTGTAAAGCCAACAATAGAGGAAACGCTTGTTATGACCCCACAATAATATTAAAATCCAGAGGGGCGGGTAGCTTGTGAAAAACACAAAATGCAACCTCCTTTAGGAAAGTTCCACCAAAATCATCTTTGTTTCCTTTTCGTACTCTGTCTGTACAAGAACATCTGACTGCAGTAGGAACTTGGTAAAATTACTTTTGCCTGCTTTTTTTTCTTTTTCTCCCCCCCCCCAACTTGCTAGCACTGCTGTTCATTATTGCTGTGAGGCCTCTCACTGAATACAGAACAGGAGCTGAAAAGCCATTTCAGACTGCTGCCGATATCGGCCTTCCCCCCCACCCCCACCCCCCACCAAGCCCGGGTCCGTTTTCACTGTGACTGGAGCATGGAGAGTGACAAGGGAAGTGGCAAGAGGTGACAACTGCGGAGGGGACTCCGGACAAGAATAGGGACCACCTTGTGTGTGTAATGCACATTATAAACAGCTTGTTCATACAAAGGGCATGAGAAGTTACTGGAAGATTTTAATTGGTCGGATGGAAAGATCGTGTCTGTATTTCAAAATCTCTGGCTGCTGTGTCTGTGTGTGTGTGTGTGTGTGCAAGAGTGAGTTTGGCAGCCGGAAGGCTGACTGGAGGCTGTTGCCAGAGAAGTGATGGATGGTTTGGATTAATGTCAGTGAGGTGGTGAGGTTGGTGAGAAGTGGCTAGACTCATGGCACATTAAGGATGTCGGAGATGAAAGAGAAGAAATCAGAATTAGGCTGGGTCGTTTTGACAGCTGGGTAAATGGTGGTGTCATTCTTTGTGCCAGGAGACACCAGGGGAAAAATCCGATTTCAGAGGGTGTATCCACAGCTCTGCCTTGGGCATGCTCACTTAGGGAGTCTGTGAAACAGATACATGGAGATGGAGATAAGGCAATTGGATTACCAGGTCTGAATCTCAGTAAAATTGGTCTGGGCTGGAAAGGCATGTTTGAGAGTCATCGGAGTATGGATAGTAAATGTGAATTTAGATTAAGATTGCCCAGAGGGAGCACGTTGTCTGAGCACGTAATGCCTGGCATCTAACTGACTAATTTTTAGGACACAGCTTTTACTGACATACAACAAACTGTTGTATATATCAAAGTGTACAATTTGATAAGAGCACATATGTGTATACCTGTGAAATACCACCCCAATCAAGATAATATATTTCCCCCAAATTTCCTTGAGGTCCTTGGAAATCCCTCCCTTCCACACATCCCCATTTTAGGGGAGGAAAAATATTTTTCTCTCTACCCTTCTGAGTTCTTGGCTGAGACCCCCCTGTAATAAAAGCTTAGAGAAGAACAAACAGAAGTTGATTCATATGAGTACCTCATATATACATGAGAGATACACAGGTAACTGTGTAATTCTCCAAGGTGAACTAAGTCACCACCTTAAGTACCATCTTTAGCTAAAGACGAAGGATGGATATGTGTGTGGGAGGGAGGGGAGCCATTACGGCAGGTGACCAGGAAAAGCAACATAAACTTGAGGGTAAGTTCGGTACTGTGGATTTAGATCAGTGCCTTCCCCGTCAATAAATTTCTAGACATTTAGTCATGCTCTTTCTGGTACCAGAAATCTAATGGAGATTTCCCTTGTAAATATGAATGTTCCTTACAAAAAGGTAATCTCTGCTGTGTTTGCAGAGCTTCTCAGGAGTCTGCTGTTTCTCCAATTTATCAGCTCAAAAATAATCCTTATACCAAATAGGCATATTTTGTGGGTGGTATATTTTGTTCCATTCACCATTTCCTATGCCCAGGCAACAAATGAGTGGTTTTCTGTCACTATAGAAAAGTTGACATTCTCTAGAATTTTATATAAATGGAATTATACAGCATGTACTTTTTTGGGTATCTTTCATTCAGCATAATTATTTTGAGATTCACCTATGTTATTGCACATATTGCACAAATAATTTAATTTCTGAGTAGCATTCCATGTTATGGCTATATCATAGTTTAATGCATTCTCATGTTGGTGGACATTTGGATTGTTTCTAGTTATTAACATATTACAAATAAAGCTGCTACGAACATTCATGTATAAGTCTTTGTATGCATATATGGCTTTCATTTCTCTTAAGTAAATGTCCAGGAGTGGAGCAGCTGAATCCTATGGTTGATGTTTATTTAATTTTTTGAGTAACTGCTGTGGGGAGGAAAAATAATTTTCCCTCTATCCTTCTAGATTCTTGGCTAAGACTCCCCTCCCCACCTCCCTACGCCCACTGTGAAAAAAAAACCAAGCAGATTAATAGGAGAAAAACATGTTTAATAATGTCTGTGTACCTTCTGTATACGTGGGAGAGACTCAGAACAACTGAGTCATTCCCTGAAATGGCCCAAGACTCTACCTTAGATACTATCTCTAGATAAAGACAAAAGGTACTGGTGGGGGGTGGGGGAGCAGTTTGGGGACGTTACCAGGAAAAGCATAGGAAACAAGGGTAAGGCTTATGCAAATTTAAGTTCTTGCCTTATTCACTGGCAAGGGTTTCTAGAAATTTGGAGTCATGCTTCTCTTCGGGACAGAGGAAGACACACAAATACAGATTTCCCTTACACGTATAAACGTTTCTTACGAAAGGGTTACTTCTACTTAGGGTTCACAGCTTCACCTGTGTCTGCTGTTTCTTAAAAATAAACAGCTTAAAATAATCAGTGTGCCAAAAAGACGTATTTGGGGGTGATAATTCTGCTTTCTGTCGTTGTCTGTTTTCCAAAGTTGCTATGCCATTTTACTTCTCTTCCAGTATCCCGTAAAGTCCTGGTTCCTCCGCATTTTGCCAATACTTGGTATGGTGGATCTTTTAAATTTTAGCCATTCTAATAGATGTGTAGGAATTTGTCATGGTTGTTTATTTTCTTTTTTCTTTTTTTTTAAGATTTTGTTTATTTATTTGACAGACAGAGATCACAGGTAGGCAGAGAGGCAGGCAGAGAGAGAGAGGAGGAAGCAAGCTCCCCACTGAGCAGAAAGCCCGATGCGGGACTCGATCCCAGGACCCTGGGATCATGACCCAAGCCGAGGGCAGAGGCTTTAACCCACTGAGCCACCCAGGCACCCAGTTGTTTATTTTCTTATTTTTGAGGTTTGAGAGTACTTCATCTGCTCCATATACAAGTGCTTTATCAGATATGTGATTTCCAAATATTTTCTTCCAAACTGTGGTGGTCTTTCATTCTCTTAACAGGAACTTTGGAGGGTAAAAGTTTTAAATTCCGCTTGTCTATTTTATCAATTTGTTCTTGTATGGATTACTCTGTTGGTGTTATATCTTTTTTTTAAAAAGATTTTGTTTACTTATTTGAGAGAGAGGGAGAGCATGAGCAGGGTGAAGGGCAGAGGGAGAAGCAAACTGACCACTGAGCAGGGAGCTTGATGCAGGCTTGATCCCAAGATTCCAGGATTGTGACCTGAGCCGAAGGCAGACGCTTAACTGATGAGCCACCCATGTGCCCTGTTGGTATTGTATCTAATAAATGTTTGCCTAAACCAAGATCATAAAGGTTTTCTTCTAGAAGTTGTATAGTTTTAGGTGTTTAATTTAGATCAAGAATTCATTTCTAGGGCACCTGGGTGGCTCAGTGGGTTAAGCCGCTGCCTCCGGCTCAGGTCATGATCTCAGGGTCCTGGGATCGAGTCCCACATTGGGCTCTCTGCTCAGCAGGGAGCCTGCTTCCCTCTCTCTCTCTCTGCCTGCCTCTCTGCCTATTTGTGATCTCTCTGTCAAATAAATAAATAAAATCTTCAAAAAAAAAGAATTCATTTCTAGTTAATTTTTATTATGGTGTGAGTTATGGCTACATGTTTATTTTTTTGCATATGGATACCCAGTCGTTACAGTATCATTTGTTGAAAAGGCTATCTTTTTTCACTGAATTGCCCTTGTACCTCTGCTGAAAGTCAATTGTTGATACATATGTAGGTTTCTTTCTGGACTTTCTATTCTGTTCTATTGATTTTTGTGTCTCTTTACACTGATATAGCACAGTCTTGCTCATTGTAGCTTTCTAGTAAGCCTTGATATCAGTAGTGTTAATTCTCTGATTTCACTCTTTTTTGCATAATGGTTTTGGGTGTTCTACATCTTTTGTATATTCATAATCAATTTTAGAATAAGCTTGCAATTCTGGGCACTTGGGTGGCTCAGTCAGTTAAACGTCTGCCTCTGGCTCAGGTCATGATCCCAGGGTCCTGAAATTGAGTTTGACATCAGGTTCCTTGCTCAGCGGGGAGTCTGCTTCTCCCTCTACCTCTGCTGCTCCCCTGCTTGTACTTGTTCTCTCTCTTTCTCCCATAAATAAAATATTTAAAAAAAAAAAAAGAATAAACTTGCAATTCTAAAATCCTGCTAGGTGTTTTGATTGGTATTGCACTGAATCTACAGATCAGTTTGACATCTTAATAATATGGAGTCTTCCGACCCATGAACACAGTATTATCCCATTCATTTAAGGCTTCAGTTTTTTTAAAGAGTTTTTTTTTTAAAGATTTTTATTTATTTATTGGACAGAGAGATCACAAGTAGGCAGAGAGAGGAGAAGCAGGCTCCCTGCTGAGCAGAGAGCTTGATGCGGGGCTTGATCCCAGCACCCCGGAATCATGACCTGAGCCGAACGCAGAGGCTTAACCCACTGAGCCACCCAGGCGCCCCAAGGCTTCAGTTTAACCCCAGCAGTGTTTTGTAGTTTTTAGTGTATGGGCTGTGCACATATTAGACAAATTTCTCCCTCTATTTCAGGTTTCTTGATGCTAATGTAAATGGTAACTTCATTTTCTGATCCCTGGTTGCTAGAGGATAAAAATACAGCTATTTTCTGTACATTGATCCTTGGATCTTTCAAACTTAATAAACACATTTATTAGTCTTGTGGCTTTTTTATGGGCATCGTCAGATTTTTTACATAGCCACATAGATGATTAGAATTTTCACACAAATAGTATTTATCTATGAATAAAGTCTTACTGTTTCATTTCCAATCTGGATTCTTTTATTTCTTTTTTCTTATTTTACTGCACTGACTAGTACAGTGTTGAATAGAAGTGGTAAGGTTGGATATCCTTTTCTTGTTACTGAATGTAGAGGGAAAGTGCACGGTCTTTCACTCTTAAGTATGATGTTAGCTATAGGGTTTTGGTAGACACCCTTCATCAGGTTTTCAAAGTTCCATTTTCTTTCCACTATGCTGAGAGATTTTATCAGGAGTGGATATTGGATTTTGTCATATCCTTTCACTGCATCTATTGAGGTGATTATATAATTTTTCGTTTATAAGTTCATTAAAATTAAGTTCATAGAACATCAAACAAACTGTCTTTAAGTATAAATTCTGTGACATTTATCATGTTCACAATAGTGTAGAACCACCACCTCTGTTTAGCTCCAAAACATTTCATCACTCCCAAGGGAAACACCATATCCGTTAAGCAGTCACTTCTGATTAAGGCCCTGGAAACCACCAGTCTGCTTTCTGTCTCCGTGAATTTACCTATTCTAAATACTTCCTATAAATGGAATCATACAATATGTGACCTTTTGTGTCTGACGTCTTTCACTTAGTACAATGTTTTTGATGTTCACCTGTGTTGTAGCAGGTATTTTTTGTTCCTTTTTATGGCTGAGTAAGAGCCCATTGTATAGATCTACCACAGTGTGTTTAGCCATTCATCATTTGTTGGACACTTGTGTTGTTTCCATGTTTTGGCTATTGTGAGTAGTACTACTGCAAACATACATAGACATGTATTTGTTTGAGAACCAGTTTTCCGTTTTTTGTTTCGTTTTGTTTTGTTTTTTTGAGACAGAGTGGAGGGAGGGGCAGAGGGCGAGGGAGAGAATCTCAGGCAGCTTCCAGGCCAAGCTTGAGCCCATGCAGGGCTCGATCTCACAGCCCTAAAATCATGACCTGAGTGGAAATCAAGAGTTGTATTCTCAACCCACTGAGCCATCCAGGCGCCCCCACTTTTCAGTTCTTTCATGTATATACCTAAGAGTAGAATTGCTAGATCATATGGTAATTCTATGCTTAATTTCTTGGAGAACTACAAAACTGTTCTCTACAGCAGCTGAACCATTTTATATTCCCACCAGCAATGTATGAGGTTTACAGTTTTTTTTACATCCTTGCTAACACTTGCGATATTCTTTTTTTCTTTTTTAATTATAGCCACCCTAGTTGGTGTGAACTGGTACCTCATTGTGGTTTTTATTTGTATTTCTTTAGCGACTAATGATATTTAGCATCTTTTCTTGTACTTATTGGCCATTTTTATGTCTTTAGAGAAATGTCTGATCAAATCCTTTGCCCATTTTAAAATTGGAAATGACATTGATTTTTGAATGTTAAACTTTGCATTATTGGAATATACTTTATTAGGTTGTGATGTGTTATCTTTATATATTGCTACATTCAGTTTGTTAAAATTTTGTTTGAGGTTTTTCTCCTATGTTCATGAGGATATTTATCTGTACTTTTCTCATGTTTTGGTCTGGTTTTGATTTCATGGTAATACTGGCCTCATAGAATGAGTTGGGAATATTTCTTCCTTTTCATTTGTAGAAGAGTTTGTATAGAATTACTATTGTTCCTTCTTTAAATGTTTGATATATTTAACCAGGGCTGCCTTTAGTTTGTTTTATGGGAAGGTAGTCTTTTTTTTTTTTTTTTTTTTTGAGATTTATTTATTTATTTTAGCAACAGAGAGAGAGAGCGAGTGAGCATGTTGGGAGGGGCAGTGGGAGAGACTCTTCAAGCAGACTCCACACTGTGTGTAAAGTCTGACTCAGGGCTTGATTTCATGACCCTGAGATCGTGACCTGAGCTGAAATCAATAGATGCCTAACTGACTGAGCCACCCAGCCGCCCCATGGGAGTCTTAAAAACTATAATCTTGGGGCATCTGGGTGGCTCAGTGGGTTAAGCCTCTGCCTTCGGCTCAGGTCATGATCTCAGGGTCCTGGGATTGACCCCCACATTGCGCTCTCTGCTCAGCCGGGAGCCTGCTTCCCCCTCTTTCTCTGCTAGCCTCTCTGCCTACTTGTGATCTCGCTCTCTCTCTGTCAAATAGATAAATAAAATATTTTTAAAAAAACTAGTCTCAATTTCTTTAGTAGATATAGGGCTATTCAGGTTATATATTTCTTCTCTAGTGAGCCTTTGGAATGGAATTTGTCCATTTTACCTTGTTGAATTTATTGGCTTAAAGTTGTTCATGATACTCAGTTCTTATCCTTTCAGTACCTGAATTAGCTTTAGTCATGTCAGCTTTCTCATTCCCGATACTGATACAGTATCAGGAAGAAAGAAAGGCAGATTCTTTTTTTTTTCCTCCTGATCAGCCTGGCTAGAGATTAATCAATTTTATTGATCTCAAAGAAGCAGCTTGTCATTTCATTAATTTTCTGTTGTATTTCTGTGTTTTCTGTTTTTTCTACTCTGATTATTATTTCCTTTCTTCTACTTGCTTTGGATTTAGTGGGCTCTCCTTTTCTAATTTTTTAGTTTGAAGGCTGAAGTCATTGATTTGAAGCCCTTTTTCTTTTCTAACATAGGCTTTTAGTCCTCCAAAATCCTCCTAAATACCCCTTTAATGGCATCCCACGAATTTGGATATGTTATTCCATTTTCATTCAGTTACTCTCTTATTTCTCTTTGATTTCTTCTTTGTTCTGCAGGTTATTTAGAAGTGTCTTACTTAGTTTCAATATTTAGGGATTTTCCAAAGATCTCTCTGACAATCTAATTTAATTCCCTGTAGTTAGAGGATATATGTATGTATGACTTGTATCCTTATAAATTAATTGAGACTAGTTTTATGACTCAGAATATGGTCTATCTTGGTAAATACATCATGTGCACTTGGAAATAATGTGCATTCTATACTTCTTTCATGGAGTATTCTATAAATGTCAATTAGGTCAAGTTGTTAAAATCTATATCCTTACTGATTTTCTGTCTACTGGTTCTGGAAACTATTAAGAGGAAGATATTGAAATTTCTGCCTATAATTGTGATTTTGTTTATTTCTCCTTAGAGTTCTATCAGTTTTTGCTTCATGTATTTTGAAACTCTGCAGCTATATAAACATTTAAGACCGTCATGTTCTCTTGATGAATTGAACCCTTTATCATTATGCAGTGAATTTCTTTATCCTTGGTAATATTCTTTGCTCTGAAATCTACATTGTCTGATAATAAAGCTATTCCAGGAGCATCTGGGTGGCTCAGTTGGTTAAGCATCTGCCTTCAGCTCAGGTCATGATCTCAGGGTCCTGGGATTGAGCCCGGTATTGGGGGGCTCCCTGCTCAGTGGAGAACTGCTTCTCCCTCTCCCTTTGCTGCTCCCCTGCTTGTGCTCTCTCTGTGTGTCAAATAAAAATAAAATAAAATAAAATAAAATAAAATAAAACCATTCCAGCTTTCTTTTCATTGGTGTTAGTTACCATGGTATATTTTCTTCTGTCTTTAAAAATTTTTAACCTATATGTGTTTTTATACTCCTAGTATTTTTCTTACAGCCAACATTTAGTTGGGTCTTGTTTTCTTTTTTTTTTTATTTGACTTGATAATTACATCTTTTTAACTGATGCATTTAGATTATTTAGTATTATTTAGTATTTAGTATTATTTATCATTTATTAGTGATAAGATCAAATTTAAATCTATTGTTTTACTATTTGTTTATGTTTGCCTATTTTTCTGTTTCCTTTTTCTTCCTTCTTTTGGTTTAAATGAAAAATGTTGATTCCATCTTATCTCATTTGTTGGATTAGTAGCCATTGTCAGGAAGGAAAAATGTTTCTTTTACCCTCTTATGTTTAAGGCTTGGAGGCCTACAAGTTAAAATAAAAAAAAAAAACAGATTAGTAAGAAAAAAAACTGATTTAATTATAGGCTCACACAAAGAAATGTGACTCAAGTTGTTGATTAGAATTTGGGGCTCATTTACCACCTTAATAGTGGATGGGGAGGGGCACAAAGGCACTTTAGGAACAACAAATGACTTCTTAGAAGTGGGGGTGGGGAGAAAGAACACTTGTTGAAAAACAAATGACTTTCTGGAAAGCTAAATGGGCCCTTAGGAGAATAGATAGGAGATATGATAGTTTTGTTACAATGTCTGCTTGGGTGTGGTGCTGACTTCACTCTAAAAAGAGAAGATTTGAGTTGTTCCCTGGGAGGGGATTTATGACAATTGAGTTCTTTTGGAGGTTTTGTTTTTAGGAAAATAAAGGATTTCAGAAACTCAGATGCCCTCAACTCAAAGGAATTATTTATGCTACAGTGGCTTAGTCTAGACTGCTTTGCTGTAACTCTTTCTTATTTTGTTGGTTGGTTTAGGGTGTACAGAATACAACTAAAACTTGGTACAGCTACCTTCCAGTGACGGTATGGTACATATCATACTGTATCAGATAGTATAAGAATCTTAAAATAGTATACTTCCATTTCTCCCCGACTAAGCTTTGTGCTATTGTTGTATACTTTACTTTTACATATATGATAAACTCCACACTCTATTGCTATTTTTAACAGCCAATTATCTTTTAAAGAGATTAAAATGACAAGGGAAAAAACCATATATTTATATACACAGTTACCATTTCCTTTGCTTTTCATTCTTCTGTGCAGATCCTTATTTCCATCTGGAATCATTTTTTCTTCTGCCTGAAAGACTTCCTTTAACAGGACTTGTACTGTGGGTCAGCTAGTGATGAATTATTTTGCTTTAAAAAAATGTCTCAAAATGTCTTTTTTTTGGACTTTATGTTTGAAAGTTATTTTCATAGGGTATAAATGTTTAAATTGAAAGTTTTTTCTTGTATTTTAAATACATTATTCCCCTCACTTCTGTATTATGCTGTTCACATGAGAAATGGTCAATTACATTTTTTTCCTTTTTATGTAATATGTCTTTCTTCTTTGACTAATTTTAACATTTTCTATTTACCACTGGTTTTAAGAAATTTGTTTATGAGATGTGGGTTAGTTCTGTTTTGCTTAGGGTTCATTGAGTTTCTTGGATCTATAGACTTACAGTTTCCATACCAATTTTGAAAATGTTTGGTCATGTTTTCTTCAAATTTTTTCTAGTTCCCATCTCTCTCTTTTCTCCATTGGCAGCTCTCATTACATGTATATTAAGCTTTTTAAAGTTGTCCCACAGCTCACTGATAATCTGTTTATCTTTTTTATTCTTTATTCCCTGTGTATTATTCATTTTAGATACTATCTTTTGAAATGTCTTCAAGTTCACTAATCATTTTTATTTGTGATACCTAATTTGCCATTAATCATAACCATTGTATTTTTCATCTCATGTATTATAGGTGACGTTGGATTTGGGTCTTTTTATATCTTCCACATCTCTACTTAACATGTTAAATTTTTTCCTCTAGCTTCCTGTGTTTAACGTATATAGTTATAATAGTGGTTTTAATATCCTTTTCATCTAATTCTATCATCTGTGCAATTTCTATGTCGTTTCAACTGATACATTTTTATCTCCATTATGGATAATGTCTTCCTGCTTGCTAATTTTTTATTAAATGCCAAACATTTTGGCTCTCAGCTTGTGGGTGCTGAATATATTGCATTCCTTTTTAAAAATCTCTCAATGATTTTAATGCCTAGTTTTGATAAACAAAGTAAATCTCCACCTACTTCTTTTACATAGAGCAGAATGTAGTAGTTTTTGAAAAGTGTACATTCTTTAGCTTTCTCCTGTACTTTTTTTTTGCCTATCTTTCAAAACTGAATATTGAATATTTTTAACATAGTAATGTGATGTTATATATACATTTTATTATTTTTTAAAATATTTTATTTATTTATTTGACAGACAGAGATCACAAGTAGACAGAGAGGCAGGCAGAGAGAGCTGGGGGCTGGGGGGGTGGGGGAAGCAGGCTCCCCGCTGAGCAGAGAGCCCCATGTGGGGCTTGATCCCAGAATGCTGGGATCATGACCCGAGCCAAAGGCAGAGGCTTTAACCCACTGAGCCATCCAGGCGCCCCTATATATACATTTTAATTGCACATATTAGTAATAAAATAACTCCATATTTTGGTAATTCATAGCATATTTATAAAATGAAAAGCTTTCTATCAAAATATACTTTTCACTGGGAAAAAGAACTAAAACAGACAAATCAATCTATACAAAGTAAATATTAACTTAAAGTAAATTTTTAAGTAATTTTAAGTAAATTTTAAAGTAATTTTTACAAAGTAAAAATTAAATTAAAAAAAATTAACTTTGGTAGGTTTCAGTGCAGGACAGTCCTTCACAAGCTTATTTGCCTTTATCCCCCAGAGCGGCTCATCTCCTGAGTTAAGATTTTAAAAAATATTTTTCATTGAGATTATTATGTTGACATTTGTTTCTCATTCCACATCCTCTTCAGCCAAGCTCTGAGCACTTATAATTTCCCTGACTAATTGTTGGAAGCTTGGTCAGAAGCATCTGGAACATTGGCAGCAGAAGAATTTGCTGTAACACTTGCAATAAGTGCTGTGGCCATCCACACACAACAGTTGCATTTGTCAGATCGTCTACACCCTTCTCGTATTTACCTCAAGCTGGCAACTTTTCTTCAGGGAAGAACTTCTGAATAGCTTCACCATCTTTAAAGTCTAGTAACTTGAGAAGTCCAGTTCTCTCCTTGGCAAGCTTTTGTTTCTTTCTTGGTTCTTGAGGCCTGTTCTCGAAGCTGGGATCACTCCGTCTCTTGTGGTGGAAGTAAATATGGTACCTGATGAAAAGACCCCTGCAGACACCTACTGTTATGGTTCTGCCCCGCCATGCTCTCTTGACCAAGAAGCAGGAGTGAGCTCAGTGGCATTGGGATCCAGGTGACAAAGCAGTAGGCTGTGAACCCTCAGAGCGGAATCCCCTGCTCCCACCTGTTGCTTGCCATGAGTGATGCAGAAAGGCCTATGTTTGTGATCTTATAAACACTCCTGAGCTTTGTTCTGAGGCTGATTAATTTACCAGGAAACATTTTATCCTTTCAAATTACTCCTTTAAGCTTTGTTAGGACAAAAGCAACATTTGGTCTAGGGCTAGTTTTTTAAATCAACGCACTGAACACAGTAGAATTTCTTTTTTTTTTTCAAGATTTTATTTATTTGTTTGACAGAGAGAAAGATTATAAGTAGGCAGAAAGGCAGAGCAGAGAGAGAGAGAGAGGGAAGCAGTTTCCCTGTGAAACAGAGCCTGATATGGGGCTGGATCCCAGGACTCTGAGATCATGACCTGAGCAGAAGGCAGGGGCTCAACCCACTGACCCACCCAGGTGCCCCTAGGGCTAATTTTTTCACAATACGGAGGCAAAAACTGAGTACTCTACCCAATTCTGCACCATTAATGAAGTTTTCTACTCTGACTGGTGGGAACAGGAATGTGGTAGGTGGAATTCTAAGATGACTCCTCGTGACCCACACCTTTATATAATCCCCTCTTCAATGAGTATAGTCCCTCCCCGAATGAAGTCTTTTTTTAAAATACTGCACAATTGATGTCAAGAAAGGTTGATTCCCCCAGGTGAGACTCATCTAATCAGGTGAGTCCTGAAAGAGGACTAGGTTCTTCCCGACAAAAGAAATTTGATGTGCAAGAGGGAGGGATTCAACGTGAAGGAAATTATCCCTTGCTGGTTTTGAAAGTAGACAGGGTCACATGGTAAAGAACTGAAATTAATCTCTAGGATCAGAGCAGCCCCTTCTGACAGCCAATGAAAAAATGGTGTCTCAGTCCTAACAACGACAAGGATCTAAATTCTTACAACAACAAGTGAGTCTGGAAGTGGATTCAACCTCAGAGCCTCCAGAAAGGACCCAGCCCATCCAGTGTCCTGGCATCAGCCAGTGAGTCCCTGAGCAGAGGACCCAGGTAGCCTACATTCAGACTTCAGACTTACAGAACTGTGAACTTATAAATGGGTTTTATTTTAATCCACTAAGTATGTGGTAATTTGTTCCACAGCAGTTGAAAATTAATATAAGGAACCATTCTTGGCCTTGTGTGACCTCTGAGAATGGGTTTTATGTTACCTCTTTTGGTTGGTCTCAAATATTTCTTTTCTGTGCATACCCTGATCAGTCCTTGGTGGAAGACTGAAGTGGGACCTTCTACACATCTTTGGAGTTCTGTTTTGTGTTTTCTCCTTACTCATACTCTGCCTTGAGAACTCTAGTCTCCTTGACCTTTCTGAACTCCCAAGTTCTGTCTGCTTAATTCGGGCAGGCTGCTAGGGTCTGCTTGAGATCCTTCTTTTTTGCATTTTTGAAATTCTCTCCAGGCTATAAACTGGGAAACAATAGAATTTGTCTCATTTGTTGCTGTTGTTGTTTAGTTTTAACCAGACTCTGCAGCTAACATGGGGCTTGAATTCATGACCCTGAGATCAAGAGTCTCATGCTCTACTGACTGAGCCAGCCCGGTGCTTGGTCTCATTTGTTTTCTATCTCTCAGAGATCACTGCCCTTTGTTAGTTGATGTCTTGTGTCTCCAAAACTATAGCGTCATATATGTCATCTGTTTTATTTTGTTGTTTTGAGACAAAAAAAGATGTAACTTTTTTTTTTAGCAGTGTTATATAGTTATATTAGTTGGTAATGTTCTAATTTGTATTTTAAAAGTAAGCATTCTGCTAAACATTTTCCTCTTTGGTTCTGTATACAACATACTTCTTAACTATTTTTCAGTGTTTGACATGATGCCTTACATGTGGTAAGCACTCAATAAATGCTTGACTTGGTTTTTAAATTTGACTTCCAAAAACTCACCATTCATTTGCAGTAACCTTTCAGAGATCTCATGGATGCCATTACTGATTTCACATTAGTTGTCACAAGTATCATTGCATAACCACACTGAAGCTGGTTATTATAATATATTGATATATGCATGTAAATGTAAATATATGCTCTACTGCCTTAGTCTGGCTTCCCTAAGAGCAGCTTCTTAGATTAAGGTTTGTGAACAGGTAATTTATTTAGAAATACGGTTTCAGGAAGCTGATGTGCCTAAAAAGGAAGTGGAACAGAGAAGGAGGACAAGAACCAATCCACATACAAATAGAGTTGGCCACCATTGTAGAAAACTGGTGTTTAATCCATCCAACTGGGATCTTTTGTAAAGTGTGAAAAAATGAGTCTCAGAACTGTTTAGGGATCAAAGGCAGAATCATGTACCTATTGTCTCCTGTTCTCCAGTGATCAAGAGTGACCCTACGAGTATTAAACTCCCTCACATTTTCTAGTTGTCCATGTGGGAATGCAGAAGGAATTCCTACTGTGAGAGGAAGAAAAGCCTCGGGGAGGGAAATAGAACATGTATGACACTAGCCAAGGAGAAACAGTGTCCAACTGCGTCAATATAAAACCAGTCCAATTCTGAAAGCAACTGGTCATTTCAGTGGTGACTGCAGTAAGAGGAGAGGCCAGGAGGATTTTGGAATGATAGGGAGGGCTTGTCCAATACACACAAAATTCTGGATGTTATTTAGTGATATAATTTATTACTAGTTTCTAACAGTCTGAGATTGACATCCACGCAATGTTGAGTAGCTTCAAGCTGTAAGAACACTAAGACCCCCAGGAAGTGATAAGAAGGAGCCATTGAAGATAATGCACTCAAATTGGCAATAATATCCTTGGAATAGTATTTTTTCCAGCTCTATTGAATTTATAATTGACATATAACATTATAGAAGTTTAAAGTATTAATTTGATACATTTGTATATTGCAAAATGATTACCACTGTAGCATTAGCTAACACCTCCATCACATCTAATAATTACTGTTTCCTTTTTGTAGTTAGAACATTTAAGATCTACTCTCCTGGCACATTTCAAGTATATGATATGTTATGGTTAACTATAATCACCATGTTGTACTTTAGATCCTTAGAACTTATTCATCTTAGAACTGTACATCTGTATCCTTTGACCAACATCTCTTCTTTCTCCCATCCCCTAGCCGCTGGTAACCACTTCTATGAGTTCGTCTTTTAAAAAATGAGATCATATGGTATTTATCTTTCTCTGTTTCACTTATTTCACTTAGCATCATGCCCTCAAGTTTTATACATATTATCACAAATAGCAGGATTTCCTTCTTTTTCCTGGCAAATGATATCCCATACGTATCATATGTATTATTTATACACACACACACACACACACACACATATATCCATGCATCCCATTGATAGACACTGAGGTTATTTCTATATCTTGGTTGTTGTGAATAATGCTGTAATAAACATGAGAGTACAGATATCTCTTTGATATCCTGTTTTCATTTTAGAGTAATAATTTTAAAAATCATTACTGTTAGAGTTCTGTTTTTGGCCAGATTTACCTTCCTGCCTAAAACAACAGAAAAACGGGCAAAATATATGAAACAGAGCTTTTTAAGACACTGGATTTTAGGCAACGAAGAAGAGTGATACATGAGAGACAGGAAACAAATATGGAGAACCCCATTATTGCCCCAGATTATTGCCTTAAGAGAGTTTTGAGGCTATGGCACAGAAAGAAGTAAACCAAGTAGAATATGGTGGACTTCCTGGCTGGAGGATGAGGCTGAGTGTCCAGGAATACCGGTGGAGCTAGAGTTCACAGGGCAGATTATATGAGAGAAGAGAACTCTACAGATTTAGAACTTCAAAGATGTTCGAAATGCCCCTTGAGTATTCAGCTGAGAACTGAGCAGTGCTTATGTCCAAGGAAACTACCTAAGTCTGGGGAAAGAACCATTTGAAAGGATTAGAAGAAACAGTACCTAGTGTTCACATAGAGCTGATAATAGTACCTGTGTTCAATGACCTGACTGCAAGGTCTCACAGTTCATAAAATATTGTATTCAGAAGGTTCTTGCCTCAGTAATGAGGGATAATTAACTCTAGTTAATACATGCTTCTTATTTCATATAATAAATTTTATAATTTATTATAAAAGACCTAAAGAATCAAACTGTTTCCAAGTAATGTAGCTACATCCCAGGAAAAAAAGCTTAAGAATATTTATAAGAATACATTCAGCACCCATAAAGGTAAAATTCACAAGGTCTTGCAGCCAATAAAAAATTAGCAGGCATGCAAAGAAAAGGGAACTTTGACTCACAATGAAAGAACAAAGCAATTAATAGAAACTGATTCAGACTGACATAGATATTATAATTAGCCAACAAGAACAATAAAACAGCTATTATAAATATTTTCCATATGATCAAAAAGTTAAGGATAGACATGGAGGATGAAACTGAAACTTCCATTGATAAAGACTACAATGTGTGAGGTGAGATGAAAAATATAATGAAAGGGATTAATGACAAAATAGGCTTTGCAGAAGAAAAGATTAGCGAACTTAAGGAGATAGCAATAGGATTTATCTGAAATACAGAAAATAAAAAGATTGGGAAAAATTAACAGGACATTGGTGAGCTATGGGACAACTTGAAGCACTCTAATGTGTGATTATAGTAGCAGAGCAGAAGAAAGGTAGGGAAATAATGGCCTAAGGATTCCAAGTTTTATGGAAACAAATGGATATAAGAATCTTAAAAAAAAATCCCTATCCACAATAGATATGAAGAAAACTATACCAAGGAACACTATTAATATCTCAAAACTATATATAGAGCAAAAGTCCTAAAAAAGCCCCAGAGAAATGTCACATTTTGCACAGAGGAACAAAAATAATGATTTCATCAGATTCTTCATCAGAAACAAGAACATAATGGACTGATACATTTAAAGTACTGAAATGGTAAAAGTGACCCTGTAGAATTCTATACCCAATGAAAATATCTTCTAAAACTGAACGCAGAAAAAGTACTCAAAAAATACTTATGCACAAATGTTTATAGCAGCATGATTCACAACAGCCAAGAAGTGAAAATAACCCAAATATCTGTTAACGGATGGATGGATAAAGAAACTGTAGTATAAACATGTTGGAGAATATTATTTGGCCATAAAAAGGAATGAAGTAAAAATTAAAAAAAAAAAAAAAAAAGGAATGAAGTACTGGTACCTGCTACAATGTGGATGAACCTCAAACACATATTGCTAAGTGAAAGAAGGCAAAGACAACAGGTCACATGTTATATGATGTTATTTATATGAAACATCTAGAATAGGTTAATCTATAGTGACAGAAAGCTGAGTAGACTGGAAGGAGGGAGGTATGGGGAGTAGTTGCTTAATGGATACAGGGTTTTCTTCTAGGGTGATGAAAAATTCTGGAACTAGGTAGAGATGGAAACTGTGCAAAAATGTGAACGTGCTAAATGCCACTGAATTTTGCACTTTAAAATTATTAATATTATGGTATGTGAATTTCACCTCAATAAAATATATATCACGGGGCACCTGGGTGGTTCAGTGGGTTAAAGCATCTGCCTTCAGCTCAGGTCATGGTCCCAGGGTCCTGGGATCGAGCCCCGCATTGGGCTCTCTGCTCAGCAGGGAGCCTGCTTCCTCCTCTCTCTCTGCCTGCCTCTCTGCCTACTTGTGATCTCTGTCAAATTAAATAAATAAAATCTTAAAAAAATAAAAAAATATATATCACTTGACCAAACGATCACTTGACCGTTTTCCTATAGGAAAACTCAATATAGGAAAGGTGTGAATTCCCACAAATTGATATACATATTTAATGCAATTTCTATCAAAATTTCAGCAAGAATTTTTGTAGATATAGACAAGATTATTCTAAAGCCTATATAGGAATAGGAAATAGGAATAGGAAAGGAACTAGAATAGGTATAAAAATTTTGAAAAAAAAAACAAAGTAGGAAGAATCAATCTGATTTAAATATTTAGTACATAGCTGCTGGTGGAATGTTTGGCACTGGTGGAAGAATAGACCCACAGATCAATGAAAAAGAATAGAGAACCCCAAAACAGACCCATACAATTATAACCAACTGATCTTTGGACAAAGGTGCTGAAGCAATTTAGCAGAGGAAGGAGAGCCTCTCACAGAATGGTGCTGAAGCAATTGAACATCCATATGCCAAAAAAAAAACAAAAAACAAAACAGAAACAACAAGCAACCCAAAAAATAAAAATCAAAAAAGCTTTGACTTCAACTGCACATTTTATACAAATATCACCTCAAAATGGGCCATGGACTTGAATGTAAAATGTAAAGCCATAAAACTTTTAGAAAAAAACAAAAACAGGAGGAGATATTCAGATTAAAGGAATAAAGGGTAAGTGAAGAGTTCTTCAGCTTGACACCAAAAGTGTGAGTCATTAAAAAAAAAAAAAGAAAGATAAATTGGACTTCATCAAATTTGAACATTTGTGCTGCAAAAGACTAAGAGGATGTTAAGAGGTTGGAAAGACAAACTACAGACCAAGAGAAAATCTTTGCGAACCATATAGACAACAAAGTACTAATATCTGGAGGGTCCCAGGGGGTTCGTCAGTTAAGCACCTGACTCTTGGTTTCGGCCCAGGTTATGATCTCAGGGTTGTGAGACTGAGTCCCTTATTGGTTGGAGCCTGCTTGGGATTCTCTCTCTCTTTTGCTCTTTCCAAAATAAATAAATATTAGGGGAGCCTGGGTGGCTCAGTGGTTAAAGACTCTGCCTTCGGCTCAGGTCATGATCCCAGGGTCCTGGGATTGAGCCCCGTATCGGGCTCTCTGCTCAGCAGGGAGCCTGCCTCTTCCTCTTTCTCTCTTTCTCTCTCTCTCTCTCTCTGCCTACTTGTGATCTGTCAAATAAATAAAGAATCTTAAAAATAAATAAATAAAATAAATAAATGTTTAAAAAAAAGTGCTAGTATCTAGAATATATAAAGCAGTCACAACAGTAGACCAACAATCCACAACAAAATGGAGAAGACACAGGGACAGAGATTTCACCAATGCGGATATAGAGATGAAACATCTACACCTCCAAAGACACTTGACATCATTTAGCCACTGGGGAAAATGCAAACAAAGTTGCAGTGCACTGTTACCACACATCTATCAGAGTGTCTAAAAAGAAATAGTGACAGCAGCAAATCCAGGCTGGATGTGGAGAACCTGGATCACTCACACATTGCTGGATGAATGTAAAATGGTGTGGCCCCTCTGTAAGACAGTTTGGCTGTTTCTTAAAAACTAAATATGTAACTACAACATGACCCAGAAATCCCACTCCTGGGCATTTATTCCAAAGAAACAAAAACATATGTTCACATGAAAACCATTATGCAATCTCTCTCTCTCTCCCTATAATAAATAAATCTTAAGAAGGAGGGGGATGGTACCTGGGTGGCTCAGTCAGTTGAGTGTCTGACTCTTGGTTTTGACTCAGGTCATGATCTCAGGGTTGTGGCATTGAGCCCCACATTGGGCTCCGTGCTTGATGGGGAGTCTGCTGGAGATTCTTTCTCACTCCCTCTGTTCCTGTCTGTACTCTCTCTGTGTCTCTCAAATAAATACATAAAAATTTTTTTTAAATGCTATATGTGGATATTTATAGCAGCTTCCTTCATAATAGTCCCAAACTGGAAAGAACCTATGGTCTTTCAGTGAGCTAATGGTTAAACAAGCCACAATACCTCAGTACTATGGAATACTGCCCAGCAATAAAAATAAGCGAATAATTGATACAATGCAACAACTTGGATGGGTCTATAGAGAATTATACGGTGTGAAAGAAACCAATCCCAGAAGGTTATAGACTGTAATATTCCATTTATATAACGTTCTTGAAATGAAAAATATTATAGAAATGAAGAACAGATCAGAGGTTGCCAGGATATAAAGGGGGTAGTGGGGAGGGTGAGAGGCGGACAAATGGGCGTGGCTACAACAGGACACCTTGAGGAATCCTTGTGGTGGTGAAAATGTTGCGTATCTTGATTTTATCAATGTCAGTATCCTGGGAGTGACACAGTACCATAGTTTCTCAGGGCGTTACCATCAGTGGAACTGAATAAAGGATACATGGGATTTCTTTGTATTGTTTCTTACAAATGTATTTAAAACTTTTTTTTAATAAGAATTAAGGGTTTAATTTGAAAACTAGGTTATTAAAAAGATTTATTTATTAGAGAGAGAGACAGACTGTGGGGGGAGGGAGAGAGGGAGAGAGAAAATCTCAAGCTCCTTCCACAGTGCCCTCACACACCAGGGCGGTGTAAAATCCTTTCAAGGGTGGTTTCCCCTTGTCCCTGTCTGCCTTTCTTCCAGCTGTCCTCCATCATCAACACTTTTGTTCAACATCACACTGCAAGGTATACAGATGACAAGTAAGCACATGAATAGTTTAGGGAAATGTAAATTAAAACCATAACAAGGGGTGACTGGGTGGCTCAGTCAGTTAAGCTTCTGCCTTCAGCTCAGGTCATGATCCCAGGGTCCTGGGATGGAGCCCCATGTTGGACTCCTCACTCAGCAGAGAATTTGTGTCTCCCTCTCCATCTGCGCTCTCTCTCCCGAATAAATTTTTTTTTAAAAATCTTTAAAAAATATAAAAGTATAATGAGATAACTATACATACCTAATAGAGCATCAAAAATTACATCATAACAAGTATTAGCAAGGATGTGGAGGGACTGAACACTGCTTGTGTGAATGTAAACTGGCGCTATCATTTTGGAAAATAGTTTGGTAGTTTCTTAAAAAGTTAAACATGTGGGGCACCTGGGTGGCTCAGTTGGTTAAGCATCTGTCTTCAGCTCAGGTTGTGATCCTGGAGTCCCAGGATCGAGTCCAGCATTGGGCTCCCTGCTCAGCGCAGAGTCTGCTTCTCCCTCTGACTCTATCCTCTCTTGTGTTTTATCTCTCATTCTCTCTCTCTTAAAAAAAAAAAAAAAAGTTAAACATCCATCCTCACGGCCATGCTATTCCTGGGTATTTATCCAAGAGAAGTGAAGGCCTGTGTCCGCACAAGGGTTTGCACACAAATGTCATAGAAGTTTTATTTATAGCAGCCCCAAACTGGAAACAACCTGAATTTCAACCTACAGGTAAATGAATATGTAAACTGTAGTATCACCAAAAAGAAATGCATTATTTTTTTTAGCTTTATTGAGGTATGATTAAGAAATAAATTGTATGATATTTAAAGATTATTTATTTTAGAGAGGAGAGCATGTACATACTGTAAAAAAAAACAAACCAAAATGAACTATGAAACTTACAGGATTTGAACATACTTGTTTTTAGAGGTCTTCAGTGTTTTCCAGTACCAGCAAACCAGTTCCCTGGATCTCTGGTCACAACCAGTGTGTTCAACAATTCAATTCAATTCTGATACTAACTACCCAGAGTTATCATAAACCACACAAGTTAAAGGCTCTGTCCTACAAGACTGCCCCCACTTCCGATGCTGGTCACAAGTCCTGGGCCTCCTATCCTTCTGACCCAGCCAGCTGTAAATCGGCGCTTCCTATGATCCTCTTCTCAGGTTTAAGAATTTGCTACAAGGTCTCACTGAACTCAGGAACACAATTCACTTACATTTTCCAGCTTATAATAAAAGATATTAGGAAGTACACAAATGAACAGCTAGATAAAGAGGTAATTTAGGGTGAGGTCTTGAAGGGTCCCAACTCTCCACAGAGTAGGGATGCACTACCCTCTTGGTACATGAATGTATTCAATTAGGAAGCTCTCTGAATGCTGTCATTTAGGGTTTTGTCTGGAGGTTTCATCACACAGGCATGATCAAGTTTTAACTCAATCTCTGGCTCCCTCCCTCTACCTTTGGGAGTTTACAGGAGATGGAGCGGAAAGTTCTAGGTTTCTAATCAAGGCTTCATCTTTCTGGTGACCAGCCTCCTTCCTGAAACTATCTAGGAACCTACAAAGAATTGCTTCATTAGAATAAAAGATGCTCCTATCATTTAGGAAGTTACAGTGAATTTAGGGGCTCTGTGTCAGGGATTGGGCCAAAGACCAAGTATCTTTTTATGATACCACAAGAGGTAAATTCATAGCCTTAGATTTATAAAGAAGTCAGTCTGTGTAAATTAACGTAGTAAGTATTCATATAAACAAATTAAAAACCAAAAGTGATCGAAACCTGGAGGAAGAAAACCATGAATTTAAAATCAGAAATCACAAAGAGCAATCAATAAATATTTTGTAGTAAAATCCATAAGCCAGTCCTAAAAAATTACAATATATAAAAATTACATATATTATAATTTTTATATTAAAATAACCTAAAGGGAGAATCATACTTGCAATAAAGGATATAGGCAGGAGCTTTATAAAATTATAGGAGAATGTTATGTACACATATATAGTAAGAAATTGGAAAAATCTTTTTTAAAAAGAAACTGGGTAGTTCCATATTTGAGGAAGAAAACAGAAGTTGTGTTAATATTAAATAATATAGGCAAATGGAGACAGTTTTATCGAGTTTTTTCAAATTTTTAAAAAAGATAATTTTTACTGTTTTAAAAATGTCATAACTGGAGATTTAAAAAAGAGGAAAAAAATGAAGCAAAACTTAGTCCCTTATGAATTCTGTATCAGGCAAACATTGTTCTTAAGCCCCTGATATATATTAGGTCATTTAATCCTCTAATACACTTTTCAGATAGTTACAGTTTTTATCATGTTATGTTGGGGGAAAAAAAGGCATAGGGAGGTTAACCAGATTCAGACCTAGGCAATCTGGTTCTAGAGTGTGTGCCCTTTCACCACCACACAAAAATAGCATCCTGCTTTTGTTTTGTTTGGAAAAACTGTGTAACATTCATTCCATAATTGGTAAAAAAAAAAAAAATTGCGTGAAAGGGAACTTAATATTCAGTATCACGTAGAAATATACAGGAAAATGTCTTAAGTAAATAATCACAAACCCAAATCTCACAGTATAGTAAATGAGTCACCTGTTCTAATCAAGCAGGCTACATGATAGGAATAAAAACCAGTGGATTTTTTGAAGTCAGTTAACATATTGTTATCTTTAGATTGCGTAGTTGGTTTGGGGTACTATAAAGAAATACCACAGACTGGGCGGCGGAAGCAGTGGGAATATGTCTTCTCACAGTTCTGGAGGCTGGAAGTCGCAGATCAAGGTCAAGCAGCTCAGTTTCTGCTGAAGTCTGGCTTTCAGGCTTCAGAAGGCCATCTTCTGGGGCACCTGGGTGGCTCAGTCTGTTAAGTGTCTGCCTTGAGCTCAGGTCATGATCTCCAGGTTCTGCGACTGAGCCCCACGTCAGGCTCCCAGCTCAGTGGGGAGTCTGCTTCTCCCTCTTCCTCTCCCCCTGCTTATGCTGTCTCTTTTTCTCTCAAATGAATAAATAAAACCTTAAAAAATTTTTTTTAAATTAAAAAAAAAGAAGGCCGTCTCCTCACTGTGTCCACACATGGTGGGGAGAGAGATACAGAGAGTGTGCTCTCTGGTGTCTCTTCTTGCAAGGACTCGAATCCTAGCAGATTGGGTCCCACCCTCACGACTTCCTTAACCTTAACTACCTCCTAATTGTCCCATCTTTAAAGACAGTCAGCATTCAGAGTTAGGGCTTCAGCATAAGGATTTTGGACATAATCCACTCTTCAGCATTAGGTGTGTGATCTGCACATTGAATGCTATCAATACCCTAGATAACTCCACTCATTTTTTATGAAATTATTTCAAAAGTTAGCAATGTATATGAACACTTAGTAGAATAGAGAACTCCATTTCAAATTAATAGTCAACTTGGGGCGCCTGGGTTAAAGCCTCTGCCTTCGGCTCAGGTCATGATCCCAGGGTCCTGAGATTGAGCTCAGGCTCTTTGCTCAGCAGGGAGCCTGCTTCTCCCTCTCTCTCTGCCTGCCTCTCTGCCTACCTGTGATCTCTGTCTGTCAAATAAATAAATAAAATCTTTTAAAAAACTGTTTAAAATTTAAAAAAAATTAATAGTCAACCACTTTCTTAATGGTGAGAAATGAAAAGTATTCATGTTAAATCTTAAATGAAGCAGGGGTGACCAGTGTCACTATTTTTATTTGATATTATTTACAGGACTATGTAGCAAAGATCATAAAATACAGAACAGAAATGACAAGTAGTACTACTATATAGGATAAGGTAATTCTTTTATTTTTCTTTTAAAAAGACAATTTTATTCTGGAATTTTTATATGAAATATTAATTGGCTTCTAATTTATTTAGATGTGTTTGCCATTGAGCAAAATCTTTTGAATTTTGATTTCTTGCTCTAAGCTTTCAAATAAAGGTTGTTACTTACAGAATAATAATGGCATTTAAAAAGTCTTTATAAAATACAATGGTAAGTGGAAACATATTTATAATCTGTGGAACTTGGACGAGTCAGAGTGCCACATTTCCTTTCTGCTGGAAATAAATAATTTTCCAAGAAATTTGGTCTTGTTTTCTTTTTTACATCATGGAAGGGCCATAGGTTTTTGTTGTTGTTGTTGTTGTTGTTTGTTTGTTTGTTTTAATTATTTAAAAAAATACAGCATAAAAATGTACTATCTTAATTATTTTTAACTCTTCAGTACACCAGTGTTGACATATTGTTGTTGAACAGGTCTCTAGAACTTTCTCATCTTGCAAAATTGGAGCTCTAAAACTACTGAGCCACATCTCCCCCTTCCCTTTTCCCCAGCCACATCTCCCCCTTCCCTTTTCCCCTCAGCCCCTGGGAACCATATTCTACTTTCTGTTTCTATGAATTTGGCTACTTTAAATTCCTCAGATCAGTGGAATCATGTAATGTGTATTTTGGGGGCTGCCTTTTGCACTTAGCATAATGTTCTCAAGGTTCATCATTGTTGTAGCATATGACAAGACTTTTTTCTTTTTTCAGGCTGAATAACATTCCATTATATTTAATACATTGAGTAGAAAAACAGCTCTTCAGAAAAGAAACCCGAATAGCCCACCTGAACATTAATTATAAGTGGATTAAAGTTCACTGTCAAAATCCAAACCATAAAAATTGAACATTTACTAAGTATACTCTGAATGGAGAACTTTCCAAAAATAAGAAAAATTGAAAGCAACAGGAAAAGATTAATAGATTTGATAATGAAATTAAAAGTTTGGAATGTCAAAAACATAAAATTAGACAGGAAATATTTTAAGCAGCTACAACACATAATGGCTTATCAGCTTTATCTTCAATATGATAAGGAATGTTCCAGAACTAATGGAAAATAAGTGAAGAACTCAATCATAAAACAGAGAAATTAAAATGGTTGACAAATTTAAAATTATATTTAACCTTAAATGTAATTAAAGAAATAAAATACTATAATAAGGTTTTCTTTCTATGAAATCAATGCGATAAATTTTTAAAAAGGGGTATTTGCCCTATTGCTGAGGAAAATAGGGAATTGGGGCTTTCCCTCATTTCTGTGGTGCAACTTTTCTGAAAAGCAATTGGGGAATATCTATGTAGAGCCTTAAAGTATCCATACACCAGTAAGGCATTTTTAGGAAATAATCAGAGGTGCAGATCAAGATTTATTCACTAAGTAAATCTTTGTAACATTATGTAAAATAGGGAAGATGTGGGAATAGCAAGAATGGCCCACAGTTAGGGGTTGACTAAATCCTTTTCAGTATGTACACAGAAACAATACGATGCAGTTATTAAGCATAATTTTTTAAAAAGATTTCATTTTTTTATTGGAGAGAGGGAGAGAGAGACAGAGACACTGAGAGAGCAGGAGCAGGAAGGAGAGGGAGAAGCAGGCTCCCCACTGAGCAGGGAGCCCAACACGGGGCTCGATCCCATGACCCTGAGATCGTGAACTGAACTGAAGGCAGATGCTTAACCGACTGAACCACCCAGGCTCCCCAAGAAGCATTATGAAGCATTTTTCATGATCTGAGGAAGTTACTTAAGATATAAATGCTAAAGGGAAAAAATCAGAGTTCAAAATTTTATATCAAGAATTCATCAACTTTCACTTTTCCTTTACACTTTTATAAGTTCCTATTTTCTTCAGAATATATGTCTTACCTATATTTGGAACATGGACAGCATTGTTAAAAAGAAAGAGATGTTGTCTCTCTGCTCCTCATTGGGGAAGGAAGGACTGTACTTCAGCATGGCTGGATGGGTCCTGGAACCACCTCGTCCAACTGGTCCCATTCAAGATTCTGCCCTGTGGTGCCTCTGCCCAGCGGTTCCCTTGTCTGTAGCAACACTAGCAGGGCTGGAGGAGGTGGGACATGTGCAGCTATTTTGGGACTACCCATTTACAGCATACATGATTCTGACTGTTTGGAAGCTCCTGACCATTGAGCTATAGCTGACATTTCTGGCATGTGTTACAGCTTCCCTTCACTGCCCTCGGGCCAGCCAAAGGTGCATGTATTACCCTCGCCTCCAGATATCCAAAACCACTCACCTAGGGCCCAACCTCAACTGTTCTTCCTGTGCCACGGCATTCAGACCCTTCAAGATCATGGGCACCCTACCGGTGCTACTCAAAGTGTGGTCTGCAGACCAGTGGTATGGCCATCACCTAGGCGCTTATAGGAATTCAGCATCCTTGGTGGAATTAGCATTTTAACAAGATCCTCAGGTGGTTTGTGTGCACAGTAGAGTTTAAGAAGCCCTGGCCTCAAGGAGGACACATTCTCATTTGTCAGCAGTTCATTTAATAGGCGCTCTGGAGACTGAGAATATCCCACTATTCTTGTGGTGTACAAAGTGATTGTTAGTGCTTCTGTTTTATCTATTCATCACAGAAAAAAAGAGTTATGAAGCTTGGTGCTTTATGCAAGCCATGTTGCCAGACACTGTTAAATGGAAGACAAATGTGAAAAATTAAATCACCGCAAAGATCTAAGAGCTTTAGTTCCCCGTGGGAGAGTTGTCCTAAGACGCAAGTAATAAATTGACAAAAGGATGATTGAGACAACGATGACTATTGAGACTGAGAAGAGGAAGAGATGGTCTGTGAACTGAGTGGTTACAGAGGAGTGAGCTTGGATCTGGGCCTATAATGATTAAATGCCCCATGGAAGAGGCCAGGCTGTGGTGAGCTCATCCCTGGACATAGTCATGGTGGATTTGCGGTCTGGATGGGGAGTCTCCAAACACTAAGGAGCATCAGCGTGACTGGGAAGGCTTATTAAGACACGAATTGCTGAGCTTCTGAAATTGTCTTGAGTTTCTCATCCCATAGATCTGGAGCAAGGCCCAAGAATGTGCATTTCTAACTAGGTCTTAGGTGATACTAATGTTGCTAGTCTGTGGAACCACACTCATTTAGAAGAAATAGCATGGGTCTTGGAGCCCGTTTTGGTTCAACCGCTTCCTAATTTAGGTGGCAAGTCATTTTTTTCTTTTTTGAGGTTTCTTTTTAAAAAGATTTTATTTATTTGTTTGAGAGAGACAGAGAGAGATCACGATCAGGAGAAGGGGCAGAGGTAGAGGGAGAAGCCGACTCTCCACTGTTCCAGGAGCCCAATGCGGGGCTCGATCCCAGGACCCCGAGATCATGACCTGAGGTGAAGACAGCGGCTTCACAGACTGAGTCACACAGGCACCCCTATTTTGAGGGTTCTTTTTGAGAACTGGAGAATTCTAATATCCACCACACCAGTGTTTGTGACGAGTAAAGGAGACAAAGGTCTGGGAAAGCATGTTAGTACACTGCCTGGTACAGAGCAAGTACTACTAGTTGAACTTAGTTTTCATTGCCTTCCCCAGAATAATCTCACATGTCAAGGCTAGCCACCGTTCTTGATGTTGGTGTTCTTGGTGTGAAGGTCACTTGGGGGTGGGTATAGGATTTTTTTTGGAGAACCTGGCGGTGAGCCTTCCATACCATTGCCATGAGCCTTCCATCCATTGACACAAATGGGTTCAGCTGTTTTGTGTGGCTGTGTCGGCCATCTTTAACTCTGATGACAATTAATATTGCTTGGCAGTGGGTCAAAACAAAGATACCTTGTGGCTTAGAGACCAGTGGCATTTCAAGCATACGCCCTAAAGGAATGACATGAGAAATAGAAACTAGAGCTTACATTCCATCAGGGAAAGATAAAAATCTATCTTTATTTTAGAACTTAAAATTCAAAGGTGACTCCTTTAGGCTTTTTTTTTTTTTTTTTGAGAATTTCAAGCAAGCGCATATATTTGGAAGAATGTCTAATAGGCATCCTCTAATTTCAACACCATGAACAAAATGTTTTGGCAGCGAAACCTCTTCATCCCATCACAACATTTTTGGGAACTGCTAAGAATCCTTAAAACACAGGTGTTTTTATTTCATTGCGTTTATTGACTTCAGTTTTAGTGTCCACGCTAATGGGATCCATCGAGACAAATAGGACCTTCCTATGTGATACCCAGATAGAAATGCAAAATGGATAGGTTCTCCTTGTACTACCGTTAGTCCATGAATCATTATGGGAATTTGTTTATTAGATTATAGATGATAGCTAATTAATCACTGAGCCAACCTTTGAAGATCAAGACAGAAAACAAGTACATTTTGGTTGATGTGGAGGAAAGAGAGGAACGTTCTCTTGCAGAAGTCATGGCCCAGTTGAGTTTGGGACACTTAAGGGTCATCCTCTGGGCAGTGGGCAAATGAGGGAAGGAAATGAAGCAGAGAATGACATAGGAAAGAGGACAAAGTTTTCCCACTCTACAGTCTCATTTGAGGTTTCTAAATAAGACTTTGGGCCTATTCCTGTTTCTTTACCCTCTCAATAGCTGAACTTTAACAGAGAAAACATGTCACCTCCCAGATTATGTGTCTTTACTGGCTCCACTGGTTGCCTTCTGGATCAAATTTAAACTGCCTATTTCAAGAGCAGCCAGTATCCCTTCACTCTCGTGGTGCATTGTATAAATAGCCATCATGGGCAATTAGTGTCTCTGATTTTTTTCTTTCTAAATAATGTGGTTGAGTGATGTTTCATATATTTCAGTTTTTCTCTCCCCAAATCATGTCAAGTAAATTATATTTTCTTATGCCTTGCAAAGTTCATGCATATATCGCTTCAATTGTGATTAAAAAGGATAAGAGGATTAAAAAAACAAGGATACGAACCAGCCACTCACTCACATTTTATGAACATAAACTCTCCATCAGAAGATGTCCTTAGGAAAAAAAAATTATTTTTTATAAAGAGAAGACTGAAGATTTTTATGTAGTGAATATGAAGTTACTGTATAATAACTGTATATAGTTAAATGGAAATTTTTTGTTGTTTATTATTCTTTCTTGTCCACCCACATACATCAGTGTTACACACATTTGTTGCTCTGAGTCACTTTAAGCTGCCCATAAATCTGTATTCTCAGGACCCCAACAGTAGAAAAAGAAGTATGTCTGGGGACGCCTGGGTTGCTCAGTTGGTTGGACGACTGCGTTCGGCTCAGGTCATGATCCTGGAGTCCTGGGATCGAGTCCTGCATCAGGCTCCCAGCTCCATGGGGAGTCTGCTTCTCCCTCTGACCTTCTCCTAGCTCATGCTCTCTCTCACTGTCTCTCTCTCAAATAAATAAATAAAATCTTTAAAACAAAACAAAAAAAGAAGTATGTCTGAAAAACAAGGGCAAGAATACTTTGGATTTGGGTTCTCAAGGAATGAATAACTTCTGAGGCTCAATGCCTGAGACAAAGACTGAAAAGGAAGGGGTTCCAAACTTGGACGGGCAGCACTTGACCCAAGTTGTCAGGTAGAGTCTCCATGACCACACGAGTGATGCACAGGTCATTCTGCTCCAGTCTACACTCTTGAAGACTTCCTGTTTGGCTCTGGAGTAGTATTCCACCATGAGAAAGGAGGATATCCCGTCATTTGTGACAACACAGGTGGACCTTGAGCACATTGTGTTGGGTGAGAAAAGTCAGAGAAAGACAAGTAGAGTATGATCTCATATATGAAATCTAAGAAAGTCAACCTCATAAAAATTCAAGGGAAAAAATGGCGGTTACCAGGGGTTGGGGGTAGCAGGATAAAATTGATGCTGTTTAAGGGTACAGACTTTCAATGAGTCATCAATAAGCCATAGTGATCTAACGCACAGTATAATGAATGTGGATAACAGTGTTGTACTCTAATTACTTAAAGTGACAAATATTGATACAATGGCCTCCATATGACAATATATAAGTGTATCAAAGTGACACATCGTACACCTTAAATTTATGTAGTAGGTCAAATATATTCAATTAAAAAAAAAGACTTCCCATTTGGGCAACAGAATGATCTAATCCTCTTATTTTCTTTTATATTCTATTTTATTTCATGATCACTTCAGGGCAGGTAGCCACCACTGGCCCAAAGAAGGCAAAAGGGCTCAAAATTTGTCTCAAAAGGTGACTTCAAAAGATTGTGCTTGCAGTGACCTCCTCAGCTGCTTTGTCAGCACCCCAAGTCACTACCCCATAGTGCAGCATCTTTCCCTAATGCTCGTGGCCCTCCTGGTGCTCTGGTTTTTACTCACTACCTTGCACCCAGGCTCCGGTCACACAGACTTCCGGGTGTTGAGCCAAGGTTCACGCAGGCTGCTGCCCACCCAAACCCCAAAGTCCACTCCAAAGCCCAGTCCAAAGTCCTATTTTCCAGAGAGCCAGAGCAGAAGAAGGCAAGCTTGGGCCCTTCTGTGTGGAAGAGCAAATGTGTGGGAGAACTGGGCTTTAAGAGAAGGCTTGGGTTTGTGGAGCAGAAGCTGACGGTGCCCCATCAAAGAACCCTCAGTCTTCGCCATTCCCCTGTGCCCTGACATGATGGCTTCCTTCTTCAAGTACCTCAGCCTCTGTCTGAGGGCTTTCTCTGGCCTTGAGTGAGCTAGACTTTTAAGGGGGTGTGTTGGAAGTGATGGGCAGTTAATGGGTCTAGAAGCAGCCCTCAACCAGTGACGAACAGAATATAGTGGATAATACCTGAGACCCCCTCACCCTTCAGGCAGGGTGACTCCAAGGTGTGCTCTAGGCAGTCCTCCAGAGGCCCCCTGTGAGACTGAATACCAGTTGCCCATAGCAGTCAACTTCTCACTAACTCAGCCTGTGTTGGTTTCCTTTCTTTCCCCATCTCGCTAACTGCCTCTTGCACTATTGCTTCCTTGCATTACCCTTCACATCCATGTCTTGGGCTTTGATTCTGATTCAGTTAGCAATTGAAGAGCTAGAACATGGGATGGGCAAGATTCTGGCTTGGGCAACTGGGACCATGATGAGAACCCAGATGTCATGTTGAGGTGAGACTTTATTCCATGGTGACTGGGTACTGAGTATTTCATTGGACACCAGTGCTAGAGGATCATTCTGGAAATAGAAGAGTGGATTGGAGCAATGGTTCTTAAAGCATGGTCCCTAGACCATGAACATAAGAATCAACTGACAACTTTAGAATAGTGCAAAACTTCTTGCCTCTACCCCAGACCAGCTACATATCAGACAATCTGGGGTTGGGGCCCAGAAGCCCGTGTTTTCATAAGCCCTCTAGATGAATCTGGTGCCCCTAATCTTTGAGAACTACTGGCATACAGGGGAATGAGAAATTGGTAGCATGGAGACCAGTTATGAGGCTACAGTGCAAGCCTGGTGAGAAACTATAAAGGCCTGAGCCACCAGTTTTGATTCCCTTTTCCTTGCTTTTTTTGCTTTGGCCCTGTGTTCTGCGTGCCGTGTGCTTAATAAATATTTTTGGCTTGATGTCTCCCATCCCATTATCTAGGAAGAGGGAGTGGTAATAGGAGGGGCAGGGATGGAAAGAGGCCGGGTCAGGTGACTTAGTTCATATGAGGTTCAACCACCATGGACCACGTGGCATTTTGAGCATTATCCCTTTTGCAGTTCCAGGGACAAAGTCTTCCCCCCAAAGAAATCAGGGCATCGGCCAAATCTGATGTCTTCTTCAGGAGACAGCAATAGCTACTCCCCCTTCAGAAATCAAGATCCCATGGCTTATGTGTGTGGAGCCTGAGAAGTATTGTAAATCTGAGAATGAAATCCCCATAAACTGGGTAATAAAAGCTTTTTAGCAGAAATTACTTCCTGAGAAAGGGAACATTCTGTGTGGACAAGGGGGAGGGATAGGGTCTGGGAAGATGGATAGGAGGTCTCCTGCTAAATGGCCTAAAATCCCAAATTAGTTTGTGTTAATTTGGGACCTAATCTGTATTATTATTATTATTATTATTATTATTTGCTGTTGCTTGAAAACCTTTTCTTTTTTATTTTCAGAGTCAGTTTGACCAGGGTCTTTTTAAGTCATGAATTTCAGAACCCCATAATTATGCCCCGTAACCTTGTCCAATGGCATCCCAGACTTTCAACGCCTGCTTATAGGCCTGTGGGAACTCAGAGTCCCCCAACAGTCCCCAGGGCTGGGATGGGTGAGGGAGACTTGGTTGGCAATGGCCCATCCCACTGGGGTACCAGCTCCCAGAACAACAAGGCCTTTGACTGAGGCCTTCACTGGAAACTGGATGATATTCTCTGGGCCAAAAGGAGCAGTTGGAAAGGTAGTTTTGTGGGTTGGCTTCCAAGCCAGAGTTGAAATTAGGCTGTAGCAAGTCTGAAAGAAACCTGGCAGAGGAGGAAAAGGCCCTCCCTGTGCCAGGAACTGCATAAACCCATGACCAATCAAACAGAACCAATGTGGTGAGGAAATATTTCTGACTGGCAAAGATGGCTTCACCATCTAGTAAGTGGTGACGGCCAGGGTCCTGCTTGGTGGAGTGTGGCCTGTTGAAGGAGAGCCTGGATGGAATGATTTCTACGTTATTTATCTTTGATTTAGGGAACAAAAGTATGCCTTTTCAACAGGAACTGAAGAGGGGAAATCTTTTATGATTGCAAAACCTTAGAAGGGCATCATATGCCCTTCTTACCCAGACAGATTGAATTCTCGCTTGAGCTATGTTGCATAAAATTAATGAAAATAAGGATGTACATGGACAAGAATTTACTAGGTATGTGGATATTTTTCATAAACAAAGAGAAATAATTCGCTTGAAGAGCAAGTTATGGTTGGGTATGCTGGTGGACTTCTCAAGTCAACTGGAGTTGCTTTATAGATTAAATATAAAGTTGTTATAAAATGAGTAAGCACAAAACCTCTTATCAGATAGGAAGAATAATGGGGCCAGCTTAGCCACTTTAAAGCCCCCATAGCAGAGGGGCCATGGGTTCTGCCCATTTCTCTCCACTGACTTCTTGGTTTTTGCAATAGTATCTCTGGTTGTCATAACAACCAGCTGAGGCCTACTCAGTTCAGTCATTAAAAACATAGGTTTTAACTACTTTGGTGAGTCTCCTGGTCAGTGTGTACAAGTCTGGCAGTGATTGTCTTGATTGCTCAGTTATCAACCTGCGGGTGGTCAAAGAACCAGGGAAGGGACCTGGAGATGGGCTGGTCCAACTTCTTTTCCCAGAAGTGAGGCCCAGAAGGGGAAAGGAACACCCAAGTCCTCTGCGTAGTATGGGCTAGAACTAGAACGAGACTCCCAGAGCAGAGTGCCCCATTTCTTCCTACCATCTCATCAACCCGCAGCACCTACATTTCATTCGCAGAAATAAAACAAGGCTCTTTTTTTTTTTAATTCTGCTTTTTCCTCAACAGAAGTTAATCCCCCAAGGACATATCTTAATTAAGGTAGCATAAGAAAAATAGCAGCAATAACTATAAAAATGATGCAAGATAAATATGGGCATTCTTTGCAGCTTAATTTATTATGACTTTAAAAGGGTTGCAAGAGCTTGCCTTGCTTCTGTGAAACATAGTGCATTTTCGCAATTCCCCACAGTTATAAATTAATATAGGCCATTAGGGATGAGGCTAATGGTGGAGGAAGACTATCTCATGGGGAATACTCAGCACCTGAGAAAATGAACAGCTGTGGTGTACAGACCCCCAGCCAGTCCTACAAAGGATACAACTTGTCACAAAACTAGTCCCTGCAGAGGCATATTAATTTCTAATAAATAAGCCCAGTTGCTTTTTTTTCCTTTTAAATTGTTTTCCTCTATAAGCACATTCCCATGTTACTCTGCACAGAATAGTTTGGGGCTCTGTATCAAGGGGCTCTATGGGCCCATCTTAAGCCAACCCAAGTGAATGCTCTATGTTGACACTTGGCTATTCCCTCTTGGGAAGTCAAATTCACAGCTCAGATGATGTGCTAATGAGAAGAAAAGCTAACATATTTGCAGGCTGGTGAGCTATTATCAACATATCCAAAAGTTCCCCTTTCAGAAATATAAGAAAACCTCAGTATCATTCTAATTCCCAGTGCAACAACATAAAATCGAAGAAGCTTCCAGAAAAATGAGGATGGGGGGGAATATATATATATCAGAAGCTTCCCCACCGCCCCTACCATCCTACAAGTTTTCTGAGAGAGGTCTGAAGGAATTTAGCAACTCACTGGGGAAGGTTTGAGATAAAAATGCAAACCTTATGCCCCTACAGACTCCTGGTTAGAAATGTAGTCACTTTGAAACTGGAAAACCAAGGCCAACTCTTAGACTTACGGTGGCCTTATAGAGTCAGAGACGCAAGGCGGTACATCTGAAGATTGAAGATGTGTGCTATTTCCTACGAACTGATACACTTTCTAGGCGAGCCATACCTGGGCGAGCTGTTGATTTTGAAGACCCTATCCCTAACCCCTTCATTCCATCCCCAGTGTGGCTTCACGCTTAGCTAGTGCTTTTGTTCAGGAGACTTAAATGTCCAGTCCAGCCTTTTCTGACCCAGGAAAGCAAACGTAGCCTATTACTACTACGTAGCCTATTACTATTATATGAATAATAATAAATATAATAATAATAGTAATGATAATAATAATAATAATAATAAAACCCTGCAATAAATTAATGCAGGAGGATGAATGTGCATCTGGGTGTTAGGGATTTTGATTTATCACAGCAGCTCTGGGCTTCTAAACAATCACAGCTGCCTGCTCTCCTTCCCCCACAACCCCTGTCAATCCTCTCTCTCTCTCTCTCTCTCTCTCTCACACACACACACACACTCACAGCCAAAGTGAAGCACTAAATGACTGGAGGTAGATGGGCCCTTGGAGAGCAATGTTGTAGCTGTGGGTATCACCTCACACTGGGGGATCACGCCCAGGGTCTCTGAGCATGAAGGGAATGCCATTTAGAATACCTTCCATTGAATGGAAAGTTAGTTTGATTTTTTTTTCACTTTATTTCAGTTAAGGAACAATTGACCCAATAACCGGCTCATGATAAATCATGGCAAATTACCAATATACCCAAACTTGACCCAGTCCTCAGGTGAGGCTGACATAGGACAGAGCCAAAATGTACAATTGGTTTGCTATAAATTATTTTTTTTCCCTAAAAAAGGTCAACGTCTCCCTGAAGGAATCTCCCTGTTATTGGAACTACTGTGGCACAGCTTTCAGAAAATGGGATCAAGACAGGAGTAAACTAGCAAGTCATCATTTGTGATCCCAAGAAACACAGGGTGGTGTCTTTAAGGGATAATTTAACATGGAGTGTGGTTTTCTCTAAGTGAAAGGAAGATTAAGTAAGAAGGAATTTTGTCCTTTAAATTCATTGTTTCTTTATGACAGGTTATAATTCACACTCTGGGTTGGAAGGTACTTCAATGATAATTGAGTGATTACGGAACCCATTAACCAGTTCAATGCCTTAGGGAATAGAAAGGCACACTGAGGCATAACCCCTACCCTCAACAGGCGTGTAAAGTGATGGGTAAGTCAACACTTGCAACTGTGATATGATGCTAAGCTGTGCAGCAGGAAAGGGGACAAAAAAGCCACGGTCTGCTTAACCCAAACATGTTATATACATATCATATATATATGATATATATGATCTAGTTATTCCTCATAGCAATGTGGACGAGGTAGTTGTGTTATTCTGGTTTCAAAGATGAGGAAATGGAGGCTTGGAGAAGTGAAGTAGCTTCTGCAGTGAAGCCAAATTGACCACCCCAAAATAGGTCTCTTTGGCATGTGGATTACTTTAGAATGATTATTATTTTTTAAATTTTAATTCCAGTATAGTTAATATACAGTGCTAGATTAGTTTCAGGTGTACAGTAGAGTGATTCGACACTTCCATACGTCACCCTGTGCTCATCACAAGTGCCCTCCCTGTCACCTCTTTCCCACCCCACCTTTCCTCTACTTAGGCTGATTTTTTTTTTTTTTTTTAAAACCAAAGACTCAGGGCGCCTGGGTGGCTCAGTGGGTTAAGCCTCTGCCTTTGGGTCAGGTCATGATCTCAGGGTCCTGGGATCGAGCCTCGTATGGGCTCTCTGCTCAGTGGGGAGCCTGCTTCCCGCCCCCACCGCCTGCCTCTCTGCCTACTTGTGATCTCTCTCTCTCTGTCAAATAAATAAAATCTTAAAACAAAGAAACCAAAGACTCAAGAAGTTTTTCTTTTTTGCCTTTCCTGTTCCAGAGAGAGAGCTATCACCACAGATAACTATAGTATAATATGAATTAGGTGTGGTTTGTTAAAATTCCTCTCTGTGTTCTGTTTTTTCTGGACAGCTCAGCAAGCATTTGCTTACCAAACATTTACTCTTTTTCATTTTCCTGTGAAATGTTTTCATCCCTTCCTTCCTTCTTTCCCTCCTTCCCTCCTTCCTTGTCTTAGACCCCTACTTCTTCCTCCTTAGGTCCAGATGACATATAAGCCTTAATTGCCTGACTGCCTGTGAGCATCATATTCTTATGGAGCCCTTGTATGTAATTTTATTTATTTATTTTTAAAAGATTTTATTTATTTGACAGAGATCACAAGTAGGCGGGGGTGGGGGGAAGCGGGCTCCCTGCCGGGCTCAATCCCAGGACCCTGAGATCATGACCTGAGCTGAAGGCAGAGGCTTTAACCCACTGAGCCACCTAGGCGTCCGTGTAATTTTGTTTTTATGTAATTTGAATGTTATATAATTTAAATTTTATTTTCTCCTGTTAGTCTGTCTCATGTCTTTGATCAACCAAAAGAATCTTGAAAGGTAGGTAAGTTTTTCTCTCTCCGGCACTTCCCTAAGTTCACCCAGCTAGCAAATGGTAGAGCTGGAATTGAAGTGTAGCCTGTTTCACTCTGGAATCTAGGCAAGCATCACCATACCACATTGCCTTCTGTAGCTTTGCAGCACAGGCCAGGGGAGTCAGGGCTCTGGAGTAGAGGGAGCTCCCTGAGATTTAGAGTACTATATCCAGGAAAGGTTTCAGAGAGCAGGTGGGAGGCAAGTTGGTTCCCAACATGGATAAGCAGAGGAGACAATACCAGGTAAAGAAACAAAATGGCAAAGGCAGGGATGCAGGACACTCAGAATGTTTTCTACTTCTTGGACACTCACTTAGCTGTTCAACTCAGCATCTCACTTAATTCCCCTCACAACCATCAGAACTATCCAAAGGCAAATTCTCAGTCTTCATATTACTTATTAGCAACATTTGACCTAGTGGATCACTCCCTCCTTGCAAGTCTCTTCTTGGGATCTAGGACACTTGGCTTTTTGAGTTTTCATCTTCTTTCTGGTTATTCCTTCTCATTCTTCCTCATTTCCCTGACCTTTGATTGGAGTGCCCAGGCCTCAGTTCTTTTCTATCTTTTCTATCTAAACCCATTCCTTTGGTGACCCCATTTAATCTGAATAATTGTTTCAATATCATAAATATCATGCATTCACACACACATGCATGTACACATGAATAAAATTCCCAGAACTTCCAGAGCCAGCCAAGATGGAGTAAGCTCAGTTAGTCCATCTCTCCCGTTAATTACAACTGAAAATTCTGGATGAAATACGGAAAGAAACTACCTGAAGAGTCTAAAAACTAAATAGTAGCTGGCAGGCAGGAGAGGTTAGTCAAAACTTGGAGAGCAACAATATCAGTGAAATTCCTGATTCTTTTTTTCTCTTGCACCTCCGACTTGATGTAAAGATGGCATGGGGGCTTGAGTCACAGAACATTGAATTGGGAGTAGGTTCCCAAAGCTCCAGTAAAAATCCTACTCTTTCTGGTCAGAGAACTGGGAAAAGGGACAACTGAGAGTCAGAGACTATGGGGGAATCCTCATTTTTAATTCTTTTTTCTCTCCTGGCTTTGTCCTGAGGTCAGCCCCAGTTGCAGATCTTCACTGTTGTTGTGACTATGTTGGTGGTGTTTCAGGCACCTGAACCTTATCTCCATGACTACTGGAACCAGGAAGAATGATCACTGTGTGTAAAGAATGTGGGAGGAATTCCCATTGTTTTTTTTTCTTGCTCTTCACTCTGAGGGTGGTTCCAGTGATATAGAACTGTGTGACAGTGACAGTGTAATGGGGGAAGGGAGGGCTAAAAGTCTGAGAAGAATCCAATTTTCTGGTCAAAGGAATTGGGAATAGGGGGAGTTGGGAGCCAGAGAAAATCCTAGAGAGAAGGAAGTTGGAAAAAGGGAATCCCTCTAGTTCTGTGTGTGAGCTGATACACAGTTTATAAAGACAATGGCATCGAATCCTAGAATGATATTGGAACCAGTGCCCACAGAAAGTGGGACAAAACTTATGGTCTTAACCTAACTGGATTGATTTCCTGCTTAAGACAACAACAACAACAAAATTTACTGACATTCCACTTTCAGGAGGATTTTAACAGAACCTAGTCTCATAACATAATATCAATATGCCTAGAATGTGATCAAAAGTTATTCAACCTACAAAGAACCAGGAAAATCTGACCAGTTCTCAAGGGAAAGGACAATAAACAGATGCTGATACTGCAATGATCCAGATGTTGGAATTAACAAAGACTTGAAAGCAGCTATCATAACCATGTTCCATAAACTGAAGATGAACATTCTTGTAATGAATGGAAAGATAGAAATGCTCAAGAGAAAAACAAGAACTTAAAAAAAAAAAGAACCAAATTGAAGTTTTAGGACTGAAAAATATGGTATCTTAAATTAAAAAAATTTAAAAATCACTGGATGAAAGTTTGACAGCAGAATGGAAATGAGAGAGTGAGTTTGAATAGATAATTAGAAATTATGTAGTCTTAAGAACCAGGGGAAAACATTAAAATGGAAAAAGTTAGAGATTGAAAAAAATGAACATAGCTTCAACAAATGGTGCTAAATGAACAGAGCTTCAATCAATGGTGCTAGATGGGACACCTGGGTGTCCTGGGTCCTAGGGTCCTGGGATCAAGCCCCACTTTGGGCTCCTTGCTCAGCGGGGAGTCTGCTTCTCCCTCTCCCTTTGCCCCCACACCCTTCATGTGCATGCTATCTCTCTGTCTCAAATAAATAAATAAAGTCTTAAAAAAAACACAAACAAATGGTGCTAGAACAATTGGATACTCAATGTACAAAAAAAAAGTACCGTGACTATGCCTCAAGTTTTATGCAAAAATTAACTGCAAATGGTTCAGACCTAATGTAAAACATAAACTCATAAGACTAAAAAGAAGATAAAGGAGAATATTTTTGAGACCTTGACTTGGGCAGTAGGTTCTTGGATATGAAACCAAAATCATGATCTATAAAAGAAAAAAGGGATGAACTGGACTTAATCAAAAATTTAAAAATTTGCTTTGCCAAAAACACTTTTAAGAGAATAAAAAGATACCACAGACTTGGAAAACACATTTATGAATCACGCATCTGATGAAGGACTTGTAAGCAGACTATATAAAGAATTTGCCATGCTCAACAATATGAAAACAAACAGCCCAATTAAGAATGGGCCAAGATTTTAGTAGACATCTCACTAAAGAAGATGTTTGGGTAGAAGATAAGTACATGAAAAGAAATTCATCATTAATCATCAGGGAAAGGCCAATGAAAACCACAATGAGACACTACTGCACACCTACTAGAATGGTTAAATATAAATTTTAAAAACATTTCAAATCTGATACTGCTGGTAGAAACACAAAATGGTGGAGCTGCTTTGAAAAACAGTCGGTCAGTTTCTTATCAAGTTAAACACACACTTTATGATCCGGGAGTCCTGTTCCTCATAATATGCGCAAGAAAACTGAAAAGTTTTGTTCACACCAAAAAAGGTTCATGTGTATATCAGCTTTATTGTAATTGCTCACTCAACCCAGATGTCTTCAGTGGGTCACTGGGTGAACAAACAATGGTACATCTATATAGTAGAATACTATTCAGCAATGAAAGGAATGAACTGTGGGTAAACAAAACATGGATGAATTCAAACGCATTATGCTAAGCCAAAGAAACCAGATCCAAAATGCTACATACTATAGGATTTCATTTATATGATTTTCTGGAAGAGGCAAAGCTCTAGGGACAGAGAACAGGTTGCCAAGGGGCTGGAGATGATGGAGGGTTCAATTACGAAGGCGTGGCATGAGGGAATTTTTTAAGATGATAGAATAGTTCCCTATCTTGATTGTGACTGTGGCGATGTGACTATGCATTTTTTCAAAACTCATAAAATTGGACAACAAAAAGGAAGGGTTTTGCTGTAAGTTAAAAAAATACATTTAAAAATTCTTCCGAATACTTCTCTAGATCAGATCTGTCCCTGTCAGTCATATATCTATCTGATATCTGCACTTGGGTGTTTACTAAGTATGTTAAACCTAACCTGTCCTAAACCAAACTCCTGACAGTCCCCCCAAACCTGTCCCACACACAGGCTTGCCCGTGTCAGCTGATGGCAGCTCCATTTTTCTAGTTGTTCAGGCTAAAATGCTTAGAGCCATTCTTGACTTCCCTCTTTCTCTTATAGCCCACATCCAATGTCCATAGAGAACAAATTCAAAATCTCATTACTTCCATTCCCACCAACCCGGTCCAAGCCATCAGTGTTTTGCAATGACATTCTTGCCAGACTCATGGCTTCTGTAGGTCCTGGAGATGTACCACCCACTGTCTTTTCCAGGAAGGACTTGGGCTCCGCAGAGAGCCTTCAGTTGTTAACGCCTTCAAAGTCCGCTTCAGCTGCTCAGAGCCCCATCACTCCCTCTAGCACATAGATGCAAGCCTCCTTGCTCTTTCCCAAGCAGACAGGCAAGAGACCTGCCTCAGAGCCTTTGCACCTGCTGTTCCCTCTGCTTAACCACTCTTCCCTTAGATACCCTCCATCTTAGTCTCTTGGGGCTGCCATGAAAACACTGCAAGCTTGGTGGCTTAAAACAAAAGAAATACATTCTCTCATAGTTCTGGAAGCCAGAAATCTGAAATCCCAGGTTTCGCTAGGGCCGTGCTCCTTCTGAAGTCTCTAGGAGAGAACCCTTCCTTTCTTCTTCCGGATTCTGGGGGCTCCAGACCTTTCTTGGCTTCCAATCTCTGCTTCCACCTTAATGTGGCCTTCTTCTCTGAGTCTATGTTTGTGATCTCCTTGTATCTCTGTTATAAGGACAACTGCCATTGGATTTAGGCCTCACCTGGATAATCCAGTATGACCTCATCTCAAGATCTTTAACTTAATCACATCCACAAAGACCTTTATTCCCCCTAAGTAATGTCACATTCACAGGTCCCAGGAATTAGGAAATGGGCATAACCTGTTGGGGGGGGGTGGAGTGGGTAGACTACCACTGAAGCCATCACATCCTCTTAGCTCAGTCCTTCATTTCTTTCAAATCTTTCTCCAGAAGATGCCATTTCAGTATGTGACCTTTCCCCACCACCCTACTTAAAATCGAAGCTTCCCTACTCCCTTCCCCATGCCCTCCCCTGCCTAATTTTTGTCCACAGCAGTTAACTGCCATCTGACAGGCTGTATATTTTATTGCTTTATTCTTTATTATTATAATCAATCCACCTCCCCCATTAGAACCAGCACGGGTTTTGTCTATTGTATTCACTGCCATATCTCCATCTTCTAGAACAATGCCTGGTGTGGTACCAGTGTCGAATGAATGATTAGCTCCATTTTATGAATGCTTCAGCAGGCATGGTGAGGTCAAGTAATTTGCCCAAGTGTGGCATTCAAAACAAGGTTTCTCATACCAGAACTCATGCTCCTAATTGTAATGACAAACAGTTCCGGACCAAGACAATTCCCTGGGGTGACAATGACTTCTAGGGATGTCTGCTGTCTCAGGGTTGAGAAAACATTGAACTGACTTCTTACCCTTAGACTTTCTGGGATGTGTGATACACTTCTGTCATCTCAAGGTTTTGTCCTGCTCTTGCTTTTCCTGGGCAACATTCTCCATTAAAGAAATTTTCCCTTCCAACTAGCCTAAATCTTTTATGCTGCCGTGGAGGTTTGGTTCTTCTTCTGCCCTGATTGGCAAGAGAGAGAGCAGCTGGTCTCCAGTCCCCTTGCATTTGGAGATTATTATCAAGTCACCCTGTGGGCATTGCTGGTCCAGACAAAACACAACAGACAAGTTTTTTTTAGCTTTTTCCAAAAATCTCATTTTATTGTTTCCCCTCCCTCTCCCTTCTCCTCTTCCCTGCAATGGGTTTCTGACAAAACGCAGGATGAGATTTTTGGCTTGTAGCGTGCACTGCCCTTAGGTGATGTTCTCTAAATAATGAATGGAACAGAACAACATTTTTAAAAATGCATGTTTTGGCACAAATTCAATTAGTGGTGTTGGCACTTGCTAACCTAGCAAATAAATGCATTTTCTCTGACAACCAACGCCAGACTGAGCTCTTAATGCCTATTTCTTGGGGAGTTGTAGTTTGCAAACTGTACTTTCATAAATAGCAGAGGATGCCCAGAAGGAGGGGGAGAGGCCGGTGGCGGTCCCATCCAGTTCACAGGCCCTGAGACTGAGGTGGGAAGAGACTGCACCCCTGCACAATGGACAGACAGCCTGCGGCTTCCCATCCTGGGTCACACTGATTCATAGAACTCCAGAGGCCAAAGGCATTTGCTCATTCCATCATGCAAGCTTCTCTGGAAAGCAAGACCAGATAAAATCCAAGCCGATGTTTGGATGGACATTATTCTGTGCTCTGTTGGCCAGATTCTCAGCCTGTGAAGCTTTGTAGCAACGTGTGTGGAGCCTCATCTCTGGCTAGTTGATGGGAATTTCTATAATAAGGGTAGCTGAAGCCAAATTCTCAACCAATATAACTCTGTGAATTCCCACAGAATTACGTAAGTTGAGAATCTGGCCTATGTGTGTACATGCATGTATATAACTCACATTATTTTATGAGGTCAGTCGTAAGGATGACCATAAAAGTATGGATGACCATAAAAGTCTCTCTATTACATTACTATTTTTTTTTTTAGAGGAGTCATGATCTTACGCTGGGATTCTATAGTGGAATAAGTGGGAAATTATATGTGTTTGTGTGTATACATGTGTGCATGTATATATATATGAATATGTGTGTATATATATGCACATGTGTATGTGCATATATATACACATACACACACATATATGTTTATCTACTGGATTCTGTACAAGACTAAGGAAATTCCATGTTATTTGAATCCACTGGGTGCAGTTATAACTTTGTTTTGTTTTTGTCTTTCCAGGAAGTCTTGTTTTCCTCCATTTTTTGTTTGATTGAAGTATGGTGACCCCAGTTTTGGACAGTCCTAATCAACCCTGGACAGATGAGCTCTTTAAATTGTTCAGAAAGCACTTGAGAATTCCATTCAGGAAGTTCCAAACACTAGAGCAATTCAGAGCTGGCTGTCAGTGCCTCCCCCAGTGCAGGTGGCTTTTATCTTTGTTGTATATTGTTCAATGAAACATTTTGGCCATTTGAGTTTAGTTTCAATGTAACATTGAAACCTGTAGAGAATAAATCCCATATGTGCAAGAGGGACTAACAGCAGAGAAAGAGACATGGAAACTTTTGCCTTCTCCCTGCAGCCATTGGTCCAGGGCCAGCCCTGGTCTGCGTTGGCAGAACGTATCAAGCCTTTCAATGAATACCATTTCTTGTGCTGTGTAAAAAAGGTTGGTGGTCTTGGTCTGGTGGGTCTGTGTGGGTAACTGCCTACATCACTGGCCTGAACCCAACAGTTGGCACCGACTCCATGACGCAAAACCTAAGGAGCAGTTGGACCCAGTGGAGAGAATTTCTCATGTTTCTGGGCCAAGGCTGATGGGAAGCATTTTGAGACCATCTTTGATGACTCTGACTGCATACACTGGTTTTCTTCCGGGGCAGTATGGGGTGGTGTCTCCTCAATGGTTTCAAACTTATGTCACATTTCAAGGGCGTTTCCGACAATTATTGAGCAGATTCTGCACTCTCCAAGCCTCAGGCTGGGCTCTGAGCTGAAAGAGGGAATCCACGCTTTAAGGAGCTCACAGCCTGGCAGGGAAAAGGAAGGTCAAAGACATGCCCAACTCATGGCATCCTGGAGCTGAGCAGCAGTGAGGTGCAGTGAACTCTTGGGCAGGAGTTGGGGGGAGGTGGGGAAGGGACCCAGCAAAGAGGGGAGAGCCAGGTATTAAGACCTTGAAAGAAGGGGCGCCTGAGTGGCTCAGTGAGTTAAGCCCCTGCCTTCGGCTCAGGCCATGATCTCAGGGTCCTGGGATCTAGTCCCGCATCAGGCTCTCTGCTCAGCAGGGAGTCTGCTTCCCTCTCTCTCTCTCTCTTCCTGCTGCCTCTCCATCTACTTGTGATGTCTCTCTCTCTCTCTCTCTCTCTGTCAAATAAATAAATAAATAAATCTTTAAAAAAAAAAAAAAAAAAGACCTTGAAAGAAGAGTAGAGCTTTGTCAGAAGGTGGGAGCAGAGATGGGGGAGAATGTTCCAGGACGAGACCATCCCATGTGCAAAAGCACAAAACAATGAAATATGCAAATGGTTTGGCGAATCCCTTCAGTGGCTGGCCTCTCTGCCTCTGAGATTATTCTTTCATTTTTCCCCCCTTCCTTTCTTTTCTCCCCACACATTCTTAACTCCATGGGCTAACACTTCTCGCATTGCTGCATATTTGCATTTGCTACCTTAATCACATTTTTCCTGCTCCTTTTTCTGGTTAACTTCATCTCATCTTTAGAACCCCTCCTAGGTTTTTCCAGGATTCCCTCCCTGATTCCTCTCCTCCCCAGAGACAACATTTGACATAAATCATGGTATTTTCATGGCCCCTTTACGGTATTGTCATTGGTGAGACCCTTGTGACAGAGATTGAACCTCTCAACTCCGTGTCCACAGTACCTAAAACTGCCTATTGTTGGGGGAGGGGAGCGGGCATTTTCCTCTACCCTCTTAGGTTTTGTCATTAGGGGCCTGCAAATTAAACTGACAAAAAGAAACAGATTAGCAAGAGGAGAAAACCAGATTTAAATAGAAAGCTATGCTCAGGAGTTTACAAAGAAACATGACTTCACATGGTTAGAATTTTTATATACCACCTTAATAGAAGATGGAGAGAGGCAGAAGGGTACTTCTGGGAGAACAAATGACTTTTAGGAAAAACAAATGGGAACATAGAAAAATAGATGGGAAATATAATAGTTCTATGACAATCCCTATTGAAGTGATTTCTTATCCAGATGCTGACATGTGCTGACTTCTCTCTTCAGTGATAAGAGTCAATCTTTCCTGGTTGTGAAATTCCCAGGAGGGAATTTATGGCAGTTGAATTATTTTGGGAGGTATTGCTTTTAGGAAGGGGGCAGTTTAGAAAAAGTCTTCTAGTGCAGCTGTGTACTTTCAAATATCTTTAACTCAAAGTAATCCTTTGACACTGTGGCATATTCTAGACCTCTTCACTAGCACATAGTGGAGGCTTTCAAAACATTTGGTGAACTGGGCCACCTGGCTGACTCAGTCTGTTAAGCGTCTGCTTTCAGCTCAGGTCATGATCCTAGGGTCCTGGGACTGAGCCCTGCATCAGGCTCCCTGCTCCACGGGGAGTCTGTTTCTCCCTCTCCGTCTGCCCCTCCCCCCTGCTTGTTCTCTCTCTTAAATAAATAAAAATCTTTAATTAAAATATCGGTGAACAAAGAAAGTATTCCAAACCTGTTCCTTTTCCAGTGTTTGGTAAAAAGCACCATCATTGGTTAGTTGCCCAAGCCAAAACCTAGGAGTCGGTCTTGATTTCTCTCTTGTGCCCCATCTCATCCATTAGCTGTTCTTGTCAGCTCTGCCTCCAAGATACACCATGAGTCTATCCACTCCATCTCCACTACCATCCACTCCTCTCAGGAGCCATCATCTTCTGCCTGGACAACTACAAGAGCTTCTTAACATGTCTCTCATAATTTCTGCCCTTGTCCCTGCATAACCAACCACCCACACAGAAGCCAGAGTGACCTTTCTAAAGGGCAAATCTGCATATGTCTGTCTTAGCTCCCTAGTAAAAAGAGTTGGTGGTAAAACTTAAGTGGTAAAGTTTATGGGGAATATTAGGATATCCAATCCCTGGGAACTGGAGTGAGGGATGGAGGAAGTGAGGCAGGGAAGGATGGCAAGCCAATGGAGGGTGTGGTGTTGACCTAGCCACTTTTTTGAATCAAGTGACACTGATTGCTTAAGCTAATGGGCTGGCTTCCAAGAAGCTCTGTAAGGACTATACCCCAAGACCACCTCTCCAAGGGAAGGTACAGGCAGGAATCTACCAACTCCTGTCTTCTGTGGGTCAGGAGACATTAACTCCCCGTAAGATATCAACTCCCTGGGGCACCTGGGTGGCTCAGTGGGTTAAGCCGCTGCCTTCGGCTCAGGTCATGATCTCAGGGTCCTGGGATCGAGTCCCACATCGGGCTCCCATCTCAGCAGGGAGCCTGCTTCCTCCTCTCTCTCTGCCTGCCTCTCTGTCTACTGTGATCTCTCTCTGTCAAATAAATAAATAAAGTAAAATCTTTAAAAAAAAAAAAAGATATGAACTCCCTGCCCTTTGGGGTTGCACGTGTATAAGCTATATACATGCCCCCTTGTCAAGGAGGGTGAAATTCCCAGGGGAGGTGAGAGGCACATGAAGGAGGCATGAGGGGAGGTGATGGTGGACCATGTCTATGTGATGTTAATCACAGAGCTCATACAGAGCCGGTCACCACTGTAGTCAAGGCAGACAAACTAGCCAAGGGTCCAGTGGACAGGGGTGTCTGAGAACATTTTAAGTGATGTCTGAGAAGCATTGGGTATAATGTCACTTCCCAACCTCACATGCTCCAATGGCTTCCTAGTCATTCTGTCTAATATGCCTAGCCTACAAGGCTCCTGCTAATTCCCCAACTCATCCCCTACTTACCCTTTTTCAGACATCTACTTCAGCCACACTGACCTTGATATTTTTTTTAAAATACCACCCTTGTTTTCATTCTAGGGGCTTCACATCTACTGGTTTCCCTCCCTGCAAAATTTCCCCCCTCAGATTCACATAGCTGCTGTCTACTTGTCATAGAGGTCACACACCCCCAAAGCCCCTCCTTTGAAAGCCCTTCCCTGATCACCTATTCCCACCCAGGCAGTCTCCACCAGATCATCTGGTTTTATTTCCCCCATAGCACTTATCTCCATCTGTGATCACCCCAGTCATTCCTTTGCTTACATGTAGTCCTTCTCCCATGACTAGAATGTAAATACCATGGAGGCTTAGAGCTGGTGGGTGGAAGTTCTGAATGCCAGGCTCAGGAGGAAAATGGACCTGTTCTTATCTGACCCGAGGGCCAAGCTTTCTGAAGCTTCCAGGCAATTGTTGGTGACTCAGATATAATCAATAGAGAGAAAAAGAGAGAATCAGAAGAGGCCCATCCCCCAGAGTGTGATGGCACCTTTACTTCCACTAGTAATAGTAAATTCTGATTTTGGTTCCTCTTCGTCCCCATTAAAAATCTGTTGATGGTTGCTCATTATTTCCAGAATAAGTCCTCCAACCCTCGGGTTGTAGAAGACTGTAGAAGATTCTCCTTGATCTGAGCTCTGGCAACCGAGTTGCTGGGACCTTCATCTCCCTGCTTTCTTCCCTGCTTGTTCTTTCACAGGACTGCCGAGGATGGATGAGTATGTGGTACACAGTACCATTCTAGAAGGCGCCATTGTCATCTTTGTGAAGAGCATCCCCTTCAGCTCAACCCCTTCAGGTAGCCCTGCCCTGCCCTCTGTCTACAGATTTCCGAAACACCCTGCTCACTCTTGCCCCCAGGGCCCCTGTGTTTCCTGTTTGCTCTGCCTAAAAGGCAGAATTCACAGTGTCAGCGGACCTAAAAACTATCGTGTCTTCCAGGAAACATTTCCCTCTCCTCTGTGCCCTTGTAGCATCCTGTAGTGTTCTGATTACAGTACTCATCCCAATATGCTATAACTGGGTTGGATGGTCTCTGTCCTCCTCCAGTGTGGCCGCATCAGGTGGTCCATCCATACAGTGGAATAGTATTCAGACCTATAAAGGAAGGAAATTTGGACACATGCTACAACATGGATGAACCTCGAGGACATTATGCTAAGTGAAATAAGCCAGATATGAAAAGTTATCTATTGTACGATTCCACTTGTAGGAGATCTTTAGGATAATCCAGTTAATAGAGACAGAAAGTAGAATGGTGGTTGCCGGGGTTGGGGGAGGAAGAATGGGAAGATAGTGTTTCACTGGCACAGAATGTCAGTTTTGCAAGATGAAGAGTTTGGGAAATTGGTAGTGCAATAGTGTGAATGTAATGAGAGCCACTGAACCAAACATTTACAAATGGTTACGATAGTAAATTCTGTTATGTGTATTTTAACACACTTAAAAAAAATTTTTCGTTTAAGGGACGCCTGGGTGGTGCAGTTGGTTAAGCCTCTGACTCTTGGTTTTGGCTTGGGTCATGATCTCGGGGTTGTGAGATCAAGCCCCACGGGGGGCTCCGTGCTCAGCAGGGCATCTGCTTGAGATTCTCTCTCCCTCTCCCTCTGCCCTTGCCCCCACTCACACATATGCTGTCTCTCAAATAAATACATCTTTAAAAAAATTTTTTTTAGGGTGCCTGGGTGGCTCAGTGGGTTAAAGCCTCTGCCTTTGGCCCAAGTCATGATCCCAGGGTCCTGGGATCGAGCCCCAAATCAGTCTCTCTGCTCAGCTGGGAGCCTGCTTCCACCTCTCTCTCTGCCTGTCTCTCTGCCTGCTTGTGATCTCTGTCTGTCAAATAAATAAATAAATAAAATCTTTAAAAAAAATTTTTAAGGCTACAACAATATGTTGCATGCCCACATGTTCTGTTCAATGCACCATCAAATGGCGGAGTCTATTTCTATTCCCCGTGAGCCGAGGAAAACCACTGTGACCGCCTTGATAAATAGTAGGCAGGAGAAGTGCTGCTCTATGACTTTCTGAGACTGGGTCTTAACAGCTAACATAGCTTCTGCCTGGGAAATGGGCGTTGGAATCCCAGAGCTATGATGTGAGAACTCCAGATACTTAGAGGTCACTGTGTTAGAGAAGCCACAAGGAGAGACCACCTAGAGATAGAGATGCCTGAGGAGCAACAGCTGTCCTGGCCCCCAGCTGTTTGAGCCTTCCCAGCATCAACCCCCAGACATAAACCACCTTGGACGGTTCTAGCTGCCCTCCCTCCCACCTTCCAAGTGCCCCCACCCAAAGAGTAGAGCACATATGAGTTGTCTCTTCTGAGCCCTACCCATGTTACCAAAGTGTGAGCAAAATAAACTTTGGGCGTGGGGGGCGGGGGGGTGACCATTTTGTTCCAGCTTGCCTGGGTCTGTCCCGGTCTTAGTATGGAAAGGGCCATATCCCAGGAATCCCTTCAGTCCTGGGCAAACCAGGCCAGCTCATGTTATGGCTGGGTTGTATTGTCCCAAATTCATAGGTTGAAGCCCTACCCCTGCCCAAAACCTCAGAAATGTCACTGGATTTGCAGATTGGACTTCTAAGGAGGTGATGAAGTTAAAATGGGGTCAGAGGGTGGGTGCTAACCCAATCTGCCTGGTGTCTTTGTAAGAAGAGGAGATTTGGACACAGACAACACAGACTGAGGGGTGACCATGTAAGGACACAGTGAGAATATGGCCATCTGCAAGCTAGGAAGACAGCTCAGAAGAAGCCAGTGTTACTGACACCTTGATCTCAGACCTCCAGTCTCTAGGACTGCAAGAAAATAAATTTCTGGGGCGCCTGGGTGAGTGGGTTAAGCATCTGCCTTCAGCTTAGGTCGTGATCCCCGGGGTCCAGGGACTGAGTCCTGTTTCAGGCTCCCTGCTCAGTGGGGAGCCTGCTTCTCCTTCTGACACACACTCTCTCTCTCTCTCTCTGTCTCTCATGAAAAAAAAAAATCAAAATATTTTTAAAAAGAAAAAAAGAGAAGAAATTTCTGTTGTTTAAGCCACCTGGTCTGTGGTATTGGTTTTGGTAACTCTAGCAGACTAATACTGTTGGTCACTGTTTTAGAATAAATGTTTGCCCCTCCCGACCCCCCGTATGCCCAATTCGTATGTCAAAGCCCTCACCCCTACTGTGATGGTATTTGGAGACTGGGCCTTTGGGAGGTCATTAGGTTTAGCTGAAGTTTTTATGATGGGATTAGTCCCCTTACAAGAAGAGCAGGAGCGAGAGATCTCTCTTCTGGGCACACACAGTGGAAAAGCCATGTGACGGCATAGTGCAAGCCAGGAAGAAGGCTCTTACCAGGAACCAAATCTGCCCGCACTTTGATCTTGGACTTGAACTTCCAGAACTGTGAGAAAGAACTTTCTGTTGTTTAAGCTGCCCAGTCTATGATATTCATTATGGCAGCCTGAGCAGACAAGACAGTTAGCTTGGTGGTTCTTATATTGAAGCCTTAAATTTCTGGGGTGGTTTCTTATGCAGTAGCCGCTGACCAAGCCCAACATGACGCTGGAGTTCTTGAGGGCCAGGTGTTTATCTTTCATTATTACATTCCCAGAACTTCATATGTAAATATCCTCCCCCCTCTCCCTCGCCCCAAAGTCAGAATGACTAGCAGTACAACTGAGTACATTGTGGTGGGGGACAGTAACTGTCCCAAATGGGCAGCATCTTGGGTGAATTATATAATTGGGTTTTAGAATGTCTGAGTACATAAAGCTGTGTGACAAAACAATTGACTGTAACAGTTTAACCCCATCCTTTTCCTCCTGGCAAGCGCAAACAATGCAATTCCTTCTATTTCTGCAATTGCTCAGTGGCCTAATCAGACCTCTTGCTTATTTCATCTCCCACCCGGCAGGGGCTATCGGAACACATAAAAATCATCCTGGCTTACATCTGCTTCCCCAGTCATGACTGGCTGGGATTTGAGACCATTATCTGTCTGTAATGACGTCTCTCTCCTCTCAATAGTGTCCAGATTTATTGAATTTGAAAGTCTGGGATCTTTCTTGCTAAGGACAAACCTCCTGGGTTTACCACTCCTCACCCAAGTCTCAACTCAGAGTCACCAACAGCTGATTGGCCTACACTAGTTAGGGTGCAGGTGTACGCCGCTCATGAAATAAACACATGACTCACAAGTGTGCGTGACCCAGAATATTACCCAGATGTGGGGACTGAGTGCAATGGTATCATCGGTGGGAAAAGCACGTGAGCCGCTGCCATGGGCCGAGGCCCTTGACGGAGATGAGACATGCGGCGTGGTGAAGGCCACACCAGTGGATCCCACCCTTGAGCCACAGCCTGATTCTGTCATCACTACAAGATTGTTGATTTCGGGATAAACAACTGAGATTAAAGGGGAAAAAAAGTCCCACGGCTCTCTGCCCAGTTTGGAGCTGGCCTCTGCAGTCTCAGCATGTTGATAATCAGTTGATAAGCAGACAGGCTGTGGGACACCGAGTCCTCTCACTTCTGTTTGCACGACTGCCTGAGCAGAGGGCAACAGTGCTGGGGTGGGACAGTGACAAGGACAAGAACAGCTTTATGGGACTTGCACACCAAGAACTCCAGTCTCCCAGCTCAAGAGAGAGAGGAGGTGGCAGCCAAGAAAGAGGAGCTAATTTTTATGTTTTAAATATTTTATTGGGGTATAATAGACAAATAGGAAAGTACATAAATTATAAATGTACAGCTTGATAAGTTTTCTCAAATTGAAAACACTTATGTAACACACCCAGATCACGAAACAAAGCGTGACCTGCAGCATCCCGGAAGCCCCCTCATATTGCCCCCTCCCCCATTCACTATTCCTGTTCCCAAGGGTGACTTCTATCTGGACATCTAAGAGTATGGATAAAATTTTGTCTGTTTGGGGACATTGTATAATCCAGTCATCAACAGACACCCTTTTTTGGGTCTGGTTTCTACTGCTTGACATTTTCTCTGTAAAGTTCATCGAGATGTTGTGTGACATTGTAGACCATTCATTCTCCTGGATATATAGTATTCCTTCGTGTGCCTACCTCCCACTTTTTCCCACTGTTGGTAGGCACTTGGGTACTTTTGACCATTATGGAGAGTCCTGCTATGAACATTCCGGTCCTTATCTTTGGGTAATGTAAGTAGACATTTCTGTCAGATGGAGGGTTAGGGGCACACTTGCTGGATCAGGGGGATGAGGAGGTAGGTTGTGGCTGCTCTAATCCATTTGGGAGACATGGTTGAAAGGAGTAGAAGCATGGATGTTCATTGTTTTGGTGTGTTGCCATCCCACGACTAGTCCGAAGAAATTCCAAGAGAAGAGGAAAAGAAGGTATAGCATCCCCACTTCGCTTTATTTTCTGGTGCTTTCTCACGCACGCACACACACACCCAGGCATTCACTGCCTGGCCTTCGCTCTCCTCATAACATGGGCTGCAAGGAGAAGGCTCCTTCTTGAGGTATTCTGAGGAACTGTCATAAAGACCCCTTGCCCCCAAATATGCCCCGCACTGGCCTGATGTTGATGTCACAATTTCCTCTGCCAGACACGATAAATGAATGACAAATGGTTGTGGAAAAGATAATGTTCTAACTTGAAAGACCAGCGCAGGCCAGTCTGAGGTCAGGTTCTGGGAGCCCAGGCTAGGCACCAAAGCTGAGCCATTTAAGCCAGATGGATGTAGGCTGGGGCAATTACCAAGCCATCGTTGTTCTGGGCCTCCAGTCTGAGCGGGGGTCCCTGTCAGAGTCAGGATTTGTGGACAGATCAGAGATCAACCTTGACACACTTTGGAACCCCTTGGGAAGTGTTTTAAAAAATCCTGACATGCAGGCCATGCCCAGACTGAGCAAATCAGACACTGGGGATGAGCCCCAAGAACCAGTGCTTTCTAAAGCCCCCCTACCCCACCCATTGCCAGGAGTTCCAGGGTGCAACCAGGAGGTAATTTTTCTCCACACGGTACATTTTGACCCCTGGAGGCAATTTGGCCATGTCTGGAGACATTTTCCAGCTGTCGCAACTGGAGGCAAGCGCTACAGGCATCTAGTGGGTTGAAGCCGGGGGTGCTGCCAAACACCCTACAGCCCAGCACAGCCCCCACCTCGCCCCAAATGGCAATCAGACTGATAGAAAAGCCGTGTGCAAGACAAATTCTCATGAAGAGTGGGACCCAGCATGATCTTTTTAAAAGTCTGAGGCTTTGTCTCCGTGGATTCCCTTGATCAGGATAATTGGATGACAAGTTATAATTTTGAGGTAGGCAATTTATCCTGTCTCCTGCCTTCTAGAAGGGAAAGATGACATCTTTTTCTCTTCACCTCCCCAATGAAGTAACCTGCATGAAAAGAACCAGAAGAAATGATACGGCAAATTTACTTTCCTACCTGTGGCAACGTTCAGCATGTCAGGGCCTTAGAATAGCAACTGGGTTAACGTACCATTGTCCTCATTGCTGAGTTTGGGCCAGGTCCCACAGCGTGTAGAATTTCCTTTGTCATATGAGATGTGAAAAATTGGAATTTTTTTTTCTTACCATACTGTAAGGCTTGTTGACGGCCTGCTGTTGGAGTTTTGGGTGATTATATCTTAGATGGAGAGATTAGAGAATGCCTTCATGTAGCATAACGAAATTCCTTGAAAATGGTCTGGACCATTCTGTACAGCTTGACATCTCTGCCCCAGAATTTTCTGGCACACATTTTCTGAACCACTCACTTAATTGAGATACTGGCTTAATAACATTTAAATGTATCACCTGTTTATATTTTATACTCCAAAGAGATTGCTCTTGAGAGTACAGACTCTATATTTTATATTTTTATAACACCCACCCCAAACACAAATACATCCATTACAACCAGGTCTACCAGAGTGCTATGTATGCTTTAAAAACTCAGAAAATGATTATAGGGGTGCCTGGGTGGCTCAGTCGGTTAACGGTCTGACTCTTGATTTCAGCTCAGGTCACGATCGCAGGGTGGTGAGACAGAGTCCTACATCAGACTCCGCACTGGGCATGGAGCCTGCTTAAGATCCTCTCTCTTCCTCTCTCTCTGCCTCCCCCACTCCCCTCAAAAAAAAAGAAAAAGAAAATGATTTTAAAAAGAAGAAGAAAGAAATGAAGGAGGGGAGGAAGAAAGGAAGGAGAGAGACAGAAGGAGGGAGTGAAGGAAAAAAAGAGGGAAGGAAAGGACAAAAGAGACTTGATGTGAGCCCTGATATATTTGGTTCATCTAATTATACTAAAGTAATGACATCCTACAAGGTGTCTGATCATCCGGGAAACACAGGATAAATTTATCGATAAGCAGTCCATTAGCTACATTTTCAAATATTTCTAGACTTCCTGGATGCCCTGGAGTATATGTATTTATGTATTTATTTATAAATTTACAAATCCTTTCTTTTCCCTGTATTTTTAGGCTCTTCAGGCATTCTGTAATATAGCTATTTTCATATATTATATTATATATAATGTTACATGTATCACTTCTTTTCAGATTAACTCTTGAACCCATTGCTTTAAATTTAAGGGTATTTCACCTTAAAGGATTTCTGGCATTTGAAGAAAAACATAGTGAGCCTCTTATTTGAAATAGAAACTAACATTTCTCCTGTAGGTTCTTCATTTTGGAAGATAGTCTGTGTTAAAGAATTCGGGGGCAGGGGATGGGGAAAGAAACCAATCTCTCATCTGAGCGGTGTCTTAAGGTTTGGGTGGCACTGGTTTTCAGGAGACGATCTGCTGGCCCAGAGCTTCCGTGCAGGTTTGCACTGGGACTACCTGGAAAGGCTTATTAAAAGAGCAGGTTTCTGGGCCCTCCTCCAGACTGGCTAAAGCAACGTCTTAACATCTCCATTTGAGGCAAACTTCCCTGGTGATTCAGTGCACCCAAGATTTGTTGTGTTAAAAACAACAGATTTTACAAGTCCCCAGTGCCATTGCCCGATACGTGCAGATGTGTGGCGAGTAGCAATCTCAACAAGTCCCCTTGTAACTAAGGCCAACAAATAAAAGCAGCTAAGTGGAGAGAATTGCCATGGGCGCTGGCAGAAGCCGGCTCGCCGCCAGGAGCATCCTTTTGGGGCTGCTTTTATGAGAAGGAGGAATATGCAGTTGGGTTCTCAGAGGAAGTGTCTTGTAATAACAGCCAGTGGAAATGGCAGTAATCATAAGCAGCAGCCACTGAGTGCTCACTCAAGGTTAAATGGTGTGCTAAGCACATGACATGCCCATGTGCCCGATCCTCCGGTGAGGCTAAAAGGTAGGTAGGGTTATGATCTTCACCTTACAGGTGAGGTGCAGAAAGGCAGTTCGATCAAACAAGTCAACCCATGAAATGAAGGGCCCTAGAGGAAATTGTTGGGATAACAGGAAGCTTCAACAATAACAAGGACTATGATGAAAAAGTTCAATAATAATTAAGAGGTAAGACACTGGATTCATGAAACAAGAATGTGACATGATCAAATAGAACACATGGGGGTGAAGTCCAAGTTCTTGGAAATTAAAATAGGGCCCTTAAAACGTTTAATAAAGGGTTGCAAGATAAAGTTGAAAATAGGCGCACCTGGCTGGCTGAGTTGGTAGAACGTGTTACTCTTGATCTTGGGGTCATGAGTCCGAGCCCCACGTTAGGTGTGGAGCCTACATTTAAAAATATATATATCTTAGGAAATAGAACAGGAAAGAGTAAGAAATACAAGCTGGGGGAGAGGGGAATCAGAAAATCAGATGGAAGACATTTCACCAGCCTCACCACTCCCCCCGACCCCCCAGCCAAGTCCAGCCTGGGGGAGACCTACCTTTGTCGAGTACTTGTGTGTGTGCCATGTGTCAAGCTCAATACCGTGTGTGTTTGACTGATGTAGGGCTCTAATTCGGAGATCTGAACCACTCAGACAGAAATCCCCAAGAGTGAGGACTTGTGTTTCCCTCAAATGGCATAGTGAAGAGTCAAAGGGATGTCAAGACTCAGGTCCAAGATGGCTCCGGACAGCGAGATCAGCGCCAAGGGAGGACTCAACTGATCTGAGTAAGGGAATGTGAGGGAATTTAGCTTTCACCTCATTGTCCCCTCCCACCCACCTGGGAAGAAGGAAGGGGACAGAGAGACAGAGATAGAGGTAGAGAGGAAGGCCAAAAAGGGCTAAGTCACATATTTGATAGCTGGAGTTATACTGAACAAAAATAGCTATGGAACTTTGTAAGTGTGTAAGTTGGTGAATAGTCAATTTTAAGAGTGCAAATGGTTGCAAGGCTAGCCTCCTCTTTCTCCCCCAGACCTTCAGTGATAAAATCTGCTCCTCACAAGACCTTGTGTGACCGGGTTGATTTTTAAATGTGTGGGAATACACTGTGACAAATAGGGACATTCTGTGTGGAACACGCAGTGGGGAATCTGGAACAGGACTGACTCAGGAGAAGGAAGAGCTGGCAGCCAGCCATGGCTGGGACAAACATTAACCACCCCACCCCATTATCCCCAACCCTTCAAGTCCGCCAGAGAGATGGGGAGTGATCTGGGACCTTCTGCACACATTGGATGCCGTTTGACCAAACATTGTTTGAAACTCAAGGACAGGGTTACCTTAGGTGACATCATTGTTACATAAACATGATTTCATTTAAATTCATGACAAATCTGAGAGTTAGTCCTTACTGTCGTGATTTTACAGAAGAGGACATGTAGAGAGGTTAATATGGAGGTCAGAAGACTTACGCACTTTTAAGTGGCTGAGCTGGGATTCAGAGCCAGGCCTCGTTGGTTCCAATGCTCATGCTTCTCCCATTATACCGGGTTCCACAGAAGGAATGATATGCCAAGTTCAAGGCTTCAACCCTTTGCTGAAGGCACTGCATTTCAGAGCTGCTGGCTTTGATATGGCTGAAAACACTCAAGTGTGGCATAGCCTTTGGTCTGAGGGTAGGTAATTTATCTATAACATCTCCTGATTGCTTGAGGCTTTTACTTCTCTCCTCCTCCTCCTCTTCGTCAATTCCAAAACCTATTCTGTTTCCTTCCATAAGCAAGCCAGCCTGAGCTATAGACAGCCTCATTTATTTAAACTATAAAGGAAGAGCCCTGGGAAGTTAATCAGACTGCCAGGAATCTGGAATTCGCTGATGAATGGACATTTGGCTGAGCATAGTAAATTCTCAGCTAATTGAAAGCAGATAACAAGAGTAATGCATCCACCTTGAAAAATATCACATTCCTAATAAATAATTGGAAATGGCAATCTTTTGACATATGAACTGAGAGGATAAAGTCTTAAATAAATTCTGGACTCATTCCTGTCACATATATTACACTGTATTTAGCAGTTGTGCTATATGAGAAGATTAAAAGCTGTAAATCTCTTTGCAGCACCATCTATGGCTATGTTTTAAACCCAGAATAAATAGGAGTGGGGTTTTTTGAATACCTCATAGAATATTGACTTCCATGGTTTTAATGTTGAGCGCATGTGCATGGAGGGGTGGGGGTAGTCCTTATTTCCCTCTTCTTCATTGAGCCCATAGTCAGAGGAAACAGATATTTAAAGACATCCAGGAGTCACCCAGTCATCTGACTATTGACACAAAATACATCTTCTAGAACGTTCTTGCTAACCTCAGTGTGATCTGTGGACCAGAATAGCATGGACATCACTCAAGACCTTGTTAGAAATGCAGAATTTCAGGTCTCACCTCAGAGCCTCATTTTAAGAGGATTCCCAGACAATTCTTGTGCACATTCACCTTTGAGAAGTCTTGCCATTGTGTTCAATCCAGGATGAGTCTAGGTAACTTGAGCGATAGTAGAGCCAACGGGATTTATTCAGAATTGATTTCACCCCAGGCTCTGGGATAGGCCTAATGCTCAAGCCTATGTACTTAGACCTTTCTTTTCCCTCCTATCTCCCCCTAGGAGTCAGACTCTGCCTCCTGCCGATCCTGAATTGATGCTGAGCTCCAGAAGCCAGGTCCTTGTCCTGCCCCACTCCCTCTCTCCTACTCCTCAGTTCAGTCTCTCTCTCAGGGGCTCCATACTGTTTGGGGCTCTTTTCCGGTGGACTGAAGATCCCAGGCCTCTTCTTATCTTCCAGGAAACTGCAGCCTTGCCCGGGGATGTCTTGGTCCCTGGCACCCATGGGTCCTTGCCTCCTGCCAGCTTCCGAAGACGGTACCCACCAGCATGCTCAGTGAGGCCAAGGTGCTACGGTGGCCGGGAGCCCACAGGTAGACTACTGAAGGGGGAAGCACAGAACCTCTAACATCTGTCCCTGCTCTGGAATCCTCTTCGATTTCTGGATGCTGCAGACTCCCTGAGATTTCTAAAGTCAGTTACTTTAAAGTGAGGTCTTTTAGCCATCATTTCTTGAGCACCTACTATATGTTGAAGTACTCCACCAGAAGTCATTTCCTTATATTGTCTCATTCATTTCTCACAACAGCCTAACGAGAAAGATTTTGTTTATTTGAGAGAGAGAAAAATTACAAGTTGGGAGAAGCAGAGAGAGAGAGATTTTATTTATTTATTCATTTATTTGAGAGAGAGAGAGAGAGAGAGAGAGAGAAAGCACGTTGAGAGAAGCAGAGAGAAGATTTTATTTATTTGAGAAAGAGAGAGAAATCACAAGTTGGAGAAGCAGACTTGCTGCTGAGCAGAGAGCCTGATGTGGGGCTCGATCCCAGGACCCTGAGATCATGACCTGAGCCGAAGGCAGACACTTAACTGACTGAGTCACCCAGGTGTCCCACATTTTTGAAGTTTTATTTAAACACATTGTATAGTAAAATGTACAGATCTTTGTTATACAGTTAGATGAATTTTGATGCATGCACACACCTGTGTAGCCCATACCACAGTTAAGATACAGACCATTTTCCTCACCACAGACAGTTCCCCTCTGCTCCTTCTCAGTTAATTCTCACCACTCCAGATGCCACTATTACTCGACTTCTAACCCCAGAGATTCATTTTGGCTATTCTAGAAGTTCCTGTCGATGGAATCCTGAGGCATGGTACTCTTCTGTGTCTGGCTTTTTCCACTCCACGTGAAGTCTGTGAGCGGCAGCCATATTGTTGTGTGGACCAGCAGCTCCTGGTGAGATATTTTAATCCCCATGTTACCTGAGTGTAGATGAAAGATTGGAAGATTGGTCTTATAAGAAGGGCCAGAGCTGCTATTAAAATCCAGCTCAGTCTGACTTAAAACCTCATGTGGCATCATCTTCACGCTTAGGTTCTGAGTTGCTTCAAGGTGAAACTACCATCATCTGGAAAGAATGATTTGACTGCAATGCTGGTGCTGTGCGATTTTTTTTCCCACTCTTATGCCTTTCTGATATGAATAGAAGTATCTATATTTTATTGCCTTTTACTCTTATAGGACTTTCCCCACCCCTTGCGTAACTTAGCTAATCAATTTGTTTCAGTTTTTCTTTAAACATTTAAAATGGAAAGGGTAGAAATATATTAAAATAATTAATAAAGAATTGGTTATACATAAGGGTTGCTTTCCTACACCATTCCAGGGAAAGAAAAGAATAAGAATGATTATCTGGAATTTAGGGTAAGTGTAAGAAAAAATTTTCTGATAGAGTTAATTATTTAATCAGAATGGATTACTACTAGGAACATGCTTGGCAATTTTTTTTCAATTTACTGTAGTTGATCATGCCCAGTAAGAGTAAACCTGTAATTGCCTTAGACACCATTATTAAATTATTACTATTTTTTGGCTATTTTAGAACACCTGGTTTTCTTTCACTTTCCTCCATAGCTTTTATCGTTAGATTGTTCGGTCATTCCCACAGCTTTCCATGAAGACTTTCTGAAATTTATTTTATTTATGTGTTTATTTATTAAAGATCTTATGTATTTATTTGACAGAGAGAGCAGGATCAAAAGCAGGGAGAGCAGGCAGGAGAGGGAGACGCAGACTCCCTACTGAACAGAGAGCCTGACACGGGGCTCCCTCCCGGGACCCTGAGATCATGACCCCAGCTGAAGGCAGATGCTTAACTGACTGAGCCACCCGGACACCCCCTATTTGTTTATTTTTAAATATTGATTTATTTATCTGAGAGAGAAAGCACGGGCAAGAGCGCCGACGTGCAAGGGGGAGGGGCAGAGAGAGAGGGAAAAAGAGAGTCCCAAGTGAACTCAGCCCTAAGCACGGAGCCCAATATGGGGCTCAAGCTCATAGAATTCACCATACCCAGAATGCCATTACATATAAACATGAACATGTTTAACAGACTTACTGCTCTGTCCCCCAGATCGTTAATGGGAAGGCTAAAATCTAAAAGCTCCAAGACTGGGGGACGCCTGGGTGGCTCAGTTGGTTGGACGACTGCCTTCGGCTCAGGTCATGATCCCGGAGTCCTGGGATCGAGTCCCGCATCGGGCTCCCGGCTCCACGGGGAGTCTGCTTCCCCTTCTGACTTTCTCCTCGCTCATGCTCTCTCTCACTGTCTCTCTCTCAAATAAATAAATAAAATCTTTAAAAAAAAATAAAAAATAAAAGCTCCAACTGGCCTTCAGGGCCCTCGTTCAAGTGTGAGGTTCATACTACCATCCTACTGACAGTAAAGTTATTTAGAGCATTGTGTTTTTCTGTCCAGCTTTGGGCAAGCTATATGGTGGCTCTTGATGGGCAATTTAGATGAAGATACTCCATAAATGTTACATCCTTGTGCCATTTCCAGAATGTTACTAGGAAGAGTAGTATAAAGGCTTAGATGGACAGATCCAAGATTTAAAAGCAGAATCTGCCACTTACAAGCTGAGGGACCTTGGGCAAGGCACTCAGCTTCTCTGAGCCTCAGTTTTCTCATCAACGAGATGGAGATAATAATAGCAACTTCACAAAGTTGTCAGGATTAATGGTGTTTTTCAGGTGCTTGGCATATCCAAGAGACTGCTATTTGATGGCCACTCCATTCATAATGAGCCTCTTTGAGTATGAGTTTAACCTTGTGCCCTCCCCACAAAACTGTATGGTTTGGACCACAAAGATTTTTCCATGTTGCTAATGAGTCTGCTGTTCCAAATAAAATCAAAGCCTATTTATTTATTTATTTATTTGAGAGAGAGAGAGAGGAAAAGAGCAGGAGAGGAGCAGAGGGAAACGGAGAGAGAGAGAATCCCTAACATGCTCCATGCCCAGGGTGGAGCCCAATGAAGGGCTTCATCTCATGACCCTGAGATCACGACCTAAGCCAAAATCAAAAGTGGGACACTAAACCGACATAGCCACCCAGACGCTCCAAAGTCAAAGTCTCTTAAAGTCAAGAGCAATTATATATATTATCCAGCAGTTTTAAGATGAGAAATTCTGTTGAGTTAACTCCTTACAAAACTATGAAGATTGGGGAGCCTGGGTGTCTCAGTCGGTTAAGTGTCTGCCTTCGGCTCAGGTCATGATCTCAGGGTCCTGGGATTGAGCCCTGCATTGGGCTCTCTGCTCAGAGAGGAGTCTGCTTCTCCCTCTCCCTCTGCTCCTTTCCCCACTCATGCTCACTCTCTCACTGTCTCTCTTAAATAGGTAAATAAATAAATAAATGAAATCTTTTTAACAATTATGAAGATTATTTTCCTATATCCATTTTCTTCTTAGGACTTAACCGCTTATCCTTCTCCAATTTTATTCCTATCTTTTCCGAAAACAAGAAATGACATGTGTCGTTCTGTAATTTCTGGGGCCATTCCTTTTCCCATTTTGTTATGAAAGATTTGCACTGGCACCTTTTATTATTCCCACACAACTTTATTATTCCTACACAACTTTATTAGTAAGACCTCCTTCCAGATGGTGGGCCAGTCACTGTCACTTCTATGTAACCTGGAATGAGGCAACAGGTCTGGTCCTTTCCTGTGTAACCAGACCATTATAAATTCTTTTTTTTTTTTTTAAATTTTTTTTCCAATTTATTTATTTTCAGAAAAACAGTATTCATTATTTTTTCACCACACCCAGTGCTCCATGCAAGCTGTGCCCTCTATAATACCCACCACCTGGTACCCCAACCTCCCACCCCCCCGCCACTTCAAACCCCTCAGACTGTTTTTCAGAGTCCATAGTCTCTCATGGTTCATCTCCCCTTCCAATTTACCCAAAAGCACATACCCTCCCCAATGTCCATAACCTTCCCCCCTTCTCCCAACCCCCCTCCCCCCAGCAACCCACAGTTTGTTTCGTGAGATAAATTCTTTTTTTAAAGATTTTATTTATTTATTTGTCAAAGAGAGAGTGAGAGAGCAGAAGCAGGGGAAGGGCAGGCAGAAGGAGAAGCAGGCTGCCTGCTGAGCTAGGCTTCAATCCCAGGACACTAGGATCATGATCTGAGCTGAAGGCTGATGCTTAACTGACTGAGCCACCCAGGCTGACTCAGCCTAACCAGAGCATTATAAAATGACCTTGCCTGTGCACAATACCGCAACACATTGCTGTCATGCTCCCCATCTCAGACATGACCTGTCCTTGTTTCCATTTCAGTGGCCACTCATTCATGGGTAGTTTGATCTACGCTAGGTCATTAGTAAAGATGTAAAATAAAGACATACTGATGGCCAGAACCCCCTCTCCGGAGTTGGCTTGTTTGGAAAGCTCTGAAATGATGAAAAGGGCCATTCTTTATGGTAACACAATGAACTACACTCTTTCCATGAATTATAAAAATGGTAGGTCCAGGGAGTGTGGAACATGTCACATGTTTGATGTTTAATGATGAGTCTGTTCCAGAGACTGAAGAAATGTTTGTACCCAGGACGCTAAATCTGGTTTGAATCTGGGCTTGAATGTTGTTCAATGGATTCAAGCACATTGAAAAATCATGAACAAAGGGTATATAGGGATAACACAAAATGTCCTCCTTAAGTTTACCCTTCCGTGGCTTTCCATTTTATAAAAGAGACTTCTGGAATGCCTGGGTGGCTCAGTGGGTTAAGCATCTGCCTTCAGCTCAGGTCATGATCCCAGGGTCCTGGGATAGAGTCCCACATCAAGCTCCTTGCTCAGCAGGGAGCCTGCTCCCCTCTCTGCTTGCCTTTCCCTGAGCTTGTGTTCTCTTTCTGTCTCTCTCTGACAAATAAAATCTTTAAATATAAGTGTGTGTGTGTGTGTGTGTGTGTGTGTAAAAGAGACTTCTAACAAAGCTGTGTGTGGAAGGGGAGTTGCTTTCGGATGAATCTTGATTTACCATTTTATTTTTGTGACCTAGAGTATCAGTTTGCAATACCTAGAATATTCATGGATCTAGGCATTGATCATTAATGGCTGGTAACATCACAAAGACACAATAAGATATGATGTACTTAATAGAAGAAGACACACCACCACATATGAAGTTATCTTGTCAAAAAGAACAAACAGGAACAATGAAGACAGAAAACATATGAAATGACACCATGAAGATGTCATCAACAAAATCCAGACTGTGGGACGTCTGCAGAACAAGAAAAAAGAGAGAGTGGAGGTACCTAAAGGAATAAAGAGATTTAAGAGACAAATTATTCAATCACAGTATGACTCTATGTAGATATTAGTTCAAACAAATAAATGGTTAAGAAAAGATTTATGAAATAAATGGAAATTTGAGCACTGACTAAGTATATCATGATCTTAAGGAATTATTAATTTTAAGGCATGATAATTTCACTGTGCTTATGTTTTTTTGAAGTAGTCTTATCATTTGAAGATGCAATATTGGAATATTTACAGATAAGACGATCTTATGTCTGATTTGCTGCAAAGTTATAGAGGAGAGGAAGAAGTAAGTAAAGGGAGTGAGAGATGAAAGAAGATAGGTACTGGCTGAGGTTGGGTAACAGGAGCTCATTGTATTATTCTCTTTACTTTTATATTCCTTTTAAGTTTTTCATAATAAGGAAGGTAAACCAACGCATTGTGAGATCCTGAATCACAAAAGTGAAAGTGAAATCAAGCTAGGTACTGATAGATTAAATTAGGCTCAACACTTTACATATGCTTACACAGAGAGGTGGATTAATGCACTAGAAACTAGAGTTTCAGCAAGACTCAAAGGTTCTCGCCCAAAGTTCAGCAGGGCCTGGCTCTGAACCCAAGTCCTTGAGCCTTACGACTCGTACTTCTAACTCCCAAGCTATCTGTCTGCTGCGTACAGGTGTAGAAGAGTCAGATAAAGAGGAGAAAAAAAACCCCACCTTATTTATTGATTGGTGTCTTTGTACCAGGCACTTGACACACTTATTATCTCATTTTAATCCCAACTTTAAACCTCTGGGTAGGCCTTTATGAACTCAAGTGTACAGAAGGTGACATGGAGGACGAGAAAAAGAAAAGAACTTTCTCAGAGAGTCCCATAGCCCCTAAGTAAAGGATCGAGAGTATTCACTGGGTTCAGTCCGATGTCAGCACATCCTGGAGCCACTCCCAGGACAATGACAAATATATGTGCAAACAGGACATAGTCAGTTGTGTGATAACATGACGTCTGCATGAGTGTACTGCCTTCAAAGGATGGGAGAGGATCCCACCTTCGTTCCTTCCACAAACTAGGGAGCTCCAAACTTGTGTTTTAACATAGGTTTTTGCAGCAAGAGCTTTTGGTGCTCCGCCTTGGCAAAGTGACACCCCCAGTGTCAGCCACTTGGGTCCGCTTTCAGGAACTCAGCCCACCCAGGACAGCGCGGAATTATAGGAGTTTGTGTGTGTGTGTGTGTGTGTGTGAGAGAGAGAGAGAGAGAGAGAGTGTGTGTGTGTGTGTGTGTGTGTGTGTGAAGTTAACACTCTGGGGTGGGGTATGGGAAGGTGGGGTGGGGCAAGACCCTCCCCCACTGGGAGATGGGAGTCAGAAGAGAAACGCTCAGGTTTCCATCTTTTGAAGAAACAATTCCAGCGCTGAGACACGGTTGGCCATTCTTCAGAAGGTCTGTGTTGGCCACAGAGGTAAGCAGCTCAACAACATGTTATCTTTTCACTCCGTCTCGCATTCCCTGTTCCTTCGTGCTCGCTTCCATGATCACCTGCCAGATGAAATCCCTACACCCAGCTTCCTGTCTCAGCTCTACTTCTGATGGAACTTAAACCTTCCTTTCTCAATAAAGAAATTCTGAGACCACTCCTAACGTATGTGTGTTTGTTCATTTATAAATTATATTCATGATTACCTCATGATATATACCATGAGCATACACTAAGATTCTGAAAGGGTGATATAAACATAAAATAGGCAATATTTTAAAAATAATTTTGAAAAATTTCTGTTTTTAGTTTATTTGTTATAGTTTACACAATGTGGTAATATTATTTTCACTACTTACAAAATTTATAAAAGATAAATAGGCATTTATTGAGGATGTGTACTCTAAATATTCTTTTGTTTTGCCCTCTAAATATTCTACTGATCGGTTGCACATTAAGAAATTGAGACATCACTGCTCTAGACTGGCTTTGGCCATTCCATTTTTTTAAAATAGACTTGCTTTTTTGAGAAACTTGAGGCTCACAACAAAATTGAGCAGAAGAGGCACCTGGGTGGCTCAGTGGTTAAAGCCTCTGCCTTTGGCTCAGGTCATGATCTCAGGGTCCTGGGAACGAGTCCTGCATCGGGCTCTCTGCTCAGCAGGGAGCCTGCTTCTTCCTCCTCCCTCTCTCTCTGCCTGCCTCTCTGCCTACTTGTGATCTGTCTGTCAAATAAATTTAAAAAAAAAAAAAATCTTTAAAAAAATTTGAGCAGAAAAGTCAGAGAATTCTCATATACCCCCTGCTCCCACACATGTACAACCTCCCCACTATCAACATCCCACACCAGAGTGGTACATTTCTTACAATCAATGACCTGACCTTGACACACCATCGCCATCAAGTTCACAGTTTACATTAGGGTTTACTCTTGGGTACATTTTATAGGTTCAGGCAAATATAAAATGACAGGTGTCCACCAATATAGCACCATATAGACTAGTTTCACGGCCCTAAAGCAACCCCTGTTCCCGATCTGTTCGTCCTTCTTTCTCCCCTAACCCTTGGCAACCACTGACCTTTTTACTGTCTCTATCATTTGGCCTTTTCCAGAATGTCATATAGTTGGAAGTATACAGTGTGTAGTCTTTTCAGATTGGCTTCTTTCACTTAGAAATATGCATTTACATTTCCTCCATATCTTTCTATAGCTTGATTGCTCTTTTCTTTTTAGTGCTGGATAATATTCCATTGTCTGGATGGGCCACAATCTATCCATTAACCTATTGAAGAATATCTTGGGTGCTTACAAGTTTTGGCTATTATGAATAAGCTGCTGTTAACATCTGTATGTGCTTTGTATGGCCATGAGTTTTCAACACTTTGGGGTAAATAATAAGGAGCACAATTGTTCACGTTAGTAAGAAACTGCCAAACTGTCTTGCAACGTGGCTGCACCATCTTGCATTCCCACCAGCAACGAACGAGAGTTCCTGTTACTCCACATCCTCACCGGCATTTGGTGTTATGGTACTGTCAGTGTTTTGGGTTTTTCCCATTCTACTAGTTGTGTCATTGCATCTCAGTGTTGTTTTACTTTGCAGTTTCCTAATGACATGTGATATTGAGAATCTTTTCATATGCTTATGTGTCATCTGTATGTCTTTGATGAGGTGTCTGTTCAGATATTTTGCCTATTTATTTACTTATTTAGACTTCTTAAAATTAAACATTTTAAAATTTTAAGGTAAGAATACTTTCACATGCGTTTATAAGAAATTCTAAAGAGAAGTATCATGTTTCCTTTACCCATTTTCACCAATGCTACTATAAAACAAAACAAAACAAAATAATATTTTGCCCATTTTGGATCGGGGTGTTTGTTTTCTCATTGTTTAATTTTAAGAGTTCTTTGCATATATTGGATAACAGTCCTCTATCAGGTATGTCTTTTACAGTTATTCTCCCTCAGCCTGAGGTTTGTCTTACTCTCTTGACCGTGTCTTTCACAGAGTGAGATGTTTTAGTGAATGAAATGAATGAATGAAATCTAGCTTATCAATGATTTCTTTCATGGATTGTACCTTTGATGTTGTTCCTAAGTCATCACCAAACTCGAGATCATCTGGATTTTCTCCTATGTTATCTCCTGGGAGTTTTTTAACTTTGCATTTTACGCCTAGGTCTGTGGCCCATTTTGAGTTAGTTTCTGTAAAGGGTATAATGTCTGTGTCTAGGTTCTTTTTTTTTTTTTGGTATATGGATATTCAGTTGTCTCAGGACTGTTTGTTGAAAAGACGAAATTTTCTCCATAATATTGCCCATGTTCCTTTGTCAAAGATCAGTTGACTATATTTGTGTAAGTTTATTTCTGGGTTCTCTATTCTGTTCCATTGGTCTTTTTATCTGTTCTTCCACCAATACCACATAGTCTTGTTGTGAAGTCTTATTGTAGCTTTATAGTTAAGTTTTGGAACAGGATAGTGTCAGTCTTCCAAATTTGTCTTTCTCCTTCAATACTGTTTTGGCTATTCTGAGTCTTTTGTGTCTCCATATAAACTTTAGAATCATTTTGTTGGTTTTCACAAAATAACTTTCTGTGATTGGGATTGGGATTGTGTTGAATCTATAGACCAAGTTGAGAAGAGCTGACATCTTGGCAAGATTGAATGCTCTTATCCATGAACATAAAACATCTCTTCAATTAATTTAGTTCTTTGATTTCTTTCCTCAGAATTCTATAGCTTTCCTCATATAGATCTAGGACATATATTGTTAGATTTATATTTAAGTGTTATGTTTTTGAAGGTGCTAATGTAAGTGGTGTTGTGTTTGGTGGTTTTCTTTTTACACCAAAAGAATTTTATTCTATTTGCTTTATTATTATTATTTTTAGATTATTTATTTGGCAGAGAGAGAGAGAGAGAGAACACAAGCAGGGGGAGAGGCAGGCAAAGGGAGAAGCAGGATCCCTGCTGAGCAAGGAGCCAGACATGGTACTCGATCCCAGGACCCCGGGATCATGACCTGAGCCAAAGGCAGATGCTTAACCCACTGAGCCACCCAGGCGCCTAACTATAGAGAACAAACTGATGGTTATTGGAGGGGAGATGGGTGGGGACATGAGTGACATATGTGATAGGAATTCAAGAATACACTTATGATGAGCACTGAGTAGTGTATAGAATTAGCGAATCACTCTGTTGTACACCCAAGACTAATATAACACCATATGTTAACTCATTCGTTAATGCAGGACTTGATCCCAGGACCCTGGGATCATGACCGGAGCCGACAGCAGCGGCTTAACCAACTGAGCCACCCAGGCGTCCCTGTAGGTTTTTTTGTAGATATTCTTTATCAGGTTTCTACTCCTGGTTTACCAAGACTTTTAAATTATAAATGGGTGGGGCGCCTGGGTGGCTCAGTGGGTTAAAGCCTCTGCTTTCGGCTCGGGTCATGGTCCCAGGGTCCTGGGATCGAGCCCCGCATCGGGCTCTCTGCTCAGCGGGGAGCGTGCTTCCTCCTCTCTCTCTGCCTGCCTCTCTGCCTACTTGTGATCTCTGTCTGTCAAATAAATAAATAAAATATTTTAAAAAAAATAAATTATAAATGGGTGTTGAATTTTATCAAATGTTTTTTCTGCATATACTGATATAATTATGTTTTCTCTGCTTTGGCTTGTTGATGTGATGGATTGATTACATTAACTGATTTTTGAATAATGACTCAGCCTTGCATACCTGGAATAAATCCCACTTGGTAAAAAATAATTTTTATTATTGTTGACTTTTTATTATGTCCCATTATTATTCATTTGTATTATTAAACATGAACAAAACCCCTCTTTGATCATACGAAACTTACTTTATAGGCGAGAGCAATGCAATTGAACATGCTTTGTACTTCTTGAAAATCTTAGTTTACCACTTTGGTCTGGTGTTTAGTTTGTTTTGATAAACTTTGGCTTTAACGGTTTGACATGGGTGGGAAAGACATTGGCAAGGATATATACATGGAAAAGGAAGAAGTAGGGGCGCCTGAGTGGCTCACTCTGTTAAGCCCTCAGGCTCTTGGTTTTGGCTCAGGTCATGATCTCAGGGTCCTGGGATCGAGCCCCGTGTCCAGCTCCATGTTCAATGGGGAGCCTGCTTGAGGATTCTCTCTCTTGCTCTCCCTCCCCTCCCCATGCTAATGTTCTCTCTCTCACTCTCAAATAAATAAATGAATCTTTTTTTAAAAAGAAAAGAAACGAAAAGAAGATCATTGGTTGCATTGACTAATTACAACAATTGTTTTATTTTTCTAGCCCTATGTCAGTCATGCAAAGGTTTTTGTTGAAAACTAGCTAGTGAATTTCTATCTTTTAATATCGAATTGTTCTAATAAAGTAACTAGAAGATGTGTGTTTGAGAAATCTCTTTATTTGGAAGATAGTGTAAACAAGACTGAAAAATCTCATCTCTGTGTTTTTGACAAGTATGCACGTAAGAAAGCTTTTATAAGTGTCACCCAAACACACTGTTTTCTATGACAGACCTGTACCCCTGAAGCAAATAATACATTCTATGTTAATAAAAATAAAAGCACAATAGAGGAAATTTCCAAACATCTCTGCTCTCTCCATGACATAGATTTGTTTCAAAAAATAATCTCTCCCTCATTGAAAAATATATCCATTTTTAAATCTCAAGGAGCTAGATTATGTGCATTTATAAAAACTTTCTCCTAAACAATAAACATTATGTTTACCGGTCATCCTAGGAAAAGTCAGCAAATTTGGAACTGTTATCGAAAGTAAAAGAAAAATTCAGAATTCATCGTTTAGTTTCACTCCTTTTAAAATTGCTTTTCCATAAGTCTTCCATCTACTGTGGAAGCCATTTTCATGGTTTTGCTGATCCCATCAGGCAGTTTTATACACATTCTGCTGTTTAAGATCATATAATACACAATACCACCTAGGCAAGTATCCAAACTGTAAATCCTTACAATGCACAGATGGCAAGTCAGTAAGGGAAGATGCCACTGTATTTTTACATTTCCTTTTAATTGAGATGAAATTCAAATATCGCAAAATTGACCATTTTAACCATTTTCCAGCGTACAGTTCACCAGCTCGTAGCATATTCATAATGGTGTGCAACCATCACCAACAATTCTAGAACCCTCCAAAAGCAGCCTTGTACCCACCAAAGAGTCATTCCCCAGTCTGCCCTCTGCCCCTCCATTGGCAACCACCCAGCTGTTTTCTATCCCCATTGTATTTTGAAGCTCTTTCTTTTCCCTCAGAATACAGTTCCTACTGTGTGAACAAGCCAATTTAGCCAGCATATTAACTATCATCAAAGCCTATTTAATTTCCTCTTCACTTTTTTAAAGATTTTATTTATTTATTTGTCAGAAAGAGAGGGTGCACAAGCGGGGGAGTGGCAGGCAGAGAGAGAGAGAGAGAAGCAGACCCCTTGCTGGGCAGGGAGCTCAATGCGAGGCTCGATCCCAGGACCCTGGAATCACCACCTGAGCTAAAGGCAGAGGTTTAACCAACTGAACCACCCCGGCGCCCCTCTTCCTCTTGAAAAATGAAAACTATGGGTCATCTGGGTGACTCAGTCAGTTAAGCTTCTGACTTTATCTCCGATTGTGATCTTGGGGTCCTGGGACCAAGCCCTGCATTGGGCTCTTTGCTCAGAGGGGAGTCTGCCTCTCCCTCTCCCTCTGCCCCTTGCCCTACTTGTGCTTCCATTCTCTCTCAAATAAATAATAAAATATTTTTAAAAAGTAAACATAAAAATGAAAAATGAGAGAAATTCTAATGATTTCTTTCTGAAGACTGCAACAAGCCTTTAACTGAGCACAGTTCCCAGAATGCTGTAGGTGTTCTGCAACTCATTGTTGGATGAACAAAGCAATTTCCTTCTTCATTTTAAATCTTTCTCTTTGTCTCTCTCTTTCTTGAACACACACACACACACACACACACACACACCCCTTTTCCTTTTACGTATAAAACAAATTGGAGCTAATATGAACTTGTTACTTAAATTTCAGGTAGACTGAGAATTGCATTAGTCACCACGTTCCCTTCTAGGTCTAGAATTCCATGAGGACACCCACTGGTAGGGTGTACATCTACTGCTGTGTACCTGGAACGGAGGGGTTTTCCTGGGGCACTGGGACAGTCTGGGGCAAACCAAGACAGGTGGTTCCCTCCGTCTACCTGGGCATCTGTATCTTTGTTGGATGCCCTTATCAGAACCTCTGCCTTGGGGGTGTGGGTCCAAAGCTCCAGCTATCTGGTCTGCTGCATTTCCCTGTCTGCCCACTCTGTTCCTGGGGGTGAGTCCTCCTTGGAGGAGCCTGGGGCAGTTATAAATAGGATCTGGGCCTTCCTGACTTCCTGGCCAAATATCATCAAGATTGCATATGAATTTCTCAGACACCGCCAATCCTAACCTTGATTCAGCTTCACAGTCAATATTGTTGTTTTCCTTTTTGATTTGAAAATGCTTTTAGCAATGTCAGCTTCATGTCCACAGGGAGGTTGAGACCCCACAGCAGTTTCTAGATCCCTCCCAGGGACCTTTGAGCACTTTGGGGGTTAGGGGGAGAAGGCTACGTAAGTCACAGGATGTCTTCTCCATCTGTTACACCAGCCTCTTCACATCCAGAACATGCCGGGACCCAGCCCCCTGCCAGAGGCAACTGTGACACTGGGGGTGTCTTCAGGATCATCTCAGAATTCCCGGGCCCTATGGCGGGGAGTGAAATCACAATGTTACAATTAATTGACAAGCATAGTACAAGATTTTTCTTGGGGAGGGGACTATATTTATTAGTTATTTGTACACAACAGTGTTTAGAAAAGAAAGTTAAAAAAAAGAGGCTTCATATAAATCTCCCTTTTTATATAATCTTGGTAGATAGTTTGAAAAAGTAAAGTATATACAAGGTTCACAAATTTAAGCAGCCCAGAGATGAACACAATTAAAGATGAGCATTTCTCCCATTTTGCCTCCAGTGTCTCTCCCCAAAGGCAACTACTGTTAATATGTTTTTGTCTCTCCCTCCCCACCCCCCAAATTATTTAGGTATATACCAAGAAATCAATCAATCAATCAGTCAGTCAGTCAATATCTATCTATCTTTCTATTCAGATTTCTATCCTTGTTTACACACAAAGAATCATTCCATACATACTCTTCTGCACCTTGAGTCTTAGAGATATTTCCACGGTAGCCCAGATGATCCTTTTCTTGGTATTTCAAAATGACAACAAGAAGAATAGCATAATGGTTAAGAGCATAAACCCTGAAGCCAAAGGCAGGGAGAGCAGGAGGGAAAGAAGGAAGGAGAGGGAAAAGGTGGAGAAGAGAGAGAGAGAGCAAGAGCTTGAGAGAGAAGAAGAAGAAGGAGGAGGAGGAGGAGGAGGAGGAGGAGGAGGAAGAGGAAGAGGAGAAGAAGAGGAGGAGGAGGAAGAAGAGAAGGAGGGGAAGGAGGAAGTGGAGGAAGTGGAGGAGGAGGAGGACGATGACGATAAAGGAGTCATGGAGCATAGAATGTACATGTACATTCTGGAGGGTTCTATTCCAGAAAAGCTTTTATTCAGGAGAGGCTTTCTACCTTATAGGAGCAGGCTTTATGCTAGATAGGTCTGCATGCCAGGCCTGATACCCACCCACCCCCCGCCCCAACCAAAATAGGTAAGGAGAGAAGGATCTAGGGAGAAGAGCAGATATGGCTCAGTAGATATCCTCAGGGCTGTAGAAATATTGTAAATCTTAATTTTACTTAAATCAGTTTAATTTCTACTATAATCCCATCATACTGGCTTGATAGGAAATCAAAATCTTTAGAAGCTACCATTATTCCTAGGGTGACGCAAAGGTCCTGTGGTGGTACACGTGACAAGACATCTGGGATCACACATGAACAGACACGCATGTGCACACCTTTAAGTCGTCAGGTGAACTCTCTGCACTTGTTACATTTGGGAAGACCCTCCTCACAGCCTCCATGCTCCCATTTCCTCCCTGGGGTGCTTGGAGCACAGCAATCTTCTTGAGAATGGGAGCCCCCACGGCCAGAGGAAGCCTCCTTGCAGCACCCCACAGTCCTCTCCTGAGGTTTGTTTGGCTTAATCTCCAGGTCTCCTCTGTTCTCAGAAACCACAAAATGTGGCCCCTTTTGGGTTTCTCTGGCTCTTTTTTCTCCAGGTCACTGCCTTAAGGCACACCCCCCTCTTCTTCTGTGACCCCCATGCCATGCCACATTGTCAACCTCAGTTGTCTCCACTGCCAACTGCCCCTGAGGTGAAGAAGCCCAGGTAGGAGCAGTTCCCAGCTGGGAACAGGAAAGGGAGAAGGGAAAAGACATATGAGGAGAGGGAGGATATAAATTAGTACCTCAGAAATGATCTTGTCACATTAAGAAGGAATTTGAACAGTTTTTCTGAAACACCTATCCCTATTCAGGGATGTTGTAATAAATGGGCTATTGTTATTTTTTAAGTACAAAAATCAGTCCATCACTCTTGGAATTTCCCAGTTTCACCATCAAGCAATCACAATATCTACCGTGAGGAGCCTGTGCTCACTTCTGACAGGACTGCCAATACAGGACAAAGCAGCTTTGAGTGTCAGTATGGCACAAGGTTTGGGGTGTATAATGCTCAGGCTTGGTCAGAAGAGGAAGTGAAGCTTCATAGACCTCGGTCCAGGTTTAATTCTGAGTGTTCATGTAGAAAGACAAACATCTCATTACTCATACAGGATGACACAAAGAAAGTTCTGGACTAATTTCCACCAAACCTCCTCCTCTCATACCACAGAGCAGTCAGGGACTTCTTGGGCAGTCCAAGCCAGAAGGGAAATTCAGTCTGGCCTGAGGAGGACATTTTGTTTCCGTGTGGTCCTGAGTGGACTCTTGCTTGGGCCATTCTGGAATAATCTAGAACTCAACACTTTCAGACTATCCCTGGACCCTCTCTACTGAAAGCCCATTGAAGGCAGGCCTGGGTCTTTCCTGACATTGTATTCCTCCATGCCTTTACAGCACTTGGCACACAACAAGGGTGTACACAGTCTTAGCCAAATGAGGGAATACATGGAGAAAAGAATGAATGGGCATGTCAGAGTAAAACACCAATGGCGCACGCAAAACCACAACAATCAAGATGATCTCTGTAAGAATGCTGTTCATCACCGACAGCCCTCCTGGGGCAGAAGCAGAAGCATATTCAGTCCAGAGCTGGTGTTCATACTGGGCAGCGCCCAGTGGGAAGGAAGTGGGGGGTGGGAAGAAGCTGGTGCCTTCAAGAATGAGCAGAGCATGGCCCCGGCCGGTGGAGTCCCAGCACTAAATGTCTACCTCTGCCGTGTGCTGACACTCTTAGCTGATTTATTCCCCTTTTTTATGATCTGAGGATTCTCATATTTCTCATACCTCACTCGTTTGAGCTATAGAGACAGCAGGGTCTGACAAGTGGCCCGTTGGAGCTCAGAAGGGATGGGTGGCCATGGAGACCTGGCTTCACTCAGAGGGGTCACCTTACTATCTCACTCTCTTGGGTAAACTTACAACTTTGAAAATTCTAATTGCCACCCAGCTTCCACATTCCGCCCCCCTCCCCACCCCACTACTGCCTGCCACACCCTGCCACCTCTGACCCTGGGGGCTAGGTAAATTATATTGCCTACTAATTGAGCGTGCTACTCCTACCGCGCAGTAATGAGTCAGAGGGACTTGGCCGTGTCTGCTCTTCTGGCTTTACTCCTCTCATAAACATTCAGTGACAAACTTTTTCTTTGGCCTGGGGTCATAAAGAGGAAAAAAAAACCCTCTTAACTTTTTTTTCCAACTTAAGGCTTCAGTGAAATATTTTCCACCATCCTCAGCAAGACATAATACTTCATGTCATGAATAAGTTAATGAGAAAAATATGAAGCCCTCCCCCAGTGTCTCAGGGACCCATTGGGCATTTTGCCTCCCTGAGGACCAGTTACTCTCCAAGGCTTTGGGGCTCCCTGAGAAGTCTCTGGGTTGAGTTTCATCCCAAGGCCCTGGGGATTAGCCTGTCTCTCAGCCGGCTGCAATTGCATTTACCTTGAACTTGGACATCTCTCCCTAGAGAACCTTGCTTAGAACTCCCTGAGGAGCTGTCAGGTGGGTGAATGGCCCAGAGAAAGCACTGCCAAGTGCCAACTATGAAGTACTTCAATATGGCACTTTTCATATTTTATTTCATCTCTGGGTCAAAAATGTGCTTACCTAAAGAAGAGTGGCCAGACCGTTTAGCGAGGCCCTCAGCTGGTTCCCTACCATCTGGCCCCAACCTGCCTTGGCAATATTACTTTCCACAGCCCCTTTCCAGCTCTAAGCAAACAGTATTACCAACGCTGTCTGAACTCTCCTCCTGCCTAAAAAGCTCTTCCCTTCAACCAAGCTAAATCCTTCTTCTTTAGGAAAGACGACTGGGTAATAAATTAGGGCTTCTTCACACTGATATTCTTTAAATATTTACTCTATGTTTTTAGTGTGTGTGATGGAGGGAAAAGCTGGTGTTTTTACTAATACAAATAATATAAAGAAACAGATTCACTTTCTAATTCCCTTCCAAGGGCTAAACAGAGTCAATGTTCTAGAAAAAAAAATAAAAATCAACAAAACCTTTGTGTATTTTTAAATCGTTTCTGTTCTCTCCAGTTTTCTTTTGTAATTTCCCAAGTCATATAACTTTTGGGGAAGCACATTATGAAGTTTGAAACACAGCTTATGAAATCTATCACTCTTTCTTAATAGACAGTACCCGCCAAACACCATTCAAATTCAGAAGTTTATTTGACCATTCATGTTGGATGGCCAAAATTAATGAGACAGGAAACAACATGTGTTGGAGAGGATGTGGAGAAAGGGGAACCCTCTTACACTGTTGGTGGGAATGCAAGTTGGTGCAGCCTCTTTGGAAAACAGTGTGGAGATGCCTTAAGAAATTAAAAATAGAGCTTCCCTATGACCCTGCAATTGCACTACTGGGTATTTACCCCAAAGACACAGATGTCGTGAAAAGAAGGGCCATCTGTACCCCAATGTTCATAGCAGCAATGGCCACGGTCGCCAAACTATGGAAAGAACCAAGATGCCCTTCAACGGACGGATGGATAAGGAAGATGTGGTCCATATACACTATGGAGTATTATGCCTCCATCAGAAAGGATGAATACCCAACTTTTGTAGCAACATGGACGGGACTGGAAGAGATTATACTGAGTGAAATAAGTCAAGCAGAGAGAGTCAAATATCATATGGTTTTGCTTATTTGTGGAGCATAAGGAATAACATGGAGGACATGGGGAGATGGAGAGGAGAAGGGAGTTGGGGGAAGTTGGAGGGGTAGACGAACCGTGAGAGACTGTGGACTCTGAAAAGCAATCTGAGGGTTTTGGAGGGGTGGGAGGTGGGAGGTTGGGGGACCCTGGTGGTAGGTATTAGGGAGGGCATGTATTGCATGGAGCACTGGGTGTGGTGCATAAACAATGAATTCTGGAACACTGAAAAGAAACTTAAAAAATAAATAAAAATTTTAAAAAATAGTTTATTTGATGGTAATGGGTCTTAGGTGGGTAGCAAGGCCCATGGCAGTTGTAGCTTATGCAACAGTCCATGTAAACAGATCAGCAAGGAATAAAGATAATATATCTATATTAAGTATGTGTTATATATAATAAATATGTATGATATCTATGTATAATATAGATATGTATAGCTTTCTATATATCTCATATATGCATATCATATGGACATTATATATATTATATACATATAGGTATATATGTATAGATATCGATATTGATATAGATATATTTCATATTAAGACTCTATCTTCTTGGATGGGAACAGAATCAATTTTATAGTTTACCTAGTTAGTAAGAATTTGAATGAACAAACCTGGGTTAAGGGGTACCATGTTTATAATTAACTCTAGGATTTTTTTAGTCTCCTCACAAGACCTTTGTAAGTGAGAATCTTTTGTGAAATTTGGACTCTGCTACACGTACATTGTTCCAGAATCTTCCTCTGTGCCTACTTCCCCTGTGAAGAACTCCTCACCACTTTTACCTTCATTATCTCTCACCTTCATGTTCTTACACAAGATTCCAGTATGTTCCACAACTAAAACTTTGCTAATCAAAGTATGGGTCACAGACTAGGAACACTAGCATTACCTAGGAGCTTGCCAGAAATGCAAAATCTTGGGCCCCACCCCCAGAACTTTGGAATGAGAGGTGATTTTTATGCATGTTCAAGTTTAAGAAATTCTGGACTCAGTATACAGTCTGGTATTTTTTGTCGTAGCTTCCAGTATGTAATTATGGATTCTGAAGAGCAGTCACCATGTTTTTTAATTCTTTTCTCTCCCCACAGCTCTTAACTGCCCCTCTTAGGGCCACTTCTGTTGCAATATTCGTCCATTTTTTTTAGTTGAATCCAGCCCAGGAATAAAAGAGGAAATAGTTTTTTCATCATTCTCACTCTAGCTCAACCTTTAGAAGTTCAAGTTTGACTGTTTTTCTAGGAAGTAAAAGAGCTATTTTTCCTTCAAGGCCTATGATTTCTATGATTCTGTAATTGAGCTCCAAAGGCTGTTTTTAATTTGACCTCAAGTGCAATTCATGAAGACAACTTTGACAATACTTGTTCCCCTTTGGTTAAGAATACTCCCACTGGAAATTCAGAAAGTGTCCTATTGAGTAAAATGGTTCTTAATTTACTGTAAAAAGTGTATTTAGAAAAGCAAATAATCTATGACAGAGCATAGAACTGTCCGCTATTATGAAATCCAATAATGAATAAAAAGTAAACTGAGCCCTCCAACTCTTTTTTATAATAGAGTCAACAACTCTTCACTTCCTTGGTGGATCCGTTTATAGCGCGTATCAAATGCAGTCATGCAAGGGGCCTGATCTGCTATCTACCTTCAGATATCTGGGCTCTTGGGGATTAAGGATTAAGACAAAAAGGGAAGAAAACTGTGTAAATCTCTTTGGATTGTGTACAGAGAGAAGTTGTTACCGGGAACCCATTCTGGAGAGAGACAGGGCTGAAAGTGATGTGACCTTCAGAAATACACACACACACACACACACACACACACACACACACACATATAATGGATTTTGTTTATTCATTTTGGGAGAGAGAGAAAGAGAGTGCAAGCTGGGGGAGCAGCCAACAGAGGCAGAGGAAGAAGCAGACTCCCCACTGAGTTGGGAGCCCAATGTGGGATCGTGGGCTCTATCCCAGGATCCTGGGATCATGACCTGAGCTGAAAGCAGATGTTTAACCTTCTGAGCCACCCAGGCACCTCTCAGATATATTTTTTTAAAGATTTCTTTATTTGAGAGAGAGAGAGAAGAGAGGGAAGGGCAGAGAGGGAGAGAATCTCAAGTAGACACCTTGCTGAGCAGAGAGCCATGCTGCCGATTTCATGATCCATGAGATCATGACCTGAGCCAAAACCAAGAGTCAGATGCCTAACTGACTGAGCCACTCCGGGACCCCAGATTTAAGATATTTTTGGGTCATCACTCAAATACTCTCTGGACCTGTCCTCCAAAAACTTGCTTCACACTTCTTGATGGTGGAAAGATAAGGGTAACTTCTGAAGCCCTAAAAAGAGTTGTGGATAAATGACCCAGGCTGGCTAAAAGTTATGATTATGGGTTGAGATTTAATATCTAGAAGTGGGATTAGTATCTTAGGGTGTCATCAGGGGAAGCTTTCTGATTATTGATCCTCATTCTTCATATCTCCCTATAACTATGACCTTTGCTGTGTGGTTCTGTGGTTCTTCCCATGGACTGTATTTCCTCACACTCTGACTTTAGATTTGGCCATGTGACATGCTTCACCAAAGTGACAATGACAAATGTGACTTGAGCAGGCAATTGAAAATGTGCCTGTATGATTTGGCTTACATGCTTGGGCTTCAGACCCCAGGAGAAAGACATGCCTTCACTAGTCACTGATCCCAGAAAGAAAATGAGACATACTTGGAGCTTCCTCGAGCCAGCTGGACCTGAAGCTGAAAGTGGAGCTTGGCTCTGTAGCTGACTGCCAGCTCAGCAGAGGAGGTAAAGAAAGGAGGAACAGGTAAGCATATGCAATTATTTAAAGATTCATTTACTGGGCCCCTGGATGGCTCATTTGGTTGTGTCTGCCTTCAGCTCAGGTCATGATCCCAGGGTCCTGGGATTGAGCTCTACATTGGGCTCCCTGCTTGGCGGGACGTCTGCTCCTCCTTCTCCCACTCCCCCAGCTTGTATTCCCTCTCTCACTGTATCTCTCTCTTTCTCCCCCTTTCTCTCTCTCTCTCTCTCTCTCTCTCTGTCAATAAATAAATTAAATCTTTTAAACAAATAAAGATTTATTTACTTATTTTGGGGGGGAGGGAGAAAGAGCATGGAGCCCAACATGGGACTCAATCTTAGGACCCTGAGATCACAACTGGAGCCGAGACCAAGTGTCAGAAGCTTAACTGATGGCACCACCCACGGTGATCCAAGCATGTGCAGTTATTAAACACTCTATATATGGTGCTTCCCATGAGTGCTTCCCATGGGCCAGGTGCAGGGCTGGAAAGTTAACACTTTCTCATTTAGTCCTTACAACAACCCTTCAGTAAGTGTTGTTATCATCATTGTTTTTACAGATAAGGGATCCGAAGGTCAGATAATTTTGGAACTTGCCTGGGGTCAAAAAGAATGGAAGCAGAAGAGCAGGGATTTGAACCTGACTTTCTGACTCAAAAGCCTCAACTCTAACTACGTGGCCACAGAGATGTGAGGAAGCACGGCCATGTTGGACCTTGCTGAGACCTGAATGTGCATGTCTGTTGGTCCCTGCCAGTCTTACGCCCACCCATCTGGGGGGCTGGACCCATCTGTTGGTCCCTGCCAGTCTTACGCCCACCCATCTGGGGGCTGGGCCCCACTACACCCTGGAATCCATGGAGGCTTGGCTTGATGGGGGATCTGCCCCACCAGTAGTTTGAAGGACTGGATCTAGCCTCTTGTTCTCTTAGTAGACATGCCAGGGGGAGTCATTATGGGCCATTCACATGCATTAACTGAACTAATGTCACCCTACCTGTTAACAGCTACCCTTTGAGATGGGCCCAACTATCATTATACACATTAGCGCTCTAGCTCAACCAGCTGGGCAGCAGCAATCATCTTATTCATTCTACTCATTATTATTGAACACCTATTATGTGCCCGGCCCTGCTGGGCACAAGGGAGCGTGTGAACAAAATCAGATGGGACCACTGCTCTCATGGGTCTTCCAGTGTAGCAGAGTTTCTGCCAGCTCCTTTCTCCAAACCTGGTCCCATCTTTCAGGCTCATTTGCATCCACTTTGATAAACACCAGTAACTCAGTTAACACGGTTGCCTGGGAGCCTCATCAACTCCCTGCCCCACATTTGGCCAGACTTGACTTTGCTCTGCCTTTTTAGACTTTGAGATTTGCTCTGACACACACCCCCTATACACACACACACACACACACACACAGACACACACACAGACACACACACATACACGTTTGCTGGCCCCAGGTTTCCTCCTTGTTTCCCACCCTAGCCCTTGTTGGCTTGTGCCTTTCTTGGACTGGAAGTTCCCAGCATGCCCTGGGGCTGGGCCCCCTGCACAGAGCGCAGAAGCACAGATCATTTCCTTGAACTTCCTTTGAAAGCAGCATTCCTCCCTGGGCCGCTTTGCACCTGAATGGGAGGAGAAGTTTCCCCAGACTTTGGGTTAACCCACAGAAGCCATCCAGACCCAAGCAAAGTCCCCTTCTGCTCCCGAAACCCCAGCAAAAGAAATCACTAGCCTCCCCTGAAATGCCACTCAGGAGTGCCAGAAACATATACAGGGAGGTACAGCTTCTCAGAGGAATCCTAATTTACTTGACGTGCTCGCTAGACCAAATGCCCCCTTCAGGGAGCTGAACTGTGAGGCCTCTGTAATGATGTCCCCTTTGGAAATGGCCTCCTGCCTCTGATTCACAAGACTTCCCAGGACATTTACTCGAGTGTGGGTTTTCTCAGAGTTCTTCCCCAGCACAACTCCCGGCCACATTAACGGAAAAATGTGGCCCGAGCCCCAGACTGCTGAATCTAGCTGTTTTCATGGGGAAATAATTTAATATTCAAATAAGCAGTAATTAAAGACCAATTCTTCCTCTGGCTCTCCACCCTCCTCTCCCTGACCCGCGCTGCTGCTCGAGGCAGGCCCTGAATCCTATGATTGTCAGGCCAAGGGAGAGCCCAGATTGCCAACCCAGTTAAGCGAGGCAGTGGAGAAGAAAGCACAATACGGCCCGTTGGGTCATAATACCTCATAAATCAAATAGATTTTTCCCATAATCAAATGGTCGTGCCATATTCTGGCTTCCAGTTAGATTTATGAGTGTGTTCTGTACATGAGATACATACCACGATGGACTAATTGGCACAGAAAACAAAGACATGCAGAGCTCTTAGGAACGAAAATATAAGGAGCCCGTTGACCCCAGTCAGGCTCCCTTCTCTGACAAGTTAGTTATTTGGATTCCCATTTGGGGACAGCTCGGGTCACTAATAGCTTCTCAGTGTCCTAATGAAATCGAGGGAGGGAGAAGGCACCCTGCTTGTTGGGGCTATCTTTCATGTGATTTTCTTCTTGGAAAGTGGTCTTGGCTGGCTCCTGGAAAGTTAGCCTGGCTCTCCTTGGACATCCCAGGCCCGTAAGGAGGACAGAGTTGCTGAGAAGAGAAATGAACTTGAGGCCCGAGCTGGAAAGCTCTGGTATGGAGATCCCACGCGTCAGTCTGGGTCTGCTTATTCCAGGGAGAGGACAATTCCTGCTGCAGAGCAGGTAGAGGTCTCCTGCTGGGAGAGCCACCCCCCCCAACACCCCCAGCCTACCTGCCAAGCTGAGTCAGAACTGATTCTTGTCCTCCTTAGAATTCCAAGGGGTCTGCGGAGCCAAAGCCGTGTTACAGGCTTTCTTCGGGAGGGGAAAGTATAAAAATAATCTGGAGAAAACGGATGTTTTTCTCCTTGAGCTTGGGGAGCATAAATCAAATGCGGTTGCCACAAGGTTGGGGAACTTCTCTGAAGCAAGCAGGGAAAGGGAAAGGCTCAGGGGCAGGGAGTGACATATCAGCCTTTTCTCGGGCTTTCGTGATCTGGAAGCCCCACCCTGAATGTTAACACGGGATGCATTTTGCGTTGCTCCCTCGGCTCTGGTAACAAGTACAGGATAAACACGGGAAGCCCGGTTTACCCCAAACTGGGAAGCTATTCATAATGCATGGCAGCATCGTGACCCATTCTGGCCTCTTGACAAGGCCACCATCATTCATCTGGCTGTAGGTTCTGCTGAAGGCTTTGGAAGAGGGAGGCATTCTAATGTAACCAACTTACTGCTGGAGATTTCCCATTCTGTGGTCAGTTCGGTAACTGCCAGTGCACATTGTTCACAAACAACCCATTGTGAAGCCCATTGGTTAGTCTTCTTTTTTTTTTTTTTTCAATTTATTTATTTTTAGAAAAACAGTATTCATTATTTTTTCACCACACCCAGTGCTCCATGCAATCCGTGCCCTCTATAATACCCACCACCGGGTACCCCAACCTCCCACCCCCCCACCATGAGCTCTTTTTTTTTTTTTCCAATTTATTTATTTTCAGAAAAACAGTATTCATTATTTTTTCACCACACCCAGTGCTCCATGCAAGCTGTGCCTTCTATAATACCCACCACCTGGTACCCCAACCTCCCACCCCTCGGCTTGAATGGGATTTGCAACACAGGCTAGAATAGGACCTAAAAAAAAAAAAAATCAAGGTGTCTCAGGGGCAAGGCGCTTAAACCCTGGGACCAAACAAACACTCCCTTCCCTCCCTTCTTTCTTTATCTTCCAAACATAGCATTTTTATTAACTTAGGAAGAGGTTAAAACAAACCTCAGACAGCCTTGAGGGAGATTAAAACCACAGAAAGGCCTGTAGCTAGAAGGGATGTTTCCGGAATTAGAAGGCTCAGTACCACGCACCTGGCCTTGGAGATGAGAGCAAGCCCAGTTGCCCATGCCTCCAAACTGTTTTTTGTGCCTGTTGATAGAGACATCTCCTGTCGCCCCATGAGTCTCTCCAGCGTGAGGGGCCCTCAGCCCGCTGTCTCCTTCGCCCCCGCGACCGGCTCTGTTCCAGCTTCTCTGGTGGGGAGAGAAATATCTCCTAAAATCTCTCCCACTGGAGTCTTTATTTTATGGGGGTATTTATGGACCAGAAAGAGACTCAGGTGGCCCCAACACCCTTATCAAAATCAATCACTTAAAACATTCTCCTGTTGTTTTGCATGCATGGGGACTATACAACAGGAAAAGTCTGGAAGAGCCGATCTGTTTTTCCTCCACCTCTAACTTCTGCGTGGCCGCTGCAAGGACGACGTCTAACCCATCTGTAACTTTTACAGTGCCCACATGACCCCAACGGGGTGGAACATTTTCCAGAGACATACAATAGAAGGAACGATATGTTTGTTTGGAAGATTTACCACTCTGTTTATACAGCATTTCTGTGTAGAAGGAGTGTTCCCTCCTCTCTCTCACTGCAAATGATGCACAATGACCGTCACGTCACAGCAAATGAGCAAACGTTACGGTGGTTGGGTGCATTTTGTTGTTATTGTTGTTATGCAATCTGGAAAATGCGAAATGCTTGAATATAGGGATGGTGTAGGCAAGTCGAAGGAATTGTACAGAATCCCTCAGGGAGTTGTGTATCCCCTCTCGAACAACAGGATGAAGAGAGTCTTTTATTAGAACCAGAGTCTGTGCTCAGGGGGGCCCAGAGATGTCTGGCTGCCTTGCCGATCCGTATCCCCCGTGTTTACTTTTACCGGACTGGAATGCTCCCGGTAAGCCAAGATGCACCCGTAACTTTTCATTAGTTGGTACTCTTCCCCAAACCTTCAGACATGCATTTTAAGGAAGCAGTTTAAGGAACATCCTTTTGCCAAACTGCCTTTGGCTTGCTTTCCTATTTGTTTATAATAGTCTCAAGAGAGTTCTCCCTTACTCCTCCCCCTAGAAACTAACCTCCCTAGAGCTACTTTTCTTTGTCCAAGGCCAGACTCTCTTGTCCTTGGTAGGCGAGGCCCAGCATCCAATGCTGCTTGTTCTCTTCAGCTGGATCTGGCCAACCTGTTAGTCCCTCCAAGGGAAGCTTCTGGAAACCACGGCCCTCTCTGGTTCCACCCGTGCTCCTCGGAACAAGTGCAGGCTGCAGATTCAGACAGGGGCCACAGACTCTTGGCTTTCCTTCTTGGCTCAGCCGTCACATCCCTGACTCATCCTGGGCAAGTCATTTAAATGTTCTACCCTTCAGTTCCTCCACTAACATAAAAGGATAACCTTCGCAAGTTGCTTGAGAGAGAAGTCTTTTTGATCCTGAAATGGGAGGAGTCATTGTAAGTACAAAGCCAAGGGATTGTTCCCAAGACTTGAGACAACGGTCTTGGTCAGAACAGCCCCAAGGAGAGAGAGAACGTGGGTTGACCTATACCACTAGGGGAACTTGAAGATCTTTTGCCCAGTTCAAAAAACAGAACTGTCATTCTTCTGCCTTGATGGCCTGCTTTTGGTGGAGAATGAACGGGGGACAAAGACAGTTGCAAATGACCAAGATGTTCATTTTCATGTTCATGGGTAGAAACTCCTAAGAGGTCCCCAGAAGATACGTGGGTCTAAATGGAGATTAGGGTTTGTATAACCACCATGCATAACAGGACATTTCCCCCAAGAAATTAAAAATAGAATTACCATATGATCCAGCAATCCCATTCCTTGGTAGGTACCCAGAAGAATTGAAAGCAGGGTCTTGATGGAATATTTGTGTGCCCATGTTTGTAACACCATTATTCACAGTAGCTAAGAGATATAAGCAACCTAAATGTCCATGGAGGGTACAGTGAGTAAGCAAGATGTGGCCGGGTAAATATATATGGAGTAATATTAAGCTATAAAAAGGAATGAAGTACTGACACGTTCTCCCTCATGAATGAACTTGAGGACATTTTGCTAAGTAAAATAAGCCAGTCCCTAAAGGACAAATACTGTAGGATTCCACGTATATGAGGCACCTACTCAGACTCAGAGGGACAGAAAGAGGAGCAGTCTTTTCCAGGAACTCGGAGAGAGGGAGGAAAGGGGTGTTATTGTTTAATAGGTCCAGAGTTTTAGTTTAGGAAGAACGAAAATTCAGGAGATGGGTGGCAGTGACGGTTTCACAACGATGTGGACTACATGCTTAAAAATGGTCAAGATGGCATATTCCATGCTATGTGTGTTCCACTATAATTTTTAAAACTGTCTTCAGTTTAATTAATTAAAAAATTAAGTTTTCAAAAATTAAATTAAAAATTTTTAATTGAATTAAATTTAAAAGTTTTTTTAATTAAAAAAAGAAATGGCAAGTAATACTGGGAAGCTTTGGGCCTCCTCGAGGCCATAGTGCACATCAAATGTAGGGGCTAGTAAAACCAAAAGTATTGTTCTTCCTATGGACTTAGAGCAACATACTGAAAGTTAAAGGCAGCTCTCACCGATCCCAGGAAATCTATACATGGGCCACAGGAAGTGTTTTTGACAAGACAGGCTATCCACCTTCATCTCTAAAATTCCAGAACATTCTTAGGTACCATTGTAAGATTACTCAGAGATAGCCTGTCCTCATGCGAAAGAGAAAAGGCAAGTCCTCCCTCTCCTGGTTGCCTCCTTTCACGTGCTGGACAACTATGTGATGATTCAAGGCCCCACTGGAAGCCTCCACAGTGCTAAAAGGGACAGATTCTTTCCGACAACTTTATGAGTGGAAGACACCCAAGCAAGTGGCTTCTTACTCAGATGGTTGGTAGAGTGAGTTCCCAAGTCTCCCAAGGAGAGGCTGAGATGAATGTCACAGCATGATGTGGTGTCTTGAAGATATACACAGAAAGCAGAAAGTAGTATTTTGTAACTCTCTTTAGGGACCCTTTCTCTTGTTCCCCCCAAAGAGAATCATCTACGGGGTTGGCTTGAAGGTCTTCAGCATCCCTCCCAACCCCCACTGCCACAAAACACCTAAAGAAATGCTCCTAACTTCCCTTAGTTAAAAAGAAAATCAAAGCAAAGTATTCCCAAACAGGCTGAAGTCTATAAGACCCCCTAGGAGCGGTGGGGGTAAAGAGGGGCACTTCTAATTACTTCCATTACCACGCGTCTGGGCCCTTGGGCCAGATGACCCTATGGAAGTGTGACCCAAATGTCAAACAAAACTGTTCCCATGATTACCCTAAACACAGTGTGGACTGACTGGAACTTTTGTACAAGTTTTATACAATTCTAAGGAAAAAACACAGATAGTTGTTCAATGTTCACAAAGGAGGTTTTTTTACTTTGGTTTGTGCAGTACATTTCCAGAGTTCCCTTCATGGGTGGCGTTGGTGGAATTTGTGTCCTGAAACCCAAGTTGTCAAGCCCCTGCATTACCCTGTTATATTTCCACTACTGTTGCCCTGTGGCCAGTGCCATCGTGAAGCCTGCCACCGAGGACCTTAGCTAGCCTGTAAGGCACTTGTTGTGACTTTGACAAAGTCGCCTTCTCTGGCCAGGTGCAACTTTGCAGGCTCTTAACTTGCAGAGCAGAGGGCAGGGTGGATTTCAACCTCTACTTACTCCTTCAAGCAGGCTCCCTTGTTTGGTGAACAACCTGCCCAACTGTACCCAGGACTTTTCAACATAACTTAAATGCATATACCAAGTTTCTTCTTCCACCTGGGACCTTAGCTTTCAGGTCTGCCTTCCAATCTAAAGAAATGCTTCTTCTCCAGGTAACTGTCATTAGAATGACACCCAGGATTCCACTCCTTATATAGACTTACATTAGACTTTCTGACCAGCCAACCAATATGTCTCAATTTAATGTCACGACTATGTCATTTACGCAGTAACTCTATATTTGGAGTCATAAAGGGGTTATTCCTGCACTAAGAAGATTTTTAAGAAAAAAACAAGTTTAAAGGTTCCTGGGAAAGAAATAGTTGAGCTTAGTTTGGACTTCTAAAAGGCAGGTCCCCTTCAATAAACTAGCTCTCTAGCTCAACAGCGTTCATGGTGAGCCAGCATGGAGCCCAACCCCCCCCCACCCTCCCACCCCTGTTGATTGCCATCCAATTTCATAAAAGCTCAGAAATATGTTTTTTGGAGCAAAGAAGATAAGCTTTGTGTCTAGGATCAACACGCTGATATTAAGCAAAACACACATCCTGCTGGGTCCCACTGTACTCCCTGTCCACACGTTTTGAACAGATTATCTAACAAAAGCAAAGGATTGTTTCCTTGGAGAAAATCATATGCCCCTTGAAGGGATTGTGCCCTGAGTTTCAGTTTATATGTGATGCTTGGCATCATCTCTCTTCACACAGGCTTCCCTGGGTCTAAAAAGACACCAAATGACAAGAGAAACCCATAATTTAAACTACCTGATCGACCGCATAGCCCAGGAGATCTAACTTTACCAGCAGTTTGCGTTCTACAGTATTCTCCCCTAGAAGCGATGCTACTGGGGTACTTGGGTTTCGAACTTGTTCTGCATCACCCCAAGAAAAACAATGCTAACAATAATGCTCACATTAGCCAGAATCATGTTAGGATATTTTTAGCACACGATTTTTAGTTAGAATATTACTAACACAAATAGTGTACATTTTTTAAACACGCGTTCTGTTTTGAGTGATTTAGAATGCTGGAGTTTGGGAGAGAAGTGTGCTTGGAAGCATTTGGAAAGGTAAATGGTGATTGAAGGGTCTTTCAGGTTTGTTTAAAGGTCTCTAGGGGTTAATTATGATCGTTTTCTATTTTGCTTCATTGCACTTTCTGTCTCCTTCCAGTCAATGCATAGCCAGCGCGTAGCGGGTATTTGAAGCTCACGGATGAGAGGGAGAAAATGTAGGGGAGGGATGGGTGAATCAACAGAGAGCATGTGATGTAGCAGAAAACGATGAAGCTAAAAGGAAAAAAGAAGAGGGGCAGGACTGCCCTATCTGGAGTGAACTAAGATGGACACAATCCAGAAGGCAAGGAAGGAGCTGGTGGCCCAGCACCACTGGCCCTGGTGCCTTTCACTGGTGCAGTCACTGGGAGAGCAGGCAAAGTGACAGGTAAGGAACAAGTCAGTGGCTGTTCATGTGTATGGGGCATTCTTGAGTTAGGTGTTTATGGCTCCAGGAAGACTTCTTCCCACCCCCACCTGCCCCAGTCAAACAAATCGATTGACAGAAAATACCGACAACAAGAACACTGTATGAGCTATATACTATGATTCTCCCCCATTTTGCAAAAAAGGAAATTAAGGCACAGAGAAAGTACAGAGCTGGTCTCAAAGTTACAGAGCTTGTAAACTGAGGAAAAGACTTGGCACCAGGAAGTCTCCATCAGAAGCCGTATTATAAAGCCCTCATGGAAATGCTAAGATAGCTAAATAATGATTCGTAATCAAAGTGATAAAATAAATTAACACATTTCAAACGCAGGAGTGTTTTTCTGACTTTATCAACTGCTTAGCTGTATTTTCTCCGGAGGAAGCCCCTTGAGGATAGTTATTCAACGTCCTTCCCTTAGGCTTTCTCCCCACCCCCTTCAGTGAGTAAATGAGCATTTGCTAAGCCCCTTACTATGCACTAGGCACTGAGCTGGATTCCAGGATTATAATGGTGAAGGGGATCAGGTCCTGTTCTCAAGGATCCCTCAGGGCGGTAAACAGGCTCTTGAAATAGAAGGTTATCTGGGTAGAAACCCCAGAGTCATAACGGGTGGGGGACCCTCACCTAGCATTTAACGTTGGGAACCAGGGAAAATTTCTCCACTGACCTGAAGGAGGAGTAGAGCTGAGGATAAATAGAGAAAAGTATTTGAGGTAAAGGAGCCAGTGTGAGCAAAAATATCCCAAGGATTGATCTGTCATTTTCCTTCTGAAACAGAAGCTGGTCACTTTCCTATCACTCAGCAGAGCGCCCATTTAAGTGGAGCATGAGGGGATGGAGGAGCGAAGGGTCACGCTCTGGTGTCCCGGAACCAGCTTCACGTTTCTTCCCAAATCTGCATGGAGTGAGGTCAGGTTGGTGGCTTGAAATTGACCACGGTAGGCGTATTTTATACTATGGAAATTGGCCCCCATTACAAAGCAGAAATTTTTATTTCCTGGAGACTCGTTTGTTAAATATTTTCCAGCACACCACTGGACACGGGTTCCAGCAAGCATCCTACTGCAAATATGTCTGCGATACAGCTTTGATTCTGCGTTTCACCTGGAATCAAGCATATTTTTCTTGCTCTTTGGCATCCCCTTCTGCCCCCACCCCAGGCAGCTGCTCTTGGGCAGAAAGCAGAGTGTAGATGAGCAATAGGTGGTCCCTGCAATGGATTCATCACCCTGGTCCCCTTTGACTGTGAATCTCGCCACATTCACACATGCTAGCATCCTGTGAGTTTTCCCACATTCGCAGCTTTGAAATTCAAACATATGCTAAAAAATAAACTGACACTGTTTTCCTCAGACATTAATGCTCATTAACACGCACCTAGACTCCCGCTGCTTCATTTTCACACCTGTGATTTGATTTACATGAATAACTAAGTCTTTGCTTATATCTGCTTGAAGTGATCCAGAAGAAACTAACAATCCACTTTTGGAAGCAGCACCCATATCAGCAACCTGCTCCGAATATTAGCAGAGATGAATAATACATTCAAAATACACCTTGCCACCCTGACCCAGTTTCCATGGCAAAGGTCATGGGCCATGATCTTAAATAAGAAATAGACCAGAAATAAGGAAATAGGGAATAGACCAGAGGTCAGCTAGGTCGAGCATATGACGCTTTGTCATTTTCAGTTATCTGACCTCCTTTTTATTCCTCTCTTTTTATTGATCCGGCACAGATTTATATGCCCATAAAGGACAGGGCAAATTCCCCTGTGCCCTGGATTCAGTCTCTCTCTCTCTCTGTCCCTGAAAAGATAGGCAGCAAAGATAGATCAACTCATATTGACATGGTGAGTGGAGCAGGTTAGAACTGGACTGTCTCCATCGGAGAGGTGGAGAAGAAAATTTGATCTAAATCACAGCATGCTGGGAGTTTATTTATTTTTCATATTCCATGCAAATTAGCATCTTCAAATTTATCCACATGCTTTTTCAGCAGGAAGAGGAGATTTTTGTCCCGGAATTCATGCCAAATGTTATGCATGAATATCTAAATCATTTTATTTCTGTAGATTTAGATGTTAATGTCTCGATACACAGGCACTGAAAACACTTCTCAAAACTAACTGAAATGAAGCAAGGCTGGTCCCTTCGATAAGCCCATCAGGGAATGGGCAGGTAAAACAGAAAGAGGTGATTGGATGACCCAATTAATGTAGTGGGATGAGAATCTATACTACTGTTTTTACTCCTAATTAAGTGTTTTGTCTGTGGTCAAAAGTCACTATTAAAACCAACACAGAGTTGGTGTTTATTATCAATTAACAAAATAGGATTTTTTTTAAAAAGGAAATATAAATATAAGTTTACATAAATCTGGGGTGCCTGGGTGGCTCAGTAGATTAACAATCTGACTCTTGGTTTTAGCTCAGGTCATAATCTCGGGGTAGTGAGATCGAGCCCCAAGTCTTGGGCTCCATGCTCCGTGGGGAGTCTGCTTGAGATTCTCTCTCTCTGTCTCTCTCTCTCCCTCTGCCCCTTCCCATGTTGGCACATGTGCACCCTGGCTCTCTAAAATAAATAAATAAAATCTTAAAAAAAACATTAAAAAAAAGTTTACAGATATCAACTTTCCCCAACCTTTTCTCTCCCCACCCATTTCCAATTTAGAAGACAGTGCAGAAAAGATGAAAAAGGGTGGACTTGGACTCAAACCCTAGCCCCACTGCTTTCTGGTAATGAAGCATCAAGCATTTCATTGATCTTCTATGCCTCATGTGGAGGCCGTGAAAAATCAAGGCCATCCCACCTTAGGTTTAGCTTTAGCATAAGTACAGCCATCTTAGCTCCGGCAGCCATCTCAGACCCCTGTGTCCAAGGGCTGAACTTTCCCCCACCCTGCTTTAGTAAACCCCACCCTGCTTTAGTTCCGGAGACCCCCACCCTACTTTAGTTCTAAAGACCCCCACCCTGCTTTAGTTCCAGGAAGCCCCACCCTGCTTTGGTTCCAGGAATCCCCAACCTGCTTTAGTAACAGGAACCCATAAATACCCCTGCCTTAACTAAGCTTGGGGTCCAATTCCCTATTCTGCTGTGTCAGGTATACTTGGGCCCAAGCTTAAGCATGTCACCTCGGGGTCCAAGTCCCTACTCCGCTGTGCCGGATACACTTGGGCCCAAGCTTAAGCTTGTAGAATAAACTCTTGTGTGATTGCATCGGTGCTTGGCTCCTTGGTGGTCTCTGGGATGCTAAAACTCAGGCACAACACTCAGTCGCCTTATTTGCAACACTGAGGCAAAGATACCCATTGCCTTGATTTGCTTTGAGGATTCAGGGAGCTAATGTGTGTACAGTACCTCCTGGTCTAGAGTGATATCTCTATACATTTAAAATTTCATTCCCTGTGTCCAATTTGGAAGTTCTAATTTATAGTATGGAAATAAAGAAAAAAAATACATCACTCAGGACTTTATGGAAGTGATCATGGAATGAGGAGGGATTAGGGCCATCGTACCAGACATTCAAGCCTATTCTTTAGCCATGACGATCCACATGGGGAAGGTGTAGCCATGTTTCCAGAGAGCTACCTTTTGATAACCTACTGGTGCAAAATATTTTGTATTTTTTCAAACTTTTTCCCCTTTTCTCCTTCTTCCTTCCTCCTTCCTTCTTTACTGTCCCAACATTTAACACTAGCCTTTCAAATTCTCTCACCTGTAATTCTGTGCATTACACACGGAAGTCACAGCAAAACCCCAACCTCCAGGAATTGAACTTGTGCTTTTTTTCATCGACTGCCCATGGAGGGGGCTGATCTCAACTGAGCTTTAAAACAGCTGCCCTCCTGTCTGAGGTCGGCTTATGACTTAGAGCAGAGTTTTCAGGTGACTAAGTATTTATAGAATCTTTATTTCACATGAGAGAGATTTTTTCATAAAACCATAACATCTCCATCAGTGAAAAAAAACCAGTCAGTACAAAGCAGTTCTCCAAAATCCACTCTACAACCCTCAGGATCCAGTCCTATCACATCAACTTTCCCCAAATTAAATTTAAAATGACTTTAGGAGCCAGATTGGCAAGGGGCCTGGCATCGTTCATGTGTGTCAGCCATCCCCCACACCTCGCAGTGGCTTACAGTCTGTCCTCTTGGACGCCTGGAAGCCACTCCTGGTGTTGGTCAGCCTGCTGCTGTGTGGCCACCATCCCTCTTTGCCTCTTCAAAGCCCTTTGCGGGCCCTGGTCCCCTCCATCTGCCTGCTGTTGCTGGCTCTATTACAGTGAAATATTGCTGGCCCTAGGCCACTGGGACCCATCAGTAGAGCCCCGTCTCCCAGCCAGATGGAGTTCGGGCATCATCCCCAACAGAACTGGAAAACACCACCCTCTTCCCAGTCCCTAAGACTTCATCTTAGGGATATGGGTGCATCTTCTTTACCCCTTGAAATACAGAGTGGCCATTGGACTTCCACTTTGCAATGCAACTTTGCTTTTGGCTGGAAGGATACCAACTCAATGCAGGGGTTCTTGGCTTGACATAGGCGAGAAGATAGTGACAGTTATGCACATTTCTAATGAACAATAAATTTTTTAACTGTTTAAAAATAAATACAGTACTGGGGCACCTGGGTGGCTTAGTTGTTAGGTGTCTGCCTTCTGCTCCAGTTGTGATCTCGCTATCCTGGGATCAAGCCCATCAGGGCTCCCTGTTTGGCAGGAAGCCTAATTCTCCCTCTCCTGCAGCCCCTGCTTGTGTTCCCTTTCTTGCTGTCTCTCCTTCTCCATCAAATAAATAAATAAACTCTTTAAAAATTTAAAAAATTAGGGACGCCTGGGTGGCTCAGTTGGTTAAGCAGCTGCCTTCGGCTCAGGTCATGATCCCAGCGTCCTGGGATCGAGTCCCACATCGGGCTCCTTGCTCGGCAGGGAGCCTACTTCTCCCTCTGCCTCTGCCTCTGCCTGCCATTCTGTCTGCCTGTGCTCGCTCTCCCCCTCTCTCTCTCTGATAAATAAATTTTAAAAAAAAATTTAAAAAATTAAAAAAATACAGTGTCTTTGTCCGTCAGTTAAAATCTTTGTCATTCAGGGTCCTGTGGAAAAAAAGATGACATCCAGGGATGAGTGAAAAGAACTATTTATAGATTTGTGGGTGGGGTTAAGGGAAATCCATGGGTTGCGGATGCACCCTAAGTACTAACAAAAGTGGGAAGCTGTTACCACCCTAGAGTTAAAGGGTCAGGTGGAGGGCACAGATCCTGGGACCCAGAGAGAGCCATGGCTTTAGGAGAGAGGCTATTTACTGACACTGTAGTGTTGATAAAGGAAGCTCCCTGTCTTGAGAGGGAGATAGCTAGGGGGTGAAATACATTTCCTGCCCATTCTCCTCCAGCCCTCTGACTTTCTCTCAGTGCCTCACGTTGGCCCGACCTAACTTGAAGTCAGAGTTTGGGTGACCCCACCAATGCAACACGCTAGCAGTCAGCCCCCAAGCACAGAGAAAGACAGAGAGGGAAGGAACACACAATTGGAAGAACAAATGGAAGAAATCACCAGAAGAACATCTCTTAATGCAACAGAAAATGCAAAATGGATTGAAAAGATTAAGTATTAAAGAAAGTAAAGGATAGGTGCTGGTCAATTGAAAAGGTAAGGAGGAAGGGATGAATACAGTCATGATGGACAAGGGAGCCTCTCTCTTCCTGGCTGCTTCCCTGAGTGAAATCCTCGAAGTTGTAGCTAAATATAAGTCCTTTTTCATTATATCCATGTGAAGAAGGGAAACTTCCCCAAGTGACTTCACCTTCCAATCCACAATTAGAAAGATGGACTTCAATTACTGGCTCAGATACCTTCAGAACCCCTACAACCAGGCAGTCAACTTCCAAATGTAAAGACCAATGTCTTACACTTTCCCGGTTTGTGACTGGGGAAGGGAAGGAGAAGCTTGGTGACCTTCTATTCCATAACAAATCACTGCAAAACAGCAATGATTCGTCATTTCTCATAATTCTTTGGGTTTACAGGGCTCAGCTGGGGCCACCTTCTGCTACGTGTCATAGAGCTGAGGTCACTCACATAGCTGCATTCAGCTGGGAGCCTGGTGGAGGTGGGAATGTCCAAGCTAGCCTCTTATGCCAGGCTTTCTCTACATGGTGGCCTCTCAACCTCCTTTCAGTATTCTAACCTGAGCTCCATCACAGCTTAGAATGATCTTCCAAGAGGTATTCTAACAAGCTAACTCCCAGGTAGAAGTATTCATCAAAATCCCGTGGGCATCATGTTGGCTAATGTCCCATTGGCCAAAGCAGATCATGTGACCAAACTTAAAGGCATTGTGGGAGGGGACTACAAGACCCAGATAAGGGGAGGTAGAGTCTTACCTGAGGGGCCGCTCATGGGAGTCCCCCACAAAAAGTGAAAGAATCTGGTCTCTGAAGAGCGGGAGGGGTCATCCCCAAAGTAAAGGAAGGAATTGAGAGGTCAAAACTCGCTAGGGTCATTCTGTTACCTTAGTTTTATGAAGGTAAGTGTCGGACATGCTTAAAAGTTTGTTGCCATGAGCACGGGCAACACTGCTTCTATGCTTTATGATGGTTTGGTTAACATGGAGTAAAAATACAGTTCTTTATTCAGGAGAGTCATTATTGGAGCTCTCAGACCAGCAGGCTTGCCTCTGTAGGTGCGGGGAGAGGGAACGAGGTGCCTGGGGGAGGGAGGAGGGGTGACCAGAGGAAACAGGAGGGTGGAGCTCAAGGTCATACTGTACCCGCTGAGCAGTCAGTCCTGACCTTGAAGCTTCTTCCTTCCACCCTCGGACCTAGGGAAACGGAGCTAAATGGAAATCACAGTTTTTGTTAAGTTTGACAAAATCTGAGACATGTATGTAACAATCAGGAAGCATTCTGTTCATAAATAGCCTGTAATCCTGAAGATTTGGGGTTTGGAGGGGATCCACCCAAAATAGTCCCCTTCGTTTGTGATATAATGTTACTCTGCTCCTCTCTCCTCCCAATCAGGTTAAGGGTAGTGGCTGTGGGTGTTCTCAGATTTCCCTCAGCCCTAAAGGGGTCCCAGGGTGTGAGTGTAGCATGTCAGTTTCATACTGACTCACTAACTACAAACCTGAAGGGGGGTCTCAGTTGCACAGGTGCACTGCTGTGAAAACCTCCTGCTTCTTCGTGGGGGTAGGGGTGGGGGTGCACTCTGGAGCCCACTCAGGGGACTCTGGGTCTCTCCCTGGTATCCGTCTCTATTCTAGCATGTCCCAACATGGCCTTGTGCTTTCTCTTTGCCCTGGAGTATCAGATGTAGAGTGAAATGTGCAAACACATAAGCCATAGCTATGAAGGGCCCAGACTGAAAATCTTCAGATGAGGACCATGTTTGAAACATCCAAATGAAAGTTAAATCAAAATAATCCTTTTTAGACGCTGCCTTCTGGGCCAATATATGAGCCCCATATGGAAATCAGTCTTTTTCTTTCATATTTATAAAAACCAAGACTAAAAACAGCATTACCGACCTTGATTGTTAACCTTATTTATCTGAATAGCTCTTAACTCTTTCTATTATTCAAATCTACCTGCAAAGGTGAAAAAGATTGGCCACAGCTTCGGCCGGGGTAAAGTTAGGGGACTGCAAAGAATGTGCCAAAGGCATCAAAAACAACCCCAAAAAAGAATTTTAAGAATTGATTTGAAAAATAATTTTTTTCTCCAAAGATTCTATTTATTCATTTGACAGAGAGAAATCACAAGTAGATGGAGAGGCAGGCAGAGAGAGAGGGAAGCAGGCTCCCTGCTGAGCAGAGAGCCCGATGTGGGACTCGATCCCAGGGCCCTGAGATCATGACCTGAGCTGAAGGCAGCGGCTTAACCCACTGAGCCACCCAGGCGCCCCTGAAAAATAATTTTTTAAAAGATTTTATTTATTTATTTGTTTATTTTATTTTATTTTATTTATTTATTTTATTTATTATTTCATTTATTTATTTTATTATTTTATTTATTTGTTTGTTTGTTTATTTATTTATTTATATTATTTTTTATTTATTTGATAGAGATCACAAGTAGGCAGAGAGGCAGGCAGAGAGAGAGAGGAGGAAGCAGGCTCCCCACCAAGCAGAGAGTCCAATGCAGGGCTCAATCCCAGAACCCTGAGATCATGACCTGAGCCGAAGGCAGAGGCTTAACCCACTGAGCCACCCAGGTGCCCCTGAAAAATATTTTTGAGGAAGGGTATCACTGTTGGAATAGTTAGAGCCTAGTAACCTGTCTAGTTCAATAGGAACAACATATGTTTATGTTTCAAATTCTAGCATGTTTATCTAAATATATCTTTGGTCTTTACCTTAAACCGTACTTTATTAAGTGGCTAAAAGATCCGTGCCAGGCAGTCTCGAAAATTCCCATCATGCTCTCTGCCTGTTAGCATTCACATCCTTGAGTGGAAGGTAGACCTAGTGACTTGCTCCTAATAAACAGAATACAGCGAAGGAAATGGGATGTCACTGCTGAGATTCAGTTACAAAAAGACTGATTTCCTTCTTCCTTGTGATTTCTTACACATTACTTCTCTTTCTCTTTCTCTTGGAGCCCTTGTTCTGGGGGATGTAAGCTGCCACACAGTAAGCTTACTTACATCTGGAGATGACAATTTGGCAAGGAACTGAAGGAGGCTTCTAGTCAACAGCCAATGAGACTTTTAGTCCAATAACTTCTGAGGACCTGAATTCTGCCAACAACCATGTGAGTGAGCTTGGAAGCAGACCTTCCCCAGCCATGCATTCAGATGAGAGCACAGCCCTGGCAACACCTTCACTGGAGCCTTGTGAGAGGTCCTGAGATGGAGGGTCCAGCTAAACCATGCCTAGATTCCTGATCCACAGAAACTGTGAGATAATATGTGTTGTTGTTTATAATCAATAACAAATGTGAATTATAATAAATGTCAGTGTAGCTTTAAGACACTTAGTCTAGGGGTAATTTGTTACACAGTAGTAAATAGTTCATACAGGATCATTAGTATGGTATCACCAAGGAAAGAAACATTTCCTTCTGCTGTTCTTTGCCTGTAAAGAACGTTATTCCAATATATTTATATAAAATTTAAAATAATGAGATTTTTATATAGTTAAAGATTCTAAAATGTGAATGAAGAAAACGTTTAAAGGAACTAAGGAGTCAGGGGGGCTCATTCTCCCAGGAAGTTCTGGTAAATTGAGTTATGATGACCAGTTATAACAATTCCTGTTGTTGGCAATGTAGAATGTTAAAATGCATCTTTGGGGCAAAGACCGATTTTGATTCTATACTTCCCTTTTACTATCTCCACTTCTTTTTGAAAAGGAAAGTTCTTTTTCACTAACTTCATTTTAAAACATTAAAAACAATCAATTTTCACAAACAGAATCTACTGGAATGCCTTCCGGAGAGGATATTAATTATAGAAATCCCATAAACAGAATCGTGTCTTCTCTGAACAAGTCTTTATTTCATGCATGAGCTCATTTCCACAACTTTGGGAGACAACCCTTTCATTTTAAGAAGTAGCTTTAAGCCTGTGTCCCTACTGAGAGATGACCATGTGGGCCCACAGCCAGGAGCCTCTTTGTGGAAGCCTTTATCCCCTTCTCTGTCCAGCAAGTTCACTCAACTGATGCTGTCTGGTGTGACAGCAAGGCAGCCAAATGAAGTCATGGTTGTGATTCAGCCTGGATACAGCCCATGATGGTTCCTCACAGGCTTTCTGAATGACTTCCCATGGAAGGGAGGTCTTGCTGTCTGAAGGGAATTTTATTTCTTGGGTTGAGTCTTAGAAGATAGATACAGGCTGAGCTCCTCTCCCACCCTTTATTTCACTAATGGTTCATTAAATAAACTGAGTTTTAAAGACAGAGTGATTTCTCTGCTGGTCTTAGAGTTTGTCAAAGACATCCAATTTATAAACGCAAACCAAGGAAGTTTACATTATGGGCATGTGTCTTGGCAAATTACGTGCAGAAGAAAAAAATTAGACACGAAGCCTTGTATACAGTCTGCAGCTAGAGTTCAGACTGTGCCAACATTTCCATTACAACCCATAGTTCTAAGTGTCCAAATGGGAACCAAAAAGATAATTTCCCATAGGGGTATGGCCATTTCTGAGAAGGGTAACTTGGTGATTTTCCTGATTCAAACTTGGATGTTCATCTTCATGCCAGTAAGAATGAAGATCAGATTTCAAGAGGGCTCGATCAACTTTGAGGTAGAGATGAAACCTCCTGATTTCTACTGATGTACTTCTGGCGATTTGCATTTCTGGCAGTCAACAGCACTGCCAGGCCTTCTGGGCCAGTCACTGTGGGAAACTTCTATGGTTTTCTGTTGACTTTCTCATACAAGAACTTTTGAGGAGAGCTAAGAAATCTGTTTTACTGATGGAGTCTAAAGACCGATGTGGGATTATTTGGGGCCGCATCAGAGTGAATAAAACATCTCTGGGACCTGAAGACAGCTCTCAGTTGCCCAGAATTTAGATAAACCATGATGATTATGGCCAACGGGATAGTAGATTAGACATGTGCTCCTAATTCTTAATTCACTTCTTGTCACAGAATTACATATCCACACCCTTTGCCATGTGGATTTGCACTGCCTCTTGGGAAAGAAAGACATTCCCTGATCCACTGGCTTTGGTCTTAGCCATGTGGCTTGCTTTGGGCAATGGAATATAGGTAGAAGTAATAGGGTGTCAATTCCCAACTGGTATCTTAAGAGAGATTGTATATTTCCACTCACTCCTTTGCGAGTGAGTGAGTGTGTTTGTGTGTGTGTGTGTGTGTATGCTTCTACCATCAGGCATGAGAAAAACATGCCCCAGGTAGCTATTGGCCCCACAGTGAAGAGAAATACAGAGCAAACCTAAGGCCAAGTTGAAGCTTAGAACTGATCCTGGCTGAACTATAGCTAATCTTCAGATCCCTGAGCTAGAAGTAAATGCTTATTGTCATAAGTCATCAAGTTTCTGAGTCATTTATAACACAGAATTATTTTAGCAGAATCCTGATTAATACACCTGGGACCCTCCATCTTTCATGTTCAAATGGTAGGATTGTAATTTGACCTGAAGTGAAGTAAAGTGGCTATTAGTCATCCTCTACTTCTGTCCTCTCATGAAAGTACCAAATCCCTGTCAGTGAGATGACACACTATAAGTGTCAGGTGGCAGCATCAGGGCCCAACATCAAATCTCTATGTTCCCATGTCTTAATAAAAATGCATCCTCAATTTTATTTAGAATACACCTTCCAGTAGAGAAATCATGTGTCATATCCACATAAACATTGGATATACGGTGTCATAAAAGCTAACCAAGGTGATCTACGGAGAGACAAAGCCAGGGGGCATCACAGTGATTGTGTCCTCATTTCAGAAATTCCTCCTAGGACATTTTCTCATCAGCCCAGACATAATATATATATATTTTAAACATGAAACAGGTGTCTGCTTCCTGAATTCCTGTGCTGGATGGGCTAGACAGGAAGAAAAACATTCTATTAGAGATTGAATGTTGATCTGGCCTATCCCATAGTCACCACTTATACAACCCCAGTTACAAAAATAACTGTTAGCTCTCCATTTCTGTTTCAGCACAAACCTGGAGAGTAAGAAAGACTGTTATCTTACCATTTCCCGGAAGATCTTCTACAGTAGACAGGGAGAATCAGATGGAGTAAGCCTAATACCACCTGGAAGAACAAGTTGACTCAGAATGTCTTTTGCAATTCTTTATTTGAGCATTGTTTAGGAAATATTTGGTCCTGTCAACTAATTTGAGATTTCTTCACTTTCATAAATACATGGGGGAAATAGTCTAAGAGCGTTTAAATGCCAACTCTCTACCATACACAGATCCTATAACTTTTCATGGCATGACTCTTTCCTACAAAGTTTCGAAGATTTAAGGAGGCATGTGCGTGTGCCGACATGACTCAGCATTCAGGCAGCCTGAAATGGATCCCTGGTCCTGGACCTGTGAGAATGGACAAAGCCCCCCACCCTCCCAATCCCACGGGGACTCCCAGGCTGGGGGGTTACTCACAACAATGTTAAAGGCCACAATGCTAGAGCATTCCTTGTACCACTGAAGCCAGATCTCAAGGAACTCTTTAGACTTGCTGTTCATAACAGAGCTGAGAAGTTTCCATGAGAGATACTTGGGAGACCTGACTCCCAAAAGGGCCCAGAGTCTTCCCAGCACAGGCCCCCAAGCTGTCTAGTTAGGAAGAATTTTCCTTCACTGTCTCATGACTGCAGTGCAGGGAACCCCTAAGCCCAGGAGAATGGGTCTGTTGGCCTTGGGCTTCCCCTTGGAACACAGGCCTGGAGGTCTGGGAATTATGAAGGCAGGAAGTGCACAAAGGTCGGGGAGGTTAGAGAGATTTGAAGAAAATAGTTCCTAAAGACACTCACATTTTTCTAAAGATTGTTTATTTACTTATTCATGAGAAACAGAGAGAGAGAAACACAGAGGCAGAGGGAGAAACAGGCTCCCCAAGGTGCAGGGATCCTGATGTCAGACTTGATCCCAGGACCCTGGGATCATGACCTGAGCTGAAGGTAGATGCTTAACTAACTGAACCACCCAGGTGCTCAGACACTCACTTTTTGATGATAAAGCTGGCTGAAGCTGACCTTCAGGGGGAGCTCAGTCAATGAAGAGTCTCTTACAAGCTCAGGACATAGTTCCCTGGAAGGAGACATGACGTGGGGGACAGAGTCCCCTTTTTTTTGGCTCCATGTCGCACAGCTCCTGTCCATCTGCCTATCAGTAGAGCATAGATAAGTATATGACCATGACAGTGGTCAAATATAAATTATAAAAATTGAACTAGCCTTCCCCGCTGCTATTCCCACAGCATCCCCCACCCAGATCTCCGTGCCCACATCCTGATCTTGCCAGTGACTGGTTCCTACCTCCCTTCTCCTATAAGCACTGCCTCACAGGTGCCCTTCAGGGATCCTGGAAAATCCAGACATTCAAGCCTATGGGAGAATCAGCCAGAGTTCTAACAGGAAAGAGCTGACACAGTCACAAAAAGGATATTTTAAGGAGAATTTATTTACAAAGTTGAAACAGGGGAACTGCAAAGAATAGTGTAGTAATCTGTAACTAGTAGCCACAGAGTTGTTGTTACCATTTCCAGGCCAGAAAGGTTGAGGGAAGGGGAAAGGGAAGGGTTGGGGGAAGTTGGAAAGGGTGAGTCTTGGAGCTGTCAGAGGGTTGGCAGTCTGGAAAAGGTGGCTGGGGGTCACAGCCAGCCAGAGGCAATGCTTCAGGGATGGAGCCAGGGCCATAAAGACCCTGACCTCACTGTCCTTTCTCTCTGATCTTCTGTAGGTGTTCTCTACTGGCCAAAACACAGGTGGGAGCCAGAGGGCATGGGAGTCCTGGTGATGGAGTCCAGACTCACAGGGTCCTGGCAGACAGGAGGGTAGAAACATGGAGCTGAAGGGATGCAGGGCAGATCTGTGACCCGTGGATTTGTTCAGGCATCCTGACTATCTGCAGATCCTTGGAGACACGTGAGTACATCGATTGCCAACCCGTTACTCAAGAATAACTCATACTTGGCAGGACAAATTTTCATTCTTCATTTATTGATGCTACTTTTTTTTTTAAAAAAAGATCTTATTTATTTGAGAGACAGTGAGAGAGACAGAGAGAGAGCACAAGCAGAGTGAGGGAGAGAGGGAGTAGCAGACTTCCTACTGAGCGGGGAGCCCGATGCAGGGCTTGATTCCAGGAACCCGGGATCATGACCTGAGCCAAAGGTAAACACTTAACCAACTGAGCCACACAGGTGTCCCTTGATGCTACTTTAAATCATGTGGCTAATCCTCTAGCTCTTCTGAATATATTTGTTTACAAATCTCCCCATTTTCCATCACATATTTTACTTTGGTGAGTGGGTAGAGATCACGTGGTTTCAAGTGTGGATCATGACTGTCCTGGCCAGAACTGTAACATGATCCTCCAAATGACGGGCATCCCAGGGAACTGTGTCATTCTTTATAGAGGGTTGTGACACACACGGAGTTGTGAATGGAAACTAAGGTTTTCCCTGAAACTTCTGGGGATGTGTGTTTTGTGTGACTGAACCTTGTTATAACCACGGCAAAGTCACGGAGGACTTAAATTTTAGATTTTGCTTTTGCACATAGAAGTCCATATTCCTTCTGGAGAACAGCACACAAAAAAGTGTAGCTATCTCATCTGCTACTTTTAGTGAAGGTTTAATAAATGTGGAGGGAAAAGCCCTAAAGTGGCCTTAAAAAAAAATCAGGGAAATAAGGGCTCACACTCTTTTCCGGGACAAGGTTGAGTCAGGCAGACACCTAACTCTGTTCCATTTTCCTCCTGAACTACAATAATGTGATAATACCTGTGTATGACCCCTAGAAATACATGGCAGGCCATAGACTGACACCGCTGGGATCACTGTCTACTGTGATTAAATCTGTTACCTTGAGGCGACCGTCCTGTGTCTCTTTGCCGCAGAGGCTCATGGTTGTGAGATGTTGGCATCAGTGGACAGAATCAAATACCACATTAGAAACTAGAGCTGGGGTCAGATTAAACGGGAGGAAACAAATGCATGCAAGTGTCCTACTCTGTACCTACAGACTGGCCTGAGGTCCAGAAGGCCCCCTCTGTAGGTGTGATGTCCACACAAGATGGCCGGCATCATCTGGGAAAAGATTGTCAGTATTGTGGGACCTTCCGATTGAGAATTCTGACTACCAGTAGGAAACGTGTCCATTGCCATTTACTCTGGCAGCCTGTCTTGAGCACATCTGTCCCCGGCATTGTGTTATCTAGCAATGGGAGAACGCCAAAGGAGCAGACCCCCCACTTGCCCTAAGGAGACAAAAGAGAAGTTGGTGGTCAGGAAAACATATTTACAGAATGGATCGAGGGCAGGAATGCACGTGGGAGGCATAGTCATTCCTGCCTCGGAAATGGAAAGTCAGCGTGAGTCAGCTAAGCCAAAAAAATGTATTGGGATCCAGGGGTACTGATGAGTACCAGGTATATGGACAGGGAGCAGCGGCAAGATAGGGACTAATAGTCCTGAGGTTGTCCTCCTTCTCATTCTTCTTCACTATTTCCTTCTATTTCTTTCGAAGAGGCTGGGCTAGCCTCACACTCATAATACGAAAGGAAATTAAGTATAACGGGAAGATTAAGGGCTTGGATGTGTGTGTGTGTGTGTGTGTGTGTGTGTGTGTGTGTGTGTTTTCAAAAAAAAAAAAGATTCCGGATGGCCATATTCTTTCCTTCATGCAAGCCAAAGGAACATTTCTCAACACTTACCCCATGCCAACCACAAGTCCTAAATCTGATTTTTGTCTGAATCCAATTTTTAAAGAAGAGCATATCCAAATGTTCCTCAGAAGGTACCACCACAATGCCTGCCTGAGGGTGGCCGGTTCACAAACATTCTGTTTCTCATGATACCTCATGAGTGAGCCTTGAAGCAAATGTGTGTGTGTGTGTGTGTGTGTATGTGTGTGTGTAATTTGAAAAAAAGATACAAATAATAATACTACATAATTCGGGAGCTAGAAATGGATGGCTAATGTATCTTTTGTTTTAATGGATATAATCTTTTAAAGAAAAATGAACACTTAAGGAAAAAAATATCACTGTCTTCTGTATACGACTTCGATGCAGTAAGCTCTTTCTTTAGCTTGAGGCAGAGGGAGAAACAGTGTTCGAGTCTGACACTCTGGGATACAAAACGATCTTTGGCAAATAAATAATCCAGGGCAGTGTAACTGGACGCAGAACATCTTTACTGGCAACAATGGAGGAAAAGTCTTCTGCTTTATGGAAGGTTGTGACACACAGCACAGAAGGGGAGACAGAATGATGGGTACGGAGGCGATTTGTGTCACTACTGTCTGCTCTCAGTTGTGAATGAAGATTTTTAGATGAAAGGGGGAAAAATACAGATTAGGTTATTCTGCTGAACACAGCCTTGTGTACTACCAAATATTTTCCCTAGACATTTGATGGCTCTTACTTATGTAGGCTTTCTCAAAATATTGGGGCAGAGTTTCTCAAGACAACGAATGAGGGCCTTGGGCTGATCAAGAACTGGCGTGAGGACAAGGTTAGAAGTAGGTATGCATGTATAAACATCGAATCAGATAGGAAGCAGGTAACTTGTTTCCTTCATTCAGAAGAGCACATTCCTAGGAAGAACTAGGGCACCACGGCCCATTGGTACCCTGGAGAAACAGCTGTCCCCAGCCAGACTGAGCTGGGCAGAAATGCTTTGGGTGACAGGTGGGTGCCCGACCAATGTAGAAACCTGAAGCTAGAGCCACACACTCTAATCATTCCAAGCCCTGCCTTGGCTGGTCCCTCGCCCTTGTGTAGGCAATATGCCGGCTGAGAGCCCCACGAGTGAGATTTCAGACATGGACGTTCCTCCAGAACTTGAGCTTTCTCAAAAGGCCGGTTCTGCCCTCTGTTATTCTCAAAAAACCAATCCCCAATCATTGTTTGATAGGATGCAGCCAAAGTAGCCCGGAGAAGCTAGGGAGGAGGGAGGAAGAACGCATCTGTACTAAAAAGCACGAAATCGTGCCATGATCAGATTCAGATAGTTCAAAGGCTGTTCCAGCATTTCCATTCCCCTCCTGGGTTGTTTTGAAAGGGAGAGTCCAGGCGTTTCACAGCATGATCACGTGGGCTGCCTCAAGGCCTCTCTCTCAACGGACCTGAAGTTCTTGGCAAGAGGGTCTTTGGAAAACCTGCTTCTGAGGCTCATCAAGACAGGTGCCTCCGACCCTACCCATGGGCAGCTTCTCAAGCAATAACCCTCCGATTCCAAGGTCTCTCAGCACCTCGTTATTGTTACGGGCCTTCCGAAAAGTAGAGGAAGCACACGGTTTATCAAAAGGTGGCCTTCTGCCACATCTCCCGAAACTGGGCCACGGGCTGCACAGAACCAACCCCCACCCACGTGCTCCTTTGGGAATTTTGGAATTATTTGTAACTAAGTAATATGCTTTTCTTGGATAAGGAACCACTAATTGCTTATTTTCCTTGGTGCTCTGCAAATCTGACTAATGTTGACTCAGGTAGATATTATAAACTTATTTATGCTGCGGGTGATAATCACTTGCAAATACGCTTATAGTGAGACTGAAGCTTTAACAAGTTTCTACAACTCGATTATCTAGCCCCAGGTAACGTTTTCTCCCTCTCCTTAAAAAAAATGTTAACAATTGTTCTTAGTTTGCTGTTGATGAAGACAGTTTCCTGAATTTTCCCTCTCCAGTTCATTACACGGGATTATCAATGTGAAAGACAGAAGGAGGGGCGCCTGGGTGGCTCAGTGGGTTAAGGCCTCTGCCTTGGGCTCAGGTCATGATCCCAGGGTCCTGGGATCCAGCCTCGCATCGGGCTCTCTGCTCCGCGGGGAGCCTGCTTCCTCCTCTCTCTCTCTGGCTGCCTCTCGGCCTACTTGTGATCTCTGTCAAATAAATAAATAAAATCTTAAGGAAAAAAAAAAAGAAAAGAAAAACAGAAGCAAAGGTCATTTATATTTCTTTTTGAAATACAGATCTGGGATGGCTTGACTCTGTCCTGTGCAATAATTTAAATATAGAATATACTGAACAGCACCAGGTTTTGCCAGTGAGGTATTAAGGATAACATTCATGATCTCACCAAGCTCAGTAACCACTTACCACTTGCTTTAGATACTTCCAGTGAGATTTTAAAAAACAGCAGTTCTTTAAAAATCTATAATTTCTAGAAGTAGAAAATGGTCCACATGTTGGGGGTTGAGTTCAGTAGTCACTCATGACCAGAACATCTCTGCTATTATTGAATATGCCACACATTACTTTCAGAAAAGATACATACTTTAGTACTAAGTAATTGACTTTTTTCTGGGTAACAGCAAATTATTTTTCCCCACCCAAGATTTTGGCTCCTATCTCAAAATATTTTAGAACTGAGTTTTACTACCAGTCACAGTTTCCACAGGAAACTACCTCTCTGGTAAAAATAACTTAGAACTCACATTTTTCGTACAGCACTACCCATCAATATTGATTTTCATTTAACTTTCCCCACCCTGCCCCCAACAGAGAACTTGAAATAGTACTTCCTAGGGAAAATTACTTGGGGGTGTGTGTGAACAATCGAACCAGTGGTATTTTTAAGTTTTGTGCAAGCTAAATTCACACACAGTAGCCAGACACCTTAAGGTATTTAAGATTAATGTTGTGCCAGATTCCCTCAGTGTAACACAAAAAGAAAAATGTAATGGGAATAAGAAGTATGTGTGGGAGAGTGTGTATGTTGCGGGGTGGTTTATAGGGAAACAATTTTGGTGGACAGGAAAGAGCCCCCGAAGCTGTTGGCTGTCTTTTTGGCCACAACAAACCATATATTTCCCCCAAGGTGGCCAAAACGGTATCTTCCCTCTCACATGCTCTTTGAGAATGAGATGTTGACGCTCCCCTCATTGTGAGTGGGGACTGTGTCCTACATGAAGCCAGATGTGCTGTTGGAATAGTTTCAACCAATCCAATATGGCAGAAGTGGCTTTGCAAGGCTTTTGAGGTTAGGTCCTAAAAGGCAACTCAGCTGCTGCCTTGCTCACTGAACACTAAAACCCTCCATCCTGAGGCTCCATGGCAGCTGACTGATGACCCAGAAGTCTCCTCCATGCTTTAAGGAAGCTGGGATTGACCCACATGGAAGGACCACGTGGAGAAGCCCTAAGACTTCCAAAAAGATAGATAGATAGGTAGAGAGAGAGAGAGAGAGAGAGAGAGAGAGAGAGAGAGAGAGATGGCCAGCTAGGTCTTGGCTTCCCTTGCCCCTCATTGTTCCAGCTCAAGTCATTGTCTGACCGTAACCATGCCAGGCATCTCACACCGGAACTGCTTAGAAGAGCCATTCCCCAATTCCCAATGTGCAAAAACTAGGAAAGTTAATAAAATGATTGTGGCTTTAAGCCAGAGTTTGGGAGGCGGTGTGTGATTTGTTTTGCGGCAATAGTGACCGCACACAGGCACAATGGCTCAGGATGAGGAACTTGAGTGGGTGGGGATATAGTGGGGCAGGAGAGGCAGGAGGGAGGTTCCTATCTCTGTCTGCCCTATTTTTGCCATATTTCCTCAGGGCTCTTCTACCTCCACATCTGGTTACCAGAGAGTCTGCTGCTTTATACCTCCGCTCTGGCTTCCTTCAGTGAGAAAGGCCCTGCCTTCCACTGGACCCGTAATTCTCCATGAGAACCATTTGAAGAAGCACGCTTTATCAAGCAGCTGAGGCAACTCCATATGACTTGCTTGAGAAAGGAGCAGTCCCTGCCCTCAAGGGGCTCATAAGTCCTTGTAAGAAAAGTCAAGCCATCCATCAAGAGTTGCCCTGAAGTGCTAGATGGAGTTGTGTACCCAGTACTGCGGAAACACAGAAGAGTCAGGCCCAAGATGGCTGACTACATTCTGTCCTAGCCTATGCACGTTGCCACCATCCTCTTCCCATCTCCTCTTCCTCCGACCACTAATTAAATTGCTTGTTCCCAAATATGGAGAGGTTCTTTCGATTCTCCAGTTGATTTAAAAAAAATCTCAAATGGAGTTTATGTCTAATTCCCAGACAACTTGGGGAGCAAATGTTGATCAAAATATTATTTAGTGCAACAAACAGGCATTCCTCAGATGCGATCAACTCATTTCTGAAATCTTTTTTTTTTTTAATCTCCTCCCTCCCTGCAGGCAGGCCTATTTTCTTGCACAGGCAAAATAGGAGATGGGTGTTGAGCTGAATTAGAGGGTGTAACTAGTACATTTACAGAATTGTAGAATTCCTTAACCATAACAGACAAGTACAGGATTATGAGAATAAGGCTAGAACTCTCCTAATGTGGCTTGTATGAGAAGGAAAGGCAGCATATGTGACAGGGAGGCTACGGGAGAAAATGTATTTCAAAAATTAAAATTAAAATGTATTCCAAATTTTCCAAAGTGCAAATCAGGCCTTTTCAAACTAAACTTTGTTTGCACTGGGTGAAGTGCAACTTCCTGTTTTGAAGGAAAAGTTTTAGAAGGTTTATAAGGCCTCTTGGGGACTCACTCATCTCCTACCAACATAACATTCAAACAATTTTAAATGTAAATCAGGGAAAATATGGATTGGATTTCATTTGAACCCCAAGGGAATGAGAAAACCAGATTGGAAAGCTATTGCCACCGTTTGAGAACTCCAGATCGGGCTCAGTTCTCCTTATCTTCCATCAGCAGGAGGCCAGGCAGGGCCCAGCAGTTGAGCCCTCATTCCCCTGCATTCAGGACAAGGGCTATCGCTTTGGTTTCTTTACATCACTGTAAACAAGCACCCAGTTACACTTCATCTCCCTTACTCGCTGGGGAGACAGACACTCTGAATCCATGCAAGTTTTCGACAACAGAATACAGGTTTGCCCAGCTCTCCAAAAACAGAGCATTCCTATGAAACTTTTTGCAAGCAGAAATGCTGTAAAGCAAAGAAGCAATTACCATTCATTCATAGGGAAAATTGTGGAGCATTTCCAGACCCTAAAAATCATCTTTTTTAGGCCATTCTGATACCTGTGCTAACATGCACGAAATAAATTGAGATAAAGCACAAATGCTCATAGACACCGTGCTAAACGCTGGTGGCTGGATGCTGAGATGCTGAGTGTAGTTACTGGGGAAGGAACTTGGCAGGGAGGAGCCACTCTACATACCCAGGGCACATGCGCTACCTCTTCAACTGTTTCTTGCAAGACAACGCTGAACGCTATTTTTTTTTTTTTTTTTTTTTTTTTTGCCTTTCGCCTTTTTCCCTAAAAGCAAGAACTCTCTTTGGCTTTCTTTTCCTTAGCGAAAGCAAGGGGTAAGGTAGGTGTTTTGTAAAAACCACGTGATAGACCGCGAACTTCCGAAAAGCGAGAATACCAGCAATGGGTTAAATATAGTTGGTTTACAATGAATGTGCTAAAGTGTCTTAAAATAATTATTTCGCTTACACAAGATGAAAATGTTTCCACCTCTTCTTGTTTACACTGTAGTATTTTCCTTCACACATTCTTTCTTCGGAGCAAGTGCAGAGGGAAACGTCAGCCTGAGCTAGATTAAATCATCATAAATTAATGGACTCCAAATCAATAAAATCGTATTGCATCTGATGCAGGAATTTTCTGTGTTTGAATTTAATTATCTGATGTGGAAGCACTTTGCTAGTGCTGAATTCTACTAATCAAATAATTTTTGTCGATTCTTATTTACACTTTCTCAGATGTTCTGTATTAAAATGCAACTGAAGGTCAGTTATTCACAAGATCAGCTTTGAACTAAGAGAGGGCAATGTTGGAATCCCTCCCCTAAAGAAAAATATAATTCTGTGCACGTACAGAGATCACATCAGTTCTCATTCTCGTTAAATACTTATTGTACAGAATAGCAGGAAATTATAAGAAGGAAAAGCTTCCTAATTTATTCTTATCTCCCTTCCTGGTATAGAAACCTTAGATCTGTACATCTCCAACCAATGTAATGCTCTGGAAGAGAGATCTCACATCCATCTTTAGATCCAGTTCGATAGTTTGATAGCTGAATTTTTTCATGTGTTTAATCCATAAGCACAAACTTATGGAACAAATGGCTGCCACTCTCTTTGTGAAAAGAAAAAAAATCTCTCCTATTTAATAAAGATGTTTTAAGAAGAGCTCAGTGATTGAAGCACTTCAGTGATTGAAGTGATGGAGAGGCAGCAGGAAGGAGCGAAAGGAGCGTGGGAATATGGAGTCAAAAAGCCTGGGTTTGAATTGCACCTCTGTAACTGACCTTTTTTTTTTTTTAAGATTTTATTTATTTATTTGACAGAGAGAGACACAGTGAGAGAGGGAGCACAAACGTGGGGAGTGGGAAAGGAAGATGCAGGCTTCCCACCAAGCAGGGAGCCTGATGCAGGGCTCAATCCCAGGACCCTAGGATCATGACCCTAGCCGAAGGCAGATGCTCAGTGATTGAGCCAACTAAGCACCCCTGCAACTGACCTTCTTATTGACCTTTTCTGACTTTGGACTTCTTTATCTCTGAAAGCAGAAATCAGAACAATAGCTCCATAAGAGGGTTCTTGTGAAGATGGGAAAAAATTTAAGCTACAATTCCTGCAAATTGTGAATGTGCTGTTACAAACAGTAATTATTTATGGCATTAAGTTTTGTTATGTGTGTTGGACTGAGTCAATGACAATGATACTTCTCCTATTTTTATTTATTTATTTATTTAAGAGAGGGAGAGAGAGAGATAGAGCATGAGTGGGAGGGGCAGGGAGAGAGGGAGCAAAAATCTCAAGCAGACTCTGCATTGAACGCTGGAGCCCAGTGCGGGCCTTGATCTTATGACCCCGAGATCACAATCTGAGCTGCAGCCAAGAATTGGATGCTTAACCGACTGCACCACCCAGGTGTCCCAATGCTTCCACTATTTTTTATTGGATTTTTTGGACTGTCCCTAGCTATCCTCAGATAGATCTTCTTGGCTTGGTTTTCAATGGCTCCTATTTGATCACGAAAGAAAGTAAATCTCATACAAAAGAAACCCTTCCCTCCGACCTCCTTGATGCCATGCTTAATGGCATCCATCATCCTGGGAGACATCCAGATGGACTTCTGAGATGACGACAGTTATGTCTGTTGGCGTAATTTGCACTAACAGGAAAACCAATGTCATTACTGACTGGGATCTGGATCCCTACATATCAGTTTGCCAGGGAAGCCAGAACAAAGTATCACAGACTGAGTAGCTGAAACAACAGAAATTTATGGTCTCACAGTTCTAGAGGCTGGAAGTCCGAGATGAAAATGTTGGCAGGGTTCATTTCCTCTGAAACCTCTCTCCTTGGCTGGCAGACGGCCACTTCCTCTTTGTGTCCTCATGTTGTCTTCCCTCTGCACATGTCTGTATCCAGATCTCCTCTCAGGTTGGATTAGGGCCCAAAGTGATGATCCTGTTGTAACTTAATTACCTCTTTCAAGACGTTTTTACCAAATACTGTCACATTCTGAGGTACAGGACGTTAGGACTTTAACATATGAATTTGGGGGGAGGACACAATTCAGTCATATATAAATCCATAACTTGTCGTTATCTTAATGGATGGAAATAATAATCTGTTTGTGTGACTCCTTTTAATACTTAAATAAAGGTAGTTTTTTGAGATGTTTGGGAAGTGGTTTTGACTACCAGAGGGCTCCTGTATTTATGCAATGAAACAATTAGAATGACACGTTCAAAATTAAATACGAAGTTTGTTATGAAAGTTAAATATCTGATGTCTGTGTATCCTTAGGGAATCAGTCCATAAGCATCTATTAATTAACCTGATGATAATGACAATGAGGATGATCCATTTATTGAGAGGCGATGACATGTCACTCACCGTATCAGGTACTCTGCATAGATTATCCATCTTAATTTTCTCAACTTCCCTGTTAGTTACACTCAGTGTCCTTATTACTTCAAAATTACAAAGAATCTAAGACTTGGTTAAATAATGATACACAGCTAGCAAGAAGCTACATGGAAACATGAATCTCCACCATCATCATTAACACTACTTGGGAATCTTCTTGCCCTTGGAGGACAATTCTTAATTAGCTTTGAGAGGTTTGTGGACTTCCTGAAACACTATGCAACATATGGAGGTGTGTGTCCAAGTGTAGAAATGAACAATCCAGATTCTCCATCCTGTTAAGAAGTTCTGCTTTGTTCTGTAGCCTAAGAAGTGCCGATTATACATGCAACAGGGTCAAGTGCCTCTAATCTATTCTCCGTGTTTTTGTTGTGTGATTCACAGTCTTCGTAGTCTGTCCTCTGAAAGTTTCTCTGCTGGATGTCTGACTTTTATTATCCCTTCAATTGTGTAACTTGTTTTGTCCTGAGTCTACCTGGCTGAGTTTTCTTTCCGTATTAGTCACGACTCTTGGTTGCAAGTGACAGAAACACAGCACACACCAGCTTAAGACCAGGAAGGCTGTAGCTGGTCCTAGCAACACCTAGAACCAGGGAATTGAACTCCATCAGGCCTCTGATTCATCTCTTCTTCGTATTTAATTTTGAACGTGTCATTCATTGGCTTGTGTTACAGATGGGGTTTTCCCATCTGGTAGTAGCCTGGCCATAGGTGTTTTAGGTTTATGTTCTCACAGTCTTGGGCCAGAAAAGGAAAGAGAGCTCTTCCCTCTCAGGTCTAGTTAGAAAAATCCAAGGGGAAGACTGATTAGCTTGGCTGGAAGAATGTACCTACTTCTTGAATAATCACTGTGTCCAAAAGAAATTTTTTTCAAATATTTTATTTATTTATTTGAGAGAGAGAGTGAATGAGAGAGAGAGAGAGAGAGAGAGAGAGAGAGATCATAAGCCAGGGGAGAGGCAGAAAGAGAGAGAAAAGCAGATTCCCCACTGAGAAGGGAGCCCAACATGGGGTTCAATCCCAGGACCCTGGGATCATGACCTAGGCTGAAGGCAGATGAGCCTTCAGGCACATCTGAAGGCTAACTGACTGAGCCACCCAGGCACCCTTGGAAAGTGGTACTATAGATGTCCAGGCTTTTTATATATGTGCTCTTGTCTTTGATGAGGTAAAATGGGATATTATGGAAGGTGGCCCGAAAAGAATCACACGGATGCATCAGGAAAGAGCAAACCCCCTCACGGAAAAGTCATTCTATTAGTAGGAAAAAATGGAAGCATGGGCCAAAAATGCATCTGAGAGCCACCATGACAATGATTTTAACCAATAGAGGCAATCCATTCTCCTTTCTGACTTAGAACAGAGAGCGCCACAGAGCTGGGTGGCCCACAAGAACCTGGACCCAGAATTAAGTCCAAGCTGACCTTGTCTCCTGATTTTACAGAACTGCTGATTGTCATGCCCAACAAAATTGAACACTATTCCTGAATTTTAGCCTTTTGTCTATTTTAGTAACCCAAAGTACAGTTGTTTATTATATAGAACATTCTTGTTCTATGATCTTTATAAACATGCAAACATCCACTACTTAGTTGACACAAATGATTCTTCTGGATGGACTTATTTTTTGTTGAACACATTTCTTTAGTCCCTGAGGGTCATAGTGGCTCATGTGCCGACCTCTCCAAATGAAGTGACTGTTGGGACTTTGTAATGAGAAGTTGGACATAAATGCTACTTCAGGGAAAACGTAGAGGGAAGAGGGAAGGTGCCATGTGAGGAGCTCTGCCTGCCCTTGTCTTCCAGATCTGCCTTATTTCCTTCTTTCCTCTCCACATCTAGCTATTTCCGATCTGGGGATCTCTTCCTGGGAAGACATCCTGGGCCATCTGGCTTGTGTTTGGTCTTTTCTGCTACACTTCTGAGGATAATGGCTGGAGAGGAGTTGCTAGATCTTTCAGTTTTAGCTTTGCTTCTTGCCTTATGCTTTGCCACTTGCTTTTGGCCAAGCCAGTCTTCACTCTAGTTTCTCAGTCTTCAAACTAGTTTCTAGTTTATGAATATAAAATCAGGTGAATAGTAAGACAGCTTTTATGGGGAGCTTGGATGGCTCAGTTGGTTAAACATCCGCCTTTGGCTCAGGTCATGATCCAAGGGTCCTAGGATGGAGCCCTGTGTCAGGCTCCCTGCTCAGCGAGGCGTCTGATTCTCCCTTTCCCTCTGCCCCTCCCCACTGCCCGCTTGTGTTTCTCTTTCTCTCTGTCTCAAATAAATAAATAAAATCTTTAAAAAAAAAAGAGCCTTTCTGGAAGATTTACTGTAAGTATGAATGAATCAATAGGTCTGATTCCATATAGGGTTAAGCTATATGTTTAAGGGGCTCAACATATGCTAACAGGACATACATGGAGTGGTAGGATAATATATAAGAATAACCACTTATTGAAAAATTACTAGATGTCAGCATTGTACTAAGCACTCTAGATGTATTATTTCAATTGAACCTGATAGGGACTGTAAATAATAGACATTGTTATTTCTGTTTCACACATGAGGTAACTGAATGCCCATTGTCATCCAATTAGAAAGTTGCACAGCAGGATTTGAACTCAGACCTCACTGACTCCAAAGTTTCAGTGCATAGTAAACTGTCAAGACTTCTAAATACAGGAACAGGATAGCCTTGTTATAAAGCTTTTCACCACATTTAGTTATACTTGGGATCTATTTGGCTGAGCCTCCTCCTCTGTGAATTTTCTGATATTTAGAAGATCTTTCTCCCTCTATCCCAGGAAGCATATTATGTGGCTCTTTTCCTCCATTCAACCAGAGTCTATTGTGGTCTTATTTTGTATCCCATCTTTTCCGACGGAAGTCTCCCAAACACATTCTTGGATGTGCGAGGAAAATAATTAGGTCCAGACAGACTACAAACCAGCTTGGTTTAAAAAAAATTAAATTAAAATTTCTGAACATTATCTGGAATTAGAAGTTGGACACAAAAACACGATATGCCCTATTCAGCATGATGAATGATTTTCTATGGAAAATGACTGAGTGTCCCTGCCGTTTTACTTCCCCCTGCCCCATCTTTTGGTGGCCGGAAGTTAAATCTGTCCTTGTTCCAAAGGTTCTGAGCTGGGGATCACCCAGCCTTCCTTGTCCCATCCCTGGATGGCCCAAGGAAAACTGTAAGAAATGTTTAACATTTTCATTTCTTCTTAAGGCTACTACTGCTACATTTTCAATGGCGGCTTTCATCAGTTATGAGATGGGGTAGGGATCAGTTGAGGGAATCTACACTGTGATCTAGACAGTGGTTATGTATTTCATTAACAAGATGGTCTTTGTCTAAGTCAAAAGCTTTGACTCATCTCATTTTCATGGTGTTTAAGTTTTGGCTTTCAAAGTCTTCAGACAAAACACACACAAACAGGGTGGCACATCATACGGCAAAATGAGCTACAGGTCATATATGCCAGAGGTCTGAGGGGAAAAAAAAAATCAAAAGAAAACAAGTGCATTGGGCCAAATAATAAGAAATAAACAGAAATGAAGTAAAGTCAAACCAAGCCAGAAAAGAAACAGAAACCCCATAAGAAAACACACTGAAGGAAATCAACAAAATGTGTAGCCAAAGGAACATCAGGAAGGTTGTTCCCAGATGGCCATCTCTCCTAGGCAGTCTCCCCTTGGGAATGGAAACTCTTTAGCAAGCAGTCAGACTCCATGCCTTGGGCCCAGAGCAGGACCCTGTGGGAGAGCCAGGGCCCTGCTAACCTTCAGCAGTTTTTTAGAGAGCAAAGGGCAAAGGATTCTTTCCTCATGGGCCAGCCCTTCCTGGGGAGGCCTCATTGCTGAGACTCTAAAACCTAGGGTTGGGGAAATAGTGGGTGATGAAGACCACAAAATTTAAAGTCCCACAATACTGAGTCTGAGTCCTTCTGTGACTGGGGTTGCTCGTTTCAGCTCTCTTAATCCCAAGATCCTCATTGGTGACAAGAGAATGATGATAGCATATATCTAACAAGGTGACAGAGGAAATAAATGAGCTAGTGTTGATAACCACTTAGAATGGTGTTCGAAATTGGTGTTGTGAAATAAGTTAAAGTGTCTATTATGGTCATGATTATGTTGGGGAGCAGGAAAGGGACAAGGGGTTACCCAGGGGATAGCAGAAATCCTGTAAGATGATAAATGAATACTGCTTGTCCAGGAATCTCTGTCCTTATGAACATTTCACCACAGTATTCTTGAAGTTTCTTATGAGTTGTAAGTCTCTCTGAGGAGTGAGTTCTCCAGAAACTTCCCAAGAACCCATCTGCCCTCCGTGGATGTCCTCAGAATTGTCTGGAACAAATTCTCCACATAAATATATAGATCAGGTGTGGTATGGGTTTCTCTGTGACTGAACCCAATGATCCTGGGATCTCTGGAATTTCCTGGGTACCAGGAGTTGGGTCCATAGAAGCCGTCCCCGAGGGTGGCCTCGCTGCAAAACAGACACAGCCACAAAACAAAGAATGGAAAATAACCACCACTCCTGTGGGATTTCCCTGAGCTTATCTGAACCTTTACTGTCTCTGATGGCTAAATCAACATGCAGTCCAGGGATATAGGAAAAATAAAGATAAGGTAAAGAAAACAAATATTCCCTCTGCTTTAATCTTAGCCCATTCCCAAAGGGTCTATTCACCTATCCATTTGTCTCCGTTGTCCAGCAATAGAGGAGACACGGTTCCCTCAAACTGGGTGATTCCACCATTGGTGGAATACCAGTGGGTTTTTCCATCACATTTTAGCTCTTCTTTCTTGTATAGGAATATGGCTGCTACCTTAGTCAAATTTAGATTATTCTCTGTCAAGTAGGAATATCCCAGTGAGGTGTACAGGCAGTTTGGAGCCCAGTGTTTAAAACCCACACGTTGCATGTTTACCTTTTTGTCTTAGAGATCATTAGATGATCAAAAAATTATCTCGTGCTACACTTAGCTTGGGTCATGTGGACATTTCTCTTCCAACTGGAACATTCTTAGCATCCCTTCAAGGTAAAATTATTAGGAAAATGATTTTTTTTCTTTGACATTCCTGTACATTTTTTTTAGGTGTTCTTTATTCCCCGTCCAATGCTTTCCTCCTCCTCAGGACACTGAACAGTCCCCCTCACACTTGCACACCTCAGCTCAGGGAGACTTTCTCTCCCCAACTTCTCTCTACTCCCAACGAAAATGTGTGGGTCCTGCCTCCCTCAAGGCCAGGAAGTGTCTTCTGTGCCAAGGTGACAGACTGCTCCCTAAGCTAATCAATGAATTTCTGCTAGTAGGTTCAGCTCCATAACGAATCTGTACATAATCACTCTTGAAGAGTCTATTTCCATTTGAACAGGAACTTTCTGAGGTCTTGAGATCTTAAGTTAACCAAGGGAGGGGGTAGACATTTGTCCATTTGCCCTGTGTCCATTTGGGGGCACTGACTATGGCCTTCATACAGCTGACTGTCTGCCTCCATCAAATTTCTTCATGTGTCTTGGAAAAAGTATCCGTTACAACCCTGGAGTAGAACAATATACTTGGAAGACATCAGTGATAGCCTAGCTGTGCTACAGGAAATAGTCCAGAAGCTCTTGTCTTTTCAGGCTAGAACTATTTTATTTATCCTGTCATATACTTGTGAGGTTGCTGCTGTAAGTGTGGCCCTGGGGTATTAATAGATTCACCACTAGAACTGAGAAACTCAGCTCCACCTCTGTCACCAACTAGCTTTATTTATGGTCCCGGGAGAGTCCCTTCACCTCCCCGAGCCTTGGTTTCTTCCTTTTGCAATTAGGAGAGCTGGACTATATCATTTCTAACATCCTCACAAGCTCGAAAGTTCTATAATTCTAAAATCCATCGGTAACGCCGGTTGCGGTGCTGTCTGAGTGTTGAGTGCTGACGTGTTTTCAGTGAGATTACTTCAGGGCGTCACAGTAATGTCTCACTGGGGACATTGTTTTTTTGTCTGAAGATTGATATCTTGCCCCTGAGAGTTCTTTTGCATTGTTCCAAGTGCTGCGTTAGAAACCCATAAACAGTGCCTTAATAGTTTTATCTTTCCAAGAACAATTGGATGGTCAGTGAGTATTTCTTCTACACATCTTCAGCATACTTATTTGAGCTTCTCTTGATTCTAATCCAAGGTTTTTCAGTTAGAATATTTGTCTTGATGCTTATTTTAGCCAGCAATTTTGTCTGTCCAGTTCGAAAGGCCATGCTGTTGAATAGCTGCGTGGGGTACACTTATAATTTTGCAAACTTGAGTATGTCCATACTACGTCTCCTACCCCTCAAACTCCCAAGGTAGTCTCCCAACAATTCCAAACATCACATTATCTCCCAAGAGATCGTGCACCTATTAGTGTAGTTTAAAATCATTGTTTTCTCAGCAGTTCCACTTTGGGGTATGTATGCAAAAGGATCAGAAGTAGGGTCTTGAAGAGATTCTGTGGACCCATGTTCATGGAAACTTTATTCACAGTAGCCGATATAAATGCTCATCTGGTCATCTTATCTTTCAGATAAACGAAACAGCAGATAAAAAGAATGGAATATTATTCAGCCTTGAAAAAGAAAGGAAATTCTGACACATGTTTCCTCATGAACAAACCGTGAGGACATTACACTCAGAGAAGTGAACCAGTCACAATAAGACAGATGCTGTATAATTCCACCTATTTGTATAAGGTATCTGGAGTAGTCAGACTCCTAAATATAGAAGGTCCGATGGTAGTTGTCAAGGGCTCAGAAGAGGAGGAAATGGGGAGTTGTTTAATGGGTACAGAGTTTCAGTTTTACAAAACGAATAAATTCTGGAGGTTGCTTGCACAAAAGCATGAATATAGTTCACACTATTGCATGGCACACTTAAAAATTGTGAAGATGGTAAATTTTATGTGTTGCATATTTTACCACAATGAAAAAGAAAATATAATTCGAAAAAAATATATTGTCTGCTACTACTTCATGTTCAGCAATTTTGCCACAAGGGCTCTGATTTGCTGTTGAGGCAAGCTGCTGGGAGCTGTTTGAAAACAAAAAGCTACCTTTTTTTCTGTAGCCTGTTTACAATAATCCTCCTGGGTAATATGTTCTGAATGTCGAGTTGAGCTCATAAGTTCGCTGTTAGGTCTCAACTGTATAGATCTTGCATTTTCCCCTGTTTATCTCAAGGGATTGCAATTCTGGGGATAAGGCATATCCCAGGTGTGCTAGATATTCTCTTGCAATTTTAGGCATCATCTTAGAAGCTGAGCAAGTAGCTCTTCTGTTGGAAACATAGATATGGTAATCACCCAAATACCTCCTCAAAGACTTGAAGGATGGCATAGTGTCCATCTGTCATTTACTTTTCTTACACATACCTGTTGCTTAATAAATGTTGAAGCACAAAAAGAAATGTGCTCCAGGGCCCACTTCAAGGGTGTAGCATCTGTGTAGTTACACAGACGTTGATATTCACAAAGGTCTGGCACTTCGGTTCAATGCTCTGCTGTCACTTTCTTGACCTTCTTAATTTCACCTTTGAACTTGTGTTTGCTTTGTGAAATCTGAAGTAATGGTGGAGCATGAGCATGAGTGAAGAAGATATTAGTGAGATGAGTGTCTGCTATTCCATACCCCTCCATAAACACATAGCAGTGGTGATGCCCATGGGCTCAGAATTCCAGTAGGCCCATGAGGTAAGCACAGAGAGATACCAAGTGCATTCCATCCACAACTGAGTAAGTGGGAGGTAGCGGACAGCTTTGTGAAGTGATGCTTTCCATTTGAACCAGAATTTGCTCCCATTGCAGAATGAAAGCAGCTATGGTCTAAGAAACATGAAGGTACAAGAAGCCTTATCACTTTCTTTCTTACTCGTGTTATTTGCCTGTATTAGCCAACCACTCACACAGAAAATGATGAGATGGAAGCCAAGAGCAGAACAGAGCAACGCATAGTTCATTTCCTCCCAGTCCTTCCTTATTCACCAGGAAGCCAAAAAGTGAGAATGTTGATAGAATGCATACACATGATGCAGTGAAATAAAAACGGTTAAGTTGGTTTTGTGCCGTGTTTCCGCTATTCTGATGAGAACAAAATACACATGTGGGCATGAGCTAGGAAATCTGAGCTGTGTCATTTCAGTAATTTCACATATGGGTTAGAGGCTCTTATATTTGCTTTTATAGCTGGCATTGCACAATATAAGATGATGGTAAATTCATGCTAATAATTTAAAATTTTAATTTTTCCTTATTTAGAACGACTCAAAATAGCAAATGAAAAACATCACGACAAGGCAAGAGAGAAACTGGAAGAAAGGAAATGGCTTTATTTTCTTTGTACCTTTAAGGCACCTTTGAATCCTACTTTTGAACGAGGGGTCCTGCATTTTCATTTTCTACCGGGCCCCACAAATTATGTGGCTAGCTCTGATGTACACCCCCTCCCCACAGCATGTGGCTAGTGTGTGTTTCAAGGAAATGGGAAGAAATGTCAAAGGGCCTCTGTGTTCAAGTGGGCCTTGAAATTAAATTCATATCTCTGGTTCCAAGGACAAAAAGCCCCATGAAACATAGGCCTTGCAAAATTGTTCGTTGTCTTTGTTCCTCACCCATACTGGATGTGTGGTCAAACCAGAGGGATCTGAAGGAGCCACGCTCATCCTCAAGATTACATGAAAAGCACTTTGCTCCTATAATATTAACCGGTGTCACCTGTGCTAATAGTTACATGTGAAATTAAGTTAGGAACAGATGGAGTTCTATGGCCAACTGTTGCCAGTCATGGAAATCCTGCCCTCCTTAAATAGCCTCTGGTGCAAGTGTCTGCCCACACTCTGCCCACTTTTCAGGTTTAAATACAAGGTGACATTTGGTATGCATTTCCTGTAATAAAGAGACATGTGATGATTATTCCCAAGATGTTATTTTTTTTTTCTTTTTTTTTTTTTCCAAGATGTTATTTTTAAGACTATTGTTAACTGTGGTCTGTCTTGGGTTTCTCAGTGAAGGAAAAAGCAGCTTGACTCAAAGCATCTCTCAATTCACGTTGGGCAACCACAGTGGAGAAAATCCCCTGAAGGAAAAGGAGTAGGGACACACTGGCCCCCCACTTTGCAGACACGAGGATTGGAATGAGTTGGTGACCCCTGGGAGAGATCAAATCTTACAATGCTGTGTGCAAGACTGGGAATGAAACAAACATGTGAGGCTATCTGGTTTTTTTTTTAATTTTTTGAAAAGATTTTATTTATTTATTTGAGAGAGAGAGAGAAAGAGAGCACAAGTAGGGTGAGGAGCAGAGGGAGAAGCAGACTCCCCACCAAGCAGGGAGCCCAATGTGGGGCTCGATCCCAGGACTCCATGATCATGACCTGAGCCGGAGGCAGACACTTAACTGAGCCACCCAGGTGCCCCAGTTTTTTTTTTTAAGAATGGTCATAAATAAATATGTAGTTATTTGAATATACCGTCTTGAAGATAGGTACTCAGGGGCTTGGTTTTTCTTATTTTTTTGATTTCTACTTATAGTTTGAAAATCAATTATGTTGAAAGGTAATTGCTTACTTTGTTCTCAATATGTAGAAAGGAAATATGATGCAGGCTAAACTCATTAATTCAAAGAATAAGACCATGTGTACCTTTAAATTGGGAAGGGGATTGTAATAGAAAAGAGGTCTACGGTCATACAGTTGGAACACGGTCGAGTCTGATTCACACAGTCTTCTGTCTTGCACCCAGCGCTCATGCTAAGACGTTGGTACCAAAATGAGCAGCGAGAATGGGTTGAGTAGAGAATACTATTCCCTGGAGGATGCCAAGAAAAGCCCTGCTATTTCATTCCTGGGTGAGAGGTAAGGCATTAGCAGGGAGGGGTATCTCTTAAGGGTGAAGAAAGGCCTGAGCTCACTGCAGTTTCTAGGCAGGTTTTGGATTTATGAAAATGATTGAGATCCATGTACTTAGTCCTGGAGTGGACATTACCAGATAAGTGTGTTAGAAATTATGTGCAATTAACTTAAGGAGGTATCTGGTTGAGGTTAAGAGCGGGGCAAGGCCTCTTGAAATCTATATTGTATGTATAAATTCTGTAAAGTCCAGCCAGTGTTCATAATTAACATTAGCTTGAGCCATGTGAAAATGCTGGTGGAGATTTCATATGGTTCAGTTTTAATACTTAAATATTTCTACTTGTTATTTCCATTAAAAAGATCTTTATGCTGAAAAAAATGTATGAGGATTGAGCTGTATTCCTGCTTTTCCTATGTTAACTGTGCTTTGGGTAAATGAGCCATTTTTCTTATACAGTTTTATCCTAAGTCTCATATGGTTCTATACCATCCGTTCGGGCCATTCTGGCATGTAGTGATCAGTTTTAGAATATGTTGCTAATAATTTACTATTAATAATAGCTTGGGTGTTGATGTGTGTGAATTTTTTTTTAAAGATTTTATTTATTTTATTTGACAGAGATCACAAGTAGGCAGAGAGGCAGGCAGAGAGAGAGGGAGGAGGAAGCAGGCTCCCTGCTGAGCAGAGAGCCCGACGTGGGGCTCGATCCCAGGACCCTGGGATCATGACCTGAGCCGAAGGCAGAGGCTTTAACCCACTGAGCCACCCAGGCGCCCCGATGTGTGTGAATTTTTAACTTAAAAATAAGCCAGGGATGCGTGGGTGGCTCAGTCGGTTATGGGTCTACCTTCTGTTCGGATCATGATCTCGGAGTCCTGGGATCAAGTCCTGCATCAGGCTCCTTGCTTGGCAGGGACCCACTTCTCACTCTGCCTGCCCCTCCTCCTACTTGTGCACTCTCCCTTTCTCTTTCTTTCTCTCTGACAAATAAATAAATAAAATATTTTTAAAAATAAATAAAAATTTAAAAGTGCAGATTCAAGGTTATGCCTGTCATGACAATACTCTCAACCAATTGCACGATAGACTTTCTTAAGGAAAAACAAGGCTAGCCTGGGAGTGATTGATGCCCATATCTTGTATGACAAGGGTCACGGCAGAAAAGTCTTGGAAACAAGTTTATGGTGCTGACTGCATTGGTACCATGTAAGAGATGATAGGGGCTTGGATTAAGGAGGTAGAGATGGGAATGGAGTAAAGTCTTAGACTGTGACCCTGAGATAAGGATTTATGTGCAAGTGGAGTTTTCAGGAAATGTTCCCTGAAGAAGCAGTATAGAAATGGAGGAAGTAGACAGTGAAGAAGAATCTAAGTGAGGTGGATCAGAAGCAAACCCCACGGAGGGTAGCCCCTGCCTGATCCTGTGAGGAGTGCTGGAGGGTAAGGTATCTTTGGGAGCCATCTCAACTCAGGGGAAGAGTGTTGAGCTTCCACACTCTTGTACCTGTCCACCATTAGCTAAGGGGGGAGGGTTAGTCAGAGAGGGGGGCAGAGTGGCAGTGGGAGGAATGGAAAGTCCTAGGCACTTCCAGCTGTCATATTTGGGCAAAGTTCTTCAGTAGCTGGAGGGCAGTCCTATGAAGAAGAGTAACAAGTGTAGGCTCTTGTTGGCAAAAGCACACCACGACCAGGAGACAAGCATATGGGGATGATAAGAAGGGGTTGATGTGTTTGGAGCAGATCACCAACACTGTCTGCTACATATCTGAATTCAGAAACACACCATAAAGAAGAAGGGAAATCATAGCTCATGGCCACGATGCTACGGAATTGATGACTGTGTCAATCATGTCCTTATAGAGAAACAGGAATCTCAGTAAATTCACTTTGCTTCATGCCCATTGCTACCTCCTTAATCCAAGCCACTCTCATCTCTCATCTGGACCACTGAAGCCAGGTGTCTACTCTTGCTCACCTGTGTTCATTCTTTAGTAGTCAGGTGATTTAAAAACACCTGGCGATGCCTGGAGATGAGAGTGAGTTGAGTTGGACAATTATCTCTCCCCATAATCTCCACTAACCACCCCCCACTCTTTGGGAGACACAACAGACATTTTCTCAATTTTATGCAAAGTGGTATGCAACTTTATCCCACTCCCCCACCTTCCCCTGCCCACCATCTTTCCTTCAATACCCTTGTAAGCATCCTACCACTTTCAAGCTTCTTCCACATAGAAATTCTGGAAGCACCAAAGTTAAAATGTAAATCTGGTCATGTTGCTCTCCTACTTAGAATCCTTCAAAGCCTCTCAGCACACTTGGAATAGAATTAACTCTTTCCCATGACCCATAGACTTCACTTCAGCTGGTTCCTGCCTCTCCAAGTAGTGTTTGTTCCTTTCCACTAATGTCCCAAATTCTCTTCCGCTTAACAACCTCTGCCTTTGTTATTTCCTCTGCCCCAAATTCTTAGCCCCCTTTTTCAATTTGGTTTCACCTCAAGTGTCCCCTCCTTCGAGAAGTAGCTCTCCATAATTCTCTGATCACCAGTCCTTTCCAAACCATTCTAAAATGATTTGAATATAAAAACATTTTGAGGACATTTTCATTCTTATTATTGCCTTCTTGCCCATAGACTTATTGGTTTGTTGACTAGCCCCCCTGCTACAGTGTAAGCTCCAGGAGTCTTATCTATACAGGCCTCCACTGTTTATCTCTATAACAGTGCTTGTCACAGCCATAATAGGTGCTCACTAAATGCTTGCTAACTCTGTAGTCAGCCCACCAAAGAAGTGAACTATACGGATGGGCAAATGCTTCACAAGCTTTATAATAGAATCTGTGAGAAATTCTTTTGACCACAAGGTTCCAGAAGCAGGCAGATAAGGAAAGTCTTCAGAAGTCTCCTGAAAAGGATCCCCCATTTCTCATTCACCCTGCTGGTCTGAGACCACCTAGAGAATGGTGTTTATTTCCAATGGCCACACTTAGTAATAGAAAAGGAATCCATGGTCATGTGGCTGAGTGTAGTGCCACACCTTTGGGACCCAATGCCTCATGACTGAGCACAGCAAGGGTACTAGAGCTGGGCCATTTCAGCTTAACCCTTACCCATTTCTCATGGGCATTCCACATCTGCAGCTTTCTTCAGAGCTGTACTGTATTTGAAGACTTCCTTCTACCCAATCTTCCTTCTTTCCCTCCATAGGTGTAAAACCTATATCTTGGCCTAAGCCTCTCCTCGCCTACCCTGCTGCCCTCTCCCCCTTCTCCATAGAAATTTTCCCCAGTAAATCTCTTGAAAATCTTACCCTACCTTAGTATCTGCTTCCTGGAAGACTCACACTAACCTAGAAAGCTTCAATCTTATATAGAGAATATATTGATCCTGAGTATGAACTTATACTCCTCCTCTGTAGAGTTGAAAATATCCATTCACTTTCTTATTTCTGGAATAGTGAAAGTACTAATATCAATATTCTTGAAAACTGTGAATCCTGGAATCCATTTTTTTCCTCTTAATTAAGATCCCAATGTAGTTGAATTGCTCTAAATTAATTCAGTGGGAATTGATAGTTGTTTGGCTAGTAGAAAGAGTTGGTTCAATCTGAGGATCATAAAAATGAATTAAAATTTTAAAAATTAATAAAAAAGATGGGCTCTGGGTGATGTACAGAAGTGTTGAATCACTATATCATATACCTGAAACTACCGTAACATTGTATGTTAACTACTGGAATTAAATACTGCAAAGATTGCTATTTATTTATTTGAGAGAGAGAGAGTGGAAGAGAGCATGAGAGCGAGGTGATGGGCAGAGGGAGAAGCAGACTCCCTGTTGACTCCAGGATCATGACATGAGCCACCCAGGTACCTCTGGAATTGAAATTTTAAAACAATTTACATATTTCTTATTTATTTTAATTTTTTATTTTAATTTTTTATTTTTTATTTTAACTCAAAACACGTACATTTGCATGCATCCAAATCCTTTGATGAAGAATCAAGGTTTTTCTCAAGTATCATTCTGCTTTGCACAAACCACACTCTTCTATAGTCTCCAGTTTCTCTAAAGTGAGGAAGAAACTGAAAGACACTTGTCCTTCAGTCGGAGTACAGGATCTTTTCAATATTTGCCTTAAACATCAACAGTTATTTTTTAAAAAATCAACTTAGCCTAATGAAGAATCTGCAAAGAATCCAACTTTGCAACTTTCTTGCCATGCTCATATTTAATCAATTTTTGATGTTTTTAGCCAAATCACAGAAATATAATATCCTGTCATGAACACAATGGACAGGAACCATCACCAAATCTTGGCAAGGGCTACTTCCATGGGTGAGACCAAAAACATGAGAGAGAGGTGGGCTCAGGGCTGGAGGCAGCAATGAATGTATTTTACAGATGAAACAGAGAGCGTTGGTTAGTTGGGAGAGTCTGTTAAGGAGTGGTCCATCAAGAGGACTTCTACAACATGATGCTTGATACACAATGCTTTGAGTTATTAGTGATATTATGTCTGCAGTTCCTTTGGCTCTCAGAGCTGCCTTTTCAGAAGATGGCAATAACTGATGCTAACTTTCTGGCAATGGAACATTTTTTTAAAAAGATTTTATTTATTTGCTTGACACAGAGAGAGCGCGTGCACAAGTAGGGACAGCGGCAGGCAGAGGGAGAGGCAGGCTCCCTGCTGAGCAGGGAGACCAATGTGGGGCTCAATCCCTAGACTCTGAGATCATGACCTGAGCTGAAGGCAGATGCTTAACTGACTGATCCACCCAGGCATCCCTGGAACATCCTTTTATACTAGTCTTATCCTTTTTGGACTCATGGATTCTGTTGAAAATATCAGAAAGATGTACACACACAGACACATGCAAAACTGTAGATGGGGTTTTTATCTCTGCATCTCATTTGAAGATTCCTTGTTCGTAAACCCCTTATGCTATAGATTGAATGCATCCCCCCAAAATTCACATTTTGCAGCCTAGTCCCCAGTGTGATAGCGCTTTCAGGTGAAACCTTTGGGAGGTTATTGGGTCATGAGGGTGAAGCCCTCATGAATGGGATTAGTGCCCTTATAAAAGAGACCCCAGGGAGCTCCCTCATCCCTTTTACCATATGAGGACACAGTGAGAAGGTACTGCCTGTGAGGCCGCAGACCTTCATCTGACACCAAATCTGCTGGTGCCATGACTTGGACAAACACTTGCAGAATGGTGAGAAATAAATGTTTGCTATTCATAGACCACTGAGGTTACAGTATTTTGTCACTGCCCCACCAGACCAAGACACCATATTACATTCCTCAAATGCACAGTGCAAAATGTAAATAGACAGTACGTTGGCTTACCATTTGCTTCCCAAGAAAACAAAGTCAAGCAGGGACTACATGTGCCTGCTGAGATTGATTCATCTGTAAATGCCACTGCCTAGTTCTTCAGAAAGGACACGCCCACAGGCACACTCACATGGTCTCCGTTCCCTCAGAGAGTGGCAAGAGTCATGCCAGTCTGATTCATCTTTCAGGAAGGGAGAGGGAAGTGCAGCATAGAGCCACAACCCAGGCCACAGAGAGGCCTTGGTGCTGGAGCACGGCAGAGGTCAGGGCCATTCCAGAGCAGAGCAGTTGCTCTCAGTTGAGTAAGACTGTGTCACTGAACTCAGGATGGGCACAGCCCCATGGGGCCTTCGAAATCATCCAGGCCAACTCATTTTCTAACTCAGTGCCATCAGATGCGAGCTCTTATGAAGTTACAAGCAAGAGATCATTCTCTCAAATCTACCATCAACTCTAGGAGGAGCAAGGATTGCTTTCCTGGTCTTGAATAGCATGCAGGTGTTTGACACCAAGTCCCTTCCCCCCGGTCCTAAAGATGATGATGCTTGAAGGCATCATGGTTAGTGCCTAGAAGTCGGTGAGAAAAGCTGGCTGAGAATCCAGCATTTTTAGTCCCCTTTCCACGGTCTTGGTTACCAAGTCCCTCTCCTCCAGATCTTGAGGGCTGCAGTTCAGCTAATTCTATTAAAATGACTTGGATATATAAACATTTTAAGGACAACTCATTCTGTCCCCACTCTTCTCACTTGCTCTTCTGTTTAGAAAGAGCTCTGAGGCCTCAGGCATAACTTCCAAAATCACAAATGACATGAGCATTTCTATTGAACAGGCTTTCCAGGCCCATCTGAGTGAGGTTGAGTCCCACTGCCTAAGTGCTGCTGCTGACTTTGTACAGAGTGCCAACAATCCAAAGTGAAGTGGTTAAAACTTGCCATCGAGTACAAGGCGGATTAAAAGAGTGTGTTAGGACTGCTTTCTTGTTTTGCTATCTTTTACTTTTTAAGAGCACCAGAGAGTGTTGCATTCATTTACAGAATAACTTAAGATGAATAAAGCCATTATGTACAAAGTAGGTGATGGTTGGTAGAAAGCTTGTTTGTCAACTACCCATCATTGAGCTAAGTAATGACCTGACTTGGGAGTCAGCAGAGAGAAGGAAAAGAGACTTAATTTTGCTTTTGGCTTCAGTGGACTGGGAATATGTCTATGGGTTGTGATTTCCATGTCCTGATTCCTAGAACCTGTGAATATGTTAGGTTTCTTGGAACCTCTAGAAGGAATGCGGGCCTGGTCACATCTTGATGTTAGCCCAGAGAGATCTATGTCAGATTTCTAACAAACAGGACGGTGAGATAATAAATGACTGTTGTTTGGAGTCACTCAGTGTGTGGGACTTCGTCACAGCAACAAATAGGAAAAGGTTACAGGAGTGACAAAAGTGAGGATGAGAGATGTGTCTGGTTCAGGCACATTTCAGAGAGGCTGTTGCCGGCAAGAGAGAAGTGAGGGAGATAGACCAAGGGTTGAAGACACACAGGGGAAGGTGGTTGTGATGTTAGAAGACTGGGAGAAGCATTTCAGGAGGAGCCTGTGATACAGAGCATGGCCTGGAGGCTCGAGGACCCTATTCAGTAGTGACCTCAGATGACCAGAGGATAGCTAAATAAATATGGAAACCCACAGGTCCAATGATTCTTGTGTGCTACCAACTCACCCCTTTGGTTAAGCATCAACATGTAAGATAGAAATAGCCCTGAGCTGGGTGGCTCAGTTGGTTAAGCGCCTGCCTTCAGTTCAGGTCATGATCCCAGGGTCCTGGGATTGAGCCCTGCGTTGGGCTCTCTGCTTAGCAGAGAGTCTGCTTCTCTCTCTCCTTCTGTTTCTCCCCCTGCTTCTGTTCTCTCTCTTTCTAATAAATCAATAAAAATCTTAAAAAAAAAGAAAGAAAGAAATAGCCCTGAGCCTAATGCTCACTTCCTGAAGAATCACACACTTAAAACAATGTACTTTTATGGGCATAAAAAAGAACAGGAAACAGCATAACTAAGGAGTATCAGTTACCCATGCAGAAGACTTGGCTATTTGTCTTCTGTATCTGTTTTCTTCTTCTTCAGTTGGAATAGAACTTTCAGGATGGCACAAGGCTCCCTAGCTTCACTTGCTTGGAGGTGTGGCCATGTGGCTAATTTCTAGCCAATGGCATGTAAAATGGAATGATGAGTGCTCACTTTTTAAAAAAAAAAAAGATTTTATTTATTTGTCAGAGAGAGATCACATGCAGGGGGAGTGGCAGGTAGAGGGAGAGGGAGAAGCAGGCTCTTCCTGCTGAGCAGGGAACCTGACATGGGACTCAATCCCAGGACCCTAGGATCATGACCTGAGCCTAAGGCAGCTGCTTAACTGACTGAGTCCCCAGGTATCCCATGAGTGGGTACTTTTTTAAAAAAAGATTTTATTTATTTACATGACAGAGAGAGAGATCACATAGGCAGAGAGGCAGACAGAGAGAGAGGGGGAAGCAGACTCCCCACTGAGCAGAGAGCCTGATGTGGAGCTTGATCCCAGGACCCTGAGATCATGACTTGAGCCGAAGGCAGAGGCTTAACCCACTGAGCCACCAAGGCACCCCGAGTGGGTACTTTTAAAAAAGGAAGAGATACCCGTCCCTTTTCCTCCTGTCCACTGGTTGAAACGAGGATATGCTGGCAAGCCATCTTGGACCCCACAAAGAGGGCAGCATCCTCAAACTGGTAAAGTCAAGAGGATAGCATCGAAGACTTGGGACCCAGGAGTTGCTCAGGGAGTCTGTGCACTCCTCAAGACAGAAGGAGCCTGGATCCCTGCTAGATTCTTAAAAAGAGCCCTCTATGTACTGGGGTTTCACAGAAATAATATTGTCTCTGGTTGGATCCACTATTATTGAGGGTCTCAGTGTCCAGGCCTGAAATAATACTGAATAATTCTCCAGATGAGTTGGGTTGAGGTTCTTTCAGTCAAAATTAATTAATTAACTAATTAATAACTTTCAAATCAAATTGATTAATCAAAATCTGATTAATTAATTGATTGATTCTCTCTGCTTTGACTTGAGGTAACTTAGGCTTTTCTTAAGCTTTGGCTCAACAAAAGAGTTACTGTCGCTATTTGTTTTCTATAGTAATGTAACAAATTACTGCAAACTGAGTGACTTGAAGCCACATACATTTATTACCTGACTGGTATGAAGATTAGAAGTCGAACACGGGTCTTACCGGGCTAAAACGGAGATGCTGGCAGAGATCCATTCTCCTCTGAAGGTTCTAGAGGAGAATCCATTTCTTTGCCTTTCCAGCACTGAGAGGCCACCTGCTTTCTCTGGTTGGCAGGACCTCCATCTTCAGAGGCAGCGATGTTGGCTAACTGTCTCATGCTAGCCAGCTGTCTTCTCCATCTCTCTTGTGCTCTGAAGGATCCCTGTGATGACGCTTGGCCGACCTGGCTCATTCAGGATCATCTCCCCAAGATTACTCTTGGCTAATCGTAAGGCCAGCAGATTAGCAAACTTAATTCCACTTGTAACCTTAATTCCCCTTTGCCATGCGACCCAAGATATTTGCAATTTCTGGGGATTAGGACATGGACGTCTTTGGGAGACCATTATCATGTTTACCTCAGCCTCTCTCTCTTTTTCTTCTTCTGTGTATTGTCCACCCTCCAGAAATTCTGTTTTGTGTACATATATGTATGTTTGTATTGTGGATGCCTTCATCTGTTTGCTGCCTCTATCCAAGGAGAGGGCCTAGAAGCAACCCTAGAGACACCCTAATAGCAATTGAATATGCCTGGCACCTAAATTTGGTTTCTATCTCCAAAAGAGAAATCTGGGCTTCTTGGAGAAATAGGTGATCCCAGGGCAGGGGCAGAGAAAGTACAAGATGAGTCTGGAATATCTTATGAGGCTAACCAGTAAGGAAGTGCTCAGAGAGCTATGGGGACATGACACAGGAGCCACCACCGGCTCATCTGAGACCATTTGAGTTTAAAACAAACAATGATAATAAAGAGTTATTACCCCTTAAGTAAAATAAGAATCCATATGTCCATGGGTCTAGGAAAAACTCTGTCTTCCTTTATTCTCACCTTGACTATTCCTGACACTAGATTTGTGGGGCTTTCCCCACACTGACCCATTTTCCGACACCAGCTGAGTGCCCTAAAATCCAGTTCAATTCTGACCCTCACCAGAGTTAGCCTAGATCCCATAGGTTAAGGGCTCAGTTCCATAAGATTGGTCCCCACTTCAGATGTCAACCACATGTAGTAAGTCTCAGGTTACTCCCAATGTCTGTCCAGCTTAGCTGCAAATCAGAGCATCCCACAACCCCCTCTGGAGATTTGATTCTTTGCCGGAGTGGCTCACACAATTTGTGAAAACTGTTTGCTTACTAGTGCCAATGTATTACAAAGGATATTTTAGAGGATACAGTGAACAGGCAAATGGAGAGATACATAGAGTGAGGTCCGGAAGGGTCCTGAGCTCAGGATCTTCTGTCCTAGTAGAGTTGAGGTGTGCCCCCCCTAGTGCATAGAAGTGTTCAACAACCCAGAAGCATTCCAAAGTCTGTACTTTTAGAATTTTTATGGGGGCTTCATCACATAGACATGATGGATTATTAACTCCATCTCCAGCCCCTCTCCCCTTCCCAAATGATGCAGGGCGGGGCTAAAAGTTCTAAGTTTCTAATTGTGGCTTGATCTTTCTGGTGACCAGCCTCCATCCTGAAACTATCCAGGAGCCACCAAGAACCACCTTACTAGAACAAAAGACACTCCCTATCACCTAGGAAATTACAATGGATTTCAGAGTGGTGTGTCAGGAACCAGGGTCAAAGACCAAACCGTGGAATGAAAGATACTCCTAGTACTCTTCCTGCTTAGGAATTTGCCAGGGTTTCAGGAACCCTATGTGAAGGATGAGTCTAGGTCAAATATTAAAACGAAAGATGCCTCTAGTACTCTTATCACTTAGGAAATTACAAGGATTTTAGAAGCCCTATGCCGGGAACCAGGGGCAGAGACCAATGCATATATCTTTCATTATTTCACATCATGGTAATATACATACATAAATATAGGAGAAGACAATACTCTTTCTTCCAATAGAAGGTCACAAATAGAATTAAAAGGAATGTCAGAAAAATCACCATTTAACACCATCATGATGATCACTGGGTTAAGCAAGAAACATCAATGGATGACTAGAACCAGTCAGAGGAGTCCCATCCAGGCTGACTGTGGTAAAGCATCTCATCTTGCTCTATACATAAACAAAAGAACCCATGTGACCCATGAGTGTTCTTTAAAAGTAGCATCCAGGACCAGATGCTCTTTTTTGCTTTGTGTAAGTGCCTGTGGGGACATAGTTGACACTCTCTGTGGCACCTGAGGACCTGTCTTATGCAAGCATTATTCAAACATTTATCCAGATAAATGGTGAAATGTGAGCTAAAAATCTAAAATTTTTAAATTTTTAGTGACAGATCTTTTGATTGCAGGTAACAGAAAATTACACGAGCTCTCTGAGGCTGGGAACAAAAATGCACAAGGGGGATTTCTTACAACACAGAGGTATGTCAGAAAACAGAAAATGAAGGAGGAACACAGTGTGGTCTTGATCCAGGACCTGAAAAAACATCAGAAGCATGGCAGGGCTTCTCTTTTCTTCTGGGGCCACTGACTCTCTCAAACCTGCTTTAGTCTGAGTATCTGCTTGACTCTCCTCTTCTCCCTCTGTCTTCAGGATCATGTTCTCTGCCTTCTCAGGGATCCATGGTCAAACAATAATATTCCCAGCCCAGTCTTTTCCCAGCTTGCCATCTAAGGTCCCTGTACCCTGACCAGTACCTCTGAGCCTCAATTTTAAATTCCCTGGAGAAAAAAAGGAGTCTAGGTGGGCCATTTAGGTGGCCCCGGTCCAATCGGCAGCAGCCAGGGGTGCAGGGCCAGCTAATGCAAGGCCTGCGTGTGCGCATGCATACACAATTGAGTGTGATGGCATTTTGAAGCCGGTAGATGCCCCAGAGATGTTCTTACAATGCAGCGTGTCTAGGCAGCAGTAACCTACTGGGTCCTGGCGCTATGACTTTGAGGAAAGTCAGAAGCGTAAGACAGGTGATTCCAGATGTCAAAGCCAGGAATTCTGGGACTACACAGCCAGATGGGCTTCTAGGGACAGCCTGAGTCAGAGTGTGGGCTCCTGGGTTGTCACTTCCTGGAATGCACTGCCCACCCACTCATCCTTGGATCGGGGAAGTCCAGACCTATGGGACATTTGGGGCATGGGACTTGGGGAAGCGAATGTGTGGTGTGGGTGGTGAAGTAATAGCCTGTCTGTGTTTCATCTGTCTCTAAACAATGTGCGCCTTTATGGTTCCCTACCTTTCTTAATGCATGTCTCCATTTGAGGAATTGAAAACTCCCACACCCTCTTAATTGTGATGACATCTTCAAGGTGAGTTAATTATTTGGACTAAAGTCAGATCTGTGATTGTAATACTGACAATCCATTTTCTTTTTTTAAGTACTTTTTAAAAAGATTTTATTTATTTATTTGAAGGAGAGAACACATGAGAGGGAGAGAAGATCAGAGGGAGAAGCAGACCTCCTCCCACCCGCCCCCCCGAGCAGATGTGGGACTTGACCCCGAGACTCCCAGATCATGCCCTGAGCCGAAGACACTCGCTTAACCAACTGAGCCATGCAGGTGCCTGACAATTCCTTTTCGAGTAAGCATTCCTTTGGGTGATTCTAATCCATCTCTCTGGGAGAAGGTGGTGGACTCCCTCCCCACCCTGCCCCACCCCAAAACTATATCTCACCCCTGACTGAGAATAATTGACTTCAATCAGAAGGCAGACAATTTCATTCCACAGATATTCTTATCGGTGATAATTATTATGAAATCAACACTTTGGGAATCTAAGAAATGGCTTCAGAGTGAAGATTCATGAGGATGCATTTACTTGTAATGAAGAAATAACCTTGAGCCATTTCATTTTATTGAATTGCCTTTGTATTGGAAATTTTAATATCTGTTATTAAAAAGTCAGCTATTTAAGGTGTACCTTCATATTGTGTCATATTTTCTGAAGTATATATAAAATGCAATTTGTGTAAATGAATAAAATCTCAAACTCTATGGCTAGCTGATCTCTGCATGCCAGGATAATAAGTTTTCCTAGTGGGGCACTCCTTCCTACAAACCACATAGTGGTTAAGAGCAGTGTTATGTCTTTATTACTCTAACATCTCATCATTCACTTAGAATGGGGTCTATCAAGGCCACCTATCATTGTCTTGAACTTTAGCAAAAACTCTCCTATTATTTCCACATGAAGAATACGTTGTTTTCAACAAACATCGAGAAAGGATGCTGTATGAAAACCTTTTTCCTAGAACCATGGAAACAAGAATGGGTGGCAGTTCTCTTGTCTTAGAGAGATCAAGTGGAGTATTTTCCAAAATGTGTGTTATGGTATGTTATCAAATATGATGCGGAGAGCTGAGGATGAGAGCCCTTGTGCAAACAGACATAGAGAGATTTACTGTGGGACCACTCAGCGTCTGTAAGACACTAATGCAAGGTAGTGGTGTCCAAGCAGAGGACAGGTGTGTGCTGCTTCAAAACAAATTGGATGGTGGAAGTCCTCTTTTGAGAACCATGTAGGAAAACTATAATTCCAGGTGAAGTAATTTTGAGAAAGCTCATCTGTTCTAATGGTGGTTTTTTAAGAAATTGAGGTGAAATTCACATAACATAAAATAAACCACTTTATGTGGCATTTCGTACATGTACGTTGTTGAGCAAACATCACTTCTGTCTAGTTCAAAACCTTTTCATCATCCCAAAAAGAAACCTCCCTATCCATTAAGTCCTAATTCTGGTCCCTAGTCCAGCTTCCCCCAAGCCTCAGGCAAACCCCAATTCTCTGTCTCTACAGATTTAGTATGGTGGCCTTTTTTTTTTCTAAGATACTTCATTTTTTTTTTTTAGCAGTTTTAGCTTAACAACAAAATTGAACAGAAGTTACGGAGAGTTCTAGGGGTGCCTGGGTGGCTCAATCAGTTAAGCATCTGCCTTTGACTCCAGTTATGATCCCAGAGTCCTGGGATCGAGACCTGCCCGCATCAGGCTCCCTGCTCAGGGGGGAGTCTGCTTCTCCCTCTCACTCTGCCCTCCCCACCAATTCATATGCGCGCTCTCTTGCTCTCTCCCTCCTTCTTTTTGTCTCTCTCTCAAATAAATAAAATCTTAAAAAAAAAAAAAAGAAGTCACAGAGTTTCCAATACCCCCTGTCCCTTTCCCACTATAACATCTTGCACTAGAGTGGTACATTTGTTATAATCGTGTGTTGGTTTTTTAATTGGACGACTGTAATGGGTCTTTAAAACCTTGTTTTTGTAAATCAGGTATTTTACATGAGCAGATATACACGGCATATCTCTACAGAATTGTTCTATAGTTCTACTTTTAATGCTATTGTCCTCTATCCCTAAATGGTGTCTACATGAGCTTTTCCCGCGTTCTATTCATCTTCATCATCACCTATTGTTTCATGACTGTGATGATGAACTGCAAAGATATTTTCAGATAACTCTTTGGACTTGGGTCCTCTCGTCCCTCCAAGACAGGCATTATGGTGTCTGCAGAAGGAGGAGGCACTACTGACCACACATTACATCTCCTCACCTCCCCTAAACGAGAAGTTTATTTCTTGAGCAGAAGAATGGATGAGTTGTAGGAAGAAGGGGGGAGCGTCTAATTTTTAAATACAGTCCTCTCAATCTTTGGGCGAAATGTTAAACTTTAGGCCATTGTTGTTTCAATCTTAAGATAGCTGCTAAGTTAGAGTTTCAAAGTAAGGACTTGATCATTCAGTCATTCAATGATTATTTGTCAGACCCTCCCAGGTCTTCTAGATGCTTTGGAGGGAAACCAAAAATGCAAAAACAAGCAAACAAACAAAAAACAGATACCTGTCTTTAGTTGGAGATAATGAAGAGTAGTGGATAAACATCATTAGGCTTGGGCCTAACTACTCAAAACAAGCAACTTGTATTGATTTTCTACTATAGTTTTCAAAACTCTTCTGTATGACTGGTTACCTCTAGCTCCCACTCTGCGTGGTAAGATAAACATAATTTTTTTTCCCACATCCATTTAGTCATTCCAGGATGTTCTTGGTCATTTCAAAGCTTCCCTTTTTTGCCTTGTCTCTGGGATGGTGGCCAAGTTCTCAGAGGCTGGGTATGAGGCAAGATTTGGGGTTTTTAGCTTCAATAGAGGAGCTAGAGTGGCTTTGACATCTGTACTTGCTGGCACCTGCCGGGATATTTCCATCTGGTCTCTGGTCCATGACCCTTGCCAGTCACTTGTATCCTCCTCATCCAAACTCAGGATACCCAAGTCCCATTGTTGTTCTCCTGGTCACACCTATGCTTGGGAAAACCTGGGACTGCTCTTTGGAGCAGCCATGCTAGAGAGCATGGCGCCTTCCCAAGTGTCCCTTAGGTCCTTCTGCCTGGCCATTCCCAACCCTTAAGAGCCACAGTTACTTATCTGTCCTCATTACACAGACGAAGTCATGGGGAGCTTGCTTATAATGGTTTACCCCAACCAGAAAGGGAGCAGAGGTTTCCAGTCTCATCACTCGCTCCCCGCAAAAGCCCCTCCCCTGCTCTGACTCTTTTTGCCTTTGCCCAGCTTGGGTCACTGTTTTTTCTTCACCAAGCCAAACCTACACTCCGTGCCTTTTGTTTAGCCGTCAGTGATTCCTGAGTCTCCTTGGCTTTTAAAACTGGAAAAGACAATACTCTTGGAACTCCATCCTTTGCTCTCAAACTACTGGTTTTGCCACAGGCTTCAAAAGCCTGTTCTTAAATTCAAAACCCAAAACTGAGTAGTACTTCTCCCGTTGAGTCTGCTCTAACAATTCTTTCTTCCCTGAGTTGATGATGCCCTTGACAGGAACGGGGAGGCCCATCAGGTCACATCTCAAATAGCTGACTTCCCTCTCTCTGTCTCTGAGGAGGATGTGTTTCTTTCTAAGAAGAGTCTAAAAAATTAGCTCAAACATAAGGCTACATCACAAGTGATGTCCTAGAGCTGTATTTGGTTATTGACCAACATGATATAAATAGTGTGCAGCCAGGGGCAGGTCAAATCAATATGGGATGGTCTCGGGAGTTTTCAAAGAGAACAGGGCCATTGATTTGTTTGTAACACATAAATCGGTGGAATGAAACATCTAGTAGATTCCACAGTGAACCACAGAGATGGGGATACACAAGATGTGGCCATGGCGGGGGGCACGTTCCTAGATGTACAAGGATCATTGCAACTGAGAACAGGGAGGATTTCAAGGAGAAAACGGCCAACTGTATAAAAAGCTATAAGGAAGTAAAAACAAATAACTATTGAGAAAAGGCTATTGTGTTAGTTGGAAAGTTCCCACATGTTGCTGTTGGGAAAGCATCCAATAACATTCCCCGATTTATCAAAGTTATTGGTTTCTCCATGGAGCACAACATACAGTACAATGGAGACTGTAGGAGTGGACAAAGAAAAGTAAGACACATTGGATTCATGTTGGAAAATGTTCACTGACCCAGTACACTGCCAGAGAACACTTCCACCTTCCATGGGTACTGGTCCTTGGGGCTCTGTACCAGTAACGACACATGGCGGGGAGGTGGGGGTGCTGTTTGGCTGTTCGGAAGCATGCAAATGAAAAGAAAGGAGTAATAATATTAGCATCCTATTACAAACTGGCAAGGTAGTACGTTCAAAATCAGCCTTACTTTAATCTACGCGTACAACTGGGCATGCTGTCAGCTGTGCTCAACCATTACTTATTTGTTAGTATTCTAGATGGGCTCTCAAAGCCATACATCTACGTTAGAAATGCACAAAAAAGTTAGTGGAGAATCAAGCTGCAATATTAAATTTTAAATTGCAGAGCATACTCAATATTCTTGGATGTCTTTTTTTTTTCATTTTGAAGAATTCCTTTCTGTTCAACCTACTTTAAAAAAAAAAAGATGGTTTTCATTTATTTTTTTTTTTTAAATGAGCCTTGTCTTAACTGGAATGACTGTCTTGAAGCCATTTTAGTTTTGTCATTGTATGGTACATAAAGCGAATACAGAAATCCGCTTAGAATGATGAGTCAAAAAAGTTGTTAGCTTTAAAGGGCCCGATCTATTTTGAATGTACTTACTGAATGATCAGTTTGATATGTGTTGGAACCTTAAATATCATCAGTTTTGAAGTAAATATCTGGCGAACTTTGCTGTTCATTGAATAAGTGTTTTGGGGGTTCAATGATAAGAGTAACATCTTGCTCCCACTCAGTGGACACCAGTAGGACCAAGTTAAATGTCTGCCCGCCCAAGAGTCTGATGAGCAGAGACCCTGATGTGGGGCTCGATCCCAGGACGCCAGGATCATGACCTGAGCTGAAGGCAGATGCTTAACCCACTGAGCCATCCAGGCGCCCCAAGAGTGAATTCTTTTGTGAATCTAGTGTTGATTCTCCTTTGCTGTGCTCTTTGGTTCTTTCATGCTGGGAAATTCTCTTACTGCTTCAGAGACCTTAGAGGGTGGGTATACTTACTACTTTATACAAATTCTGTGTCTTTCCTGGAAGGACTTAAGCTAACTTCTCAGAATACACAAAATAGACATGACAAGGTTCTTAAGTGGAACAATTCCATGTGACATAGATCCACAGCCTTGTTTACAGAGGTGAGCATAGGTTGTCTCCAAGCTTTCTGGTTTACATGGTTCCTAGGACTGATCAGATAAAAACAGGTCAAGTGCTCAGGACAAGAGCAACTGTCATTGTTTGTTCATGTCAAGACTGGACAAGTATTTCTCCTGGGTATGCCCTGAAGTAGGCACTCCTAGCCTGACAAACACATACTGATAACATATTTTCCATAATGGAAAACACAGGTGGAGTGTTTCTCTTTTTTTACTTTTTTAAAGTTAATTTTTAACGTATTTATAAATTCTTATTATAGAAGAGGGCATGTTCATTGAAGAAAATGTGGAACAGGTAAGCAGAAAAAAAGATGTTAAAAATCATCTAAAATCCCAGCATCTGGGGGAAAAGCACTGTTAACATTCTGGTATGTGTTTTTCTTGTCTTATATTATGCACGAATATAATTTTTAACAAGAAGTTCAAACTGCACATTATTTTCAGTCTGTTTTTAATTAAACTATATATCATGCACATTGTCCCAAGTCATTAAACATTCTTTAAAAATATGTTGAATAGCTTCTATGTATTTCATTAGATAAAAGCATTTATTTACTGAGCCAATCCTTTATTATAGAACAGTGGGTTGGTTTCCAAAATTGGATACTGTAAGAAATGGTACTGTGGACATACTTGTAGATAAATCATTGCAAAATTTATAATTATTTCCTTAAGGACAAATTCCTAGAAGCCCGATGGTCAAAATGTGGAAGATATATATCTTTTCTACATAGAATGTTCTACAATTTACAAATTTACACTCCGGCCAGCTGTATTTGAGAGTACCAGCTACTGGCACACTTATCAAAACTTTGTGTGTCATAATTTTATTTAATTTTTGTCAGTTTGATACACTCATTGTTATTTTGATTTGCACTTTGTTCTTAGAGAAGCTAAACTTTTCCTAAAAATAAAGCAGTGGGCTCTGCAATTTGGTAAATTACACTTTCATGGCCTTTGCCAATTTTAACTTTACTTTTTCTTGATTGGTGAAAGCTCTTTCTTGTGTATATTTCTTTTTTTACCTTGTATGTAACAATGATGTTTTCCCAATTCTGTCTGTCTTCTTCCAACAGAGGAGCACAATAGGCTTGAATTTTTAATATATAGTGCTGTTTCTTTTACGTATTAATGTTTTCATATAGTCAAATAGACCAGTATTTTTTTGTCTGATGTTGCTTTCAGTGTTATTAGAAAAGCCTATGGTACCCTAAAATTACATAAATGTGTACTGATATTGTCTTCTGGGATGTTCATTCTTTTTTCTTAAAAATCTACATTTTTAGGGGCACCTGGGTGGCTCAGTCGGTTGAGCATCTGCATTTGGCTTGAGTCATGATCTCAGACTCTTGGGATCGAGTCCCATGTGGGCCTCCCTGCTCTGCGGGGAGACAGCTTCTCCCTCTGCTTGTGCTTTCTCTCTCTCTCTCTGGCAAATAAATAAATGAAATCTTTAAAAAAAAATTTACATTTTCAGCCCAGCTGAAATCTATTCTGGAATATAATGCAGTTCAAATGAATTGTTCCACAAATATTTTGTCAAGTTAAATAATAAACATGATTTTTAAATGAGACAGCCATCATAATATGCTAAATTCTTAAACATTCCTGTGTTTGTTCTGGACTGTCTATTTTTGTTACCTTGAATTGTTTGGCTGGTCCTGCGTTCATACCAGATTGTTCAAATTATTGTGGCTTTATAATATATTTCAACATTTTGTTTCAAGTCTCTTCTCATTTTTCTTTTTTATATTTTCTTGGTTATTCCTGCATGTTTATTCTTCTGGATAAACTTGAAAAGCATTTTGTCAAGTTGCAAGAATGTTAAGTTGGTGTTGGATTAGATTAGAAATGTATCACATTTAAAAAGCAAACTGGGAAGAATTAACACTTTAATAATAACAGATTTTCCTATCCAGAAATATGGTGTCTTTCTGCATTGTAAACTCTTCTTTTAAGTGGTTTTTTTGTTTGTTTTCTTTACACCGTATTGCACATTTCTTGCCAAGATCATTTGTAAATACATCATATTTTTGTTCATTTTGTGACAAAATATTTATTTTTTAATATGTGAAAAGTGATTGATACTTGTATATTTACGTTGCTATCCATCACTTCGTAATAGTTATAACATTTTCATGGATGATTTTCTTGAAGTTTCAAGAAAATATTTGAAAATGTCATTAGTTCTGTTCTCTTTCCAGTATCTATACATCCTATTTCTTTTCTTATTTTATTATGTTGTTTGGAACTTCCAATGAGTGGAAAAGAAAAGAATAATGATGATGTTAAGTATCCTTCTGTTATTCCTCTCTTCAGCTGAAAAGCTTATCAGAATGATATAACTTGTTGCTTGCAAAATATTTATTTACCGGTTGGCAAAGTTTCCTTCTGGTCCCAGTTTACTACACATATTTGTAATTAATGGATATTTAATTTTATCATTGATTAATTAATTTGGGATATCTATTGAAATTTTGACTTTTCTCCATTGATGTGATAAATTGTGTGAGTAGATTTTTAAATATTAATTAATACTTGCATTGCTAGTATAAATTCTTTCTCATTGTTTTTTACTAATTTTTTAAAAGATTTTATTTATTTATTTGACAGAGAGACAGTGAGAGAAGGAACACAAGCGGGGGAGGGGCAGAGAGAGAGAGGGAGAAGCAGACTCCTGCCTAGCAAGGAGCAGGACCCTGGGATCATGACATGAGCCTAAGGCAGACGCTTAAAGACTGAGACACCCAGGCGTCCCAATGATGTATTCTGTTCTTTTCATGCTGGACTCAGGTAATGAACCCAAAGTTTAAGATACTTATTTTTACATATTCACTGGATGATTTAATAAGTTTTCTCTTGGAGTGTTTAATCTTTATCGGGTTTTAATACCGTGGTTTTGCTAGCTTCATAAAATGAGTTGGACGCTTTCCATCACTTTCTCTACTTTGGAATTATTTAAATAGCATCGGAATATTAGAAAAATGAAAATAACTCAATAATTCATTTTTGACAAGGTTTGTGATTTCTTCCACTGTCTATTTCTGGTCTACTCTCGTCTATTCTCTTTCTATTTCTGGTCTACTCCAATGTCTTACTTCTTCTTGAACCAGCTCATAAAACTCTTTCTCAGAAAAGTGCTTCTGGAATGTTCCTGTAGAGACAGATTTTCCTACATCGGCATGTAGATTCTGATTCATTAGATCTACACCATGTATCCCACTCTCTAGTGAGCAACCCTAATTCACAGAAAGATAGCAGAATGTCTAAGGAGATGGATAGCACATAGATCTTGTTCTCTAGAAGCAGACCATAACTTGAGGACTCAAATTTGTGCACTCAAAATGTGATTTGTTTAAAAAGTGTTCCCAGGAGAAGCTGCCAAGGGGGTGGGGGGACAAGATGGAAGAGGGGAAGAAGCTGAGCAGAATGCGAGTTCAAGTGATGTCCCAGCCTCCACCTAATCCCACAGGGGAGCTCTGGAGGAGAAATTGCAACTCAGAATCTGTCCTGACTTAGGGCAAAGGAACTGGGCTTTACCTGCACCCATCAGTCATTGGCTAAAGGGGGATGATGTAAACTCCCTGATACTTCCTGCTGTCATGCCTGCGGTCAAAGTGGCCCCAGTGCCTGTAGGTTGGTCTTCCCCAAAAGAGTTGCAGAAGTTGGGGGAGGGGCACACACTGGTAGAAGGGATCCTAGGACCTCTGGGCAGAGCAGTGGCAGTGCTGGTTACAGGAAGGACTCTATAATGCTCAGATAATCTTCCCTAGACATTTTTTTTAAATTTCAGACAAACATTAAATGAAAAATAGAGCAACAGAGGGTTTGAGATTACACTCTTATGAGTTCTGACAGACAGCCTTTCTATGTTGGAATACTTCTGCAGACAATCACTGGGGAGTAGGGTTGATACCCTTTTGCAGAAAGCTAGGGTATGTGACTGAATAGGGAACCATATTACCTCTGCTTTAAAGTGAGACACAGGAAAACCATGGGCAAGGCCAAGATTCTGCTTGAAAATAGTTTTTCATTTATTGTAGTACATAGACACATAGGAAATGAAAGCCTGAAGCTCTACTTCACATAATACAACAAAAATATCTCTGGCCTGGAATTTTCAAGGCTTTGAACACTAAAAATATCTCAGTAAATGACCCAAATCATTTCCAGAAGTTTGAAATAACTAAAAAAAATAAAATAATGTATATGGAAATTTAACCTATATACTAGCTTGTGATTTGCAGAAGTTCTATCAAAACATCTTTAATTTTAGAAGGGGTTAGCTGCTGCATTTCTTCTTTCATGCAATAATTAGCTAGAGTTTTAGTAACCTGTTCAAACCATATCTGTATGTAAGAAAATATTTGTTATTCTCATCTCTATAGCAGGAGGGTATATAGTAGGAGGACAAAAATGGTATTGGATCCTTAACAAACACATTACCCATTATCACTGGGGCAGATTGTGTTTTTCAAAGAATATATCTCAATGTCATATTGTAAGAAGGACATCAAGGATTCTTCAATGAAGAATTCAGTGAAGAATCCTTCATGTCTTTCTTACAATATGACATTGACACTTCTCCATTTGAAAGGTGACATCTGCGTTCCCTTTCTTAAACCTGTGTGAACCTTTGTAACTGCCTTGACCGATAGAATATGGCAGAAGCGATGCTGTATGACTTCCGAGGCTAGGTCACAACAGACAATACAGCTCTTTTTCTTGCTACATTTACCCTTAAAACCCAGCCACCATGTTGTGAGGATGTCCAGGCAACGCAGAGAGGCCAAATGTGGATATCAGAGCTCATAGTCCTACCTAGGGCCCCAGCCAATGGGCAGCATCAGCCTCAGACATGTGAGTGGATGAGTCTTCAGAAAATTCCAGCCCTCAGGCTTGGAGCTGCCCCAGTTGCAGGGTGCAAAGATAAGCTGTTTCCATGATATTCTGTATGAATTCCTGACCCACTGGAATCTATGAGAGCCAATAAGTGATTGTTATTGTTTTGGAACACTGCATTAGGGGCTAATTTGTTAACTTAGACATGCATCAGTAATCTGCAGTTCCTCCCTGATTTCAGACATCACTGTCATATATGAAACTTTTGAGTAGACATGGGTCTATGAACACTTTTATATTTCCTTGATCTTTTTGGTAGTATCTATGGAAGAGTTTCTTTTTTGTATCAGTATATCCATATATACTATGTAGAAACACAAAAGCACAAATCTCTATGGTTTAATAAAGAAAAACTTATTTCACATTCACCATTGTAGGTCGGTTGTCTTCCATGCAGGGATTCAGTGACAGTAGCTACTTCCATGTGTGATGCTGCAATCGTAATGCATGGCCTTCAGGTCACCAAAGATAGGAAGAAAGCAATGAAGGGTTTGTGCCCAGAATCTTAAATGACTTGATCCGGAAGTGGCACCTTTTCTGCTCCTTGGCCAGAACCAGTCGCTTCATCCCATCAATAGCTAAGAAGCTGAGAAATGTAAAAAGACTACATGGATTTGGAGTGAGAAATAGATGTTTTTGCCACACAACTTCCTTATTTATGGCTTATGTTCCCCAAAATGTCTTGGCTAGTCTCACATATAGATTGTACCTGACTTTAGAATCTAAAATATTGCATTGTAATTTTTTTATAAAAATAAAACAAAACATCTTTTTGTTTGAGAGGGGGAGGAAATGAACTAAAACAAAGAGAGAATAGAATAGTTCCCTATTTCATACTCTTGAATGTTTTGATTTGTTGCCCCACTCCTACCAACCAAGACTCTCGGTTCCTGATTAAGTATTATGAATCATGACTTAATGTCTGCTTCATTTAGCTTAGGCCACAACCAGGTCCTGGCTGTAAATCCAAAAGTGGAGGGAAGGATGATGGCATTTTTAAATTTCCTTGATGATTTCTCCTTAGAGTATTAAAGAATATAAGCATGATCTGTAGTAGAATAACTGTAGATGAAACATCATTGGGGTCTCCTGGTGGATCAGTCTTTAAGTGTCTGCCTTCAGCTCAGGTCATGATCCCGGGGTCCTGGGATCTAGCCCCCCATCAGGCTCCTTGCTCAGCAGGGAGTCTGCTTTTCCCTCTGACCCTCCACCATCTTGTGCTCTCTCACTCTCTCTCTCTCTCAAATAAATAAATAAAATTTAAAAGAAAGAAAGAAAGAAAAAGAAAGAAAGGTTATTGCCCTGTAACTAAAACATTTACCTGAAAGACCTAGTGTTGAAAGAGAAAATGGACATATCGCATGAAAGGAATGTCTAATAATTTAATAGTTCTCTAGTTTTACTGGAGAAGAGTAAAACATAGTCCTAGAAAATAAGATAGGGATGCCTGGGTGGCTCAGTCCGTTAAGCGTCTGCCTTCAGGTCAGGTCATGATTCCATGGTCCTGGGATTGAGCCCTGCGCTGGGCTCCTTGCTCTGTGGGGGGCCTGCTTCTCCCTCTGCCTGCTGCTCCCCCTGCTTTCAGGGGGAGCTTATCTTCTCTTGTCTTCTCTCTCTATATATATATATCTGACAAATGAGTAAAATCTAAAAATAAGTAAATAGATAGGATACAATGTTGTACTCAAAAGGAAAACAAATCTTCCTCAAAAAGACTGACGTAATCACACGATTCTAATTGAAATTTCTGAAAGAGTAGGCCAAGTATGAATTTTGTCAATTTTCTGTTGAGCTGCCAGGTAATTCTCCTTGGAGGAGCAGAAAAAGCTGTGGTTTCATATCTGTATGTTCGTCACGTTTTGTATCTGTGCTTGTAAATATTCCCTCATTGCCTTGAAACATAATGGTGTATCTCAGGCCTGCTATATGCAGTAAATCACATTTTTTGTAAATCTCATTTTTGAGATTACCTTGTGCTAGAACGTTCCTTCTTTTCTGGGTTAAGACAATCAAGAGTCTAGTGGGCGTTAGAAGTGGGCAGTAGGCTCGCTCCAGCCTTCTAAATATTGACAGAGCCCAGGCAGGGTTCCATCTGTGGTCCTTTTCTCTTCTATATTTGCTCCTTAGATGATCTGGTCCCATGACTTTAAAAGGCATTTACTTGCTGATGACTCCAAGATTTGTATCTCCTACCCAGATCTCTCCCCTAAACTCCAGGTGCTGTCTACCTCTCTACTTGGGCATCTATCGGTCATTTCCAGATCAGAACCTCCTTGATTCCACCTCCACCCTCCCTGCACACTTCTTTAACCTTTCTTATTTCAGTCAGTGACAACATGATTACATTGGTTGTTCAAGACAGAAAACTCTGCATACTTCTGGATACCTCTTTCCCCCCTCAACTCATAAGATCAATCATTAGCAAGGCTTTCTTGGTTTGGGTTTTGTTTTTGTTTAGGAAATCCACATTCAGACTATTCCCAGAATCCAAGCACATTTCACCATGCCACCACTACCAACTTAATCCAAGGTTTTGTTTTGCTTTTTTTTTTTTTACTAGGAGGTAGGTATTAATTTGTCCTTGAATTATCCCCCGTAGAGAGGAAATTGGCCTCTTACAAATCTCCATAGAAACTGGCCAAGGCTAGTGCTTAAGACCATCAATCCTGGTGGACCATGAGACTTGGACCTCAGCCCTCCAAACATGCCCAATTCGGAGCTGGTCCTTCTTTAATCAAGAGCACTAGGGTGACAAACCCTGCTGCTAGCTTTCTTTGTCCTACAGCTACAACACATAGTTTGGATCCTTCGCTTGGTTCCCTAACATTAGAAGAGGAGCTGGCAGGATAGGGATGGAGCGAGATTCTGCTCTATCTTCTTGCTCTTATATATTGGTCCCTGGTCACCTGAGAGGATGGACTGAAGGATAGGAATGGAGCACAGTTCTACTGTATCATACTGCTCTCACACCCTGGTCCCTCGTCATGTCCAAGGAGAGCCTGGTTCTTCCTTAACCATTCAGCTTAAAAGTGCCACATCCCAATAGCCATGACCCTCTCCTACCTGCAGCATCTGGGGTGAAGCTACCCCAGCGTGGAAAGGACAACGATGAACTCACGTGCCTGCCCTGATACTGTCTCCGTGAGTTTTCTTACAATGACTGATATTCTCACAGGTCTAGTCTATGTGCAGGGAGACATTTTTTCTTATTGCACAATGGACCTTCTATTATGTCCAAACCCCAGTTCCTGGTTGTGCCCCCCTCACCCACTGTACTCAGTCTCCAATCTCCCCTGTTCCAATTAAATGAGAACCTCAGCCAGTCGCTCAGCTGTTCATAGCAAAAACCTAAGCGTCCTTGCCAATTCCTCTTCCTCACCGGAACCATAAATTGCATCCTTCAGCAAGTTCTGCAAGAACTCGACTTCCAACATGCAGTCAGCATTTAACCATGTCTCCTTGAATTGGCCTCCTAACCAGACTGTTTATTTCCACAAAAGACCCAGGGTCATCTTCTAGAAACCTGAAGTGGACCATGTCACCTTGTAGTTCAAAGCTCCCCAGTGGCTTCCCATCACATTTAGAATAGGTTCGAATGCCTTATCACAGCTACAAGGCTCTACATGATTCAGCCCTGGCCTCACTCTCCTCTACTCTTGCTCAGTTCCCTCTGCCTGGAATGATCCTCTCCCAACATGACTCTCTCTTAACTTCACCCATATCTCTGTTCAAATACCTCTTCTTCCTGAGTGCATTTCCTGGATGCCCAGTCTAAAATAGTAGTCCCCCTCACCCTGGATCACCTTATTATTGTTCTGGTTTGATTTTCATCGTTGCACTTACCTGCACCGGAAAGTATATAGTATATTTGTTTCTGAGCCTGTTGTCCATCTCCCTAATGGGATTCCGGCTCCAAGGGAGCTGGGACCTTGTCGGTCTTGTTGGCTACTCTGTCTCCAAGGCTTAAAACAGGGCATGACCCTGCTCATAAATGGTCTGTTGACTAAATGATTGAGTGGGACTGAAAAAGAGGTCTGAAAATCCTTTCTCAGAGATCTAGGAAAATCAAAAGACATTTCTAAAAACTAGAAGTATTCACTGATTCAGTAAGAAGGGCAGGGTCTTCTGCACCTTAGAGGTATATGAAAAAGACAGATTGAATAAATAAATTGATAAAATGAAGTTGCCTTTAGTCGTCACATGGAACTGCTATGGACCACCTCTATACCAGTTATTTTTTCTTCACTCAAATCACCAAGTGTGTTTTTTTAAATTAACTTTTAATTGCAAAACTCATAAATTCAGGGAAACTGTTCAGTATGTGAAAAAATTCTTTTGGGAAAAATAAAGAAGTGTCAAATATGATGAGTGGTATCATTTTGAGTGGGGGGGAGATCAAGAAATATAATCTTTCTTTGAATATCCAGTCGATGATTATTCATCCTTCTAAAAGTATACATTAATTCGAAGCTGTCAGTACAAACTCTCACAATAATTCTTTCTGTGAGAATGTGACCTTAAGTGAGGTTGAAACAGACCTAATGTGAATTTGTTGAGCTACTAGTGAATGTACTTTCTACTTCATCAGTGAGACAAACAAAGTTAATTAAAAATATATTTCTAAATGAATGTCGCATTTGCTACTAAAGGAAGCGACTGTTCGTTAATACTGTGAAATCTGAGAATTTGAGAAAATAAGATTTGACAGCAGAGTCTCTTACTTTATAGCAAGAACAAAAGAAGTTCAAATATGACCGAAGCAGTTCCATTTCATTCTGTAGAGAAAGTTATTACTTCCTAGCCTGCCAGTGGTTTTATAGGCATTGTAATATGGAGTCAAAGACTTTGGGCCTGTTTATTGCTGGGTCTTAGTTCACTACTTTCTTAGGTGTTCTCTGGCAGGGCAACGACACGCAGCGATAATCTTTGAAATCGTGTCAGTTCAATGTCTCAAGTAACCTTCACGCCAAGCCTCTTAAATTGATTTTCTTGACCCATAAAACAGATGAAGTAACTGAGGTTGTAAGAAGTTAATGACTTTCCCCAAACTGCTGAGCTAATGAGATTTTCCAGGCTGGGACATCTGTGGTGCAGCTGAGTTAAGGATGCCAATAATGGTGGGGCCTTCGCGGACAATCCGTTGTGCTTGGTACCCCAGTGAGGGGAAGGGGGGCAAGGGGATATTTAAGTGGGGATTTCTTGGGACTAGGTGGCAATTCTTACTCTGAAGTTCAGAAACTAGGCCAAGAACAGAAAGCGACCTCGAGGTAACATGGGAACCAGGAACTAAGGTCATTCAGGTGGATGTTAGTGAAGAGCGTTGTGGCCATGAAGGAAAAGGACCCCAGGGTAGGAGTGGATCCTAGAGCACGATGAGGACTGCGGGAAGAAAAATTGTAAGAAAGTGTTGCTCATTTGTGTCAGATACTTATTGAGGGCTCCTGTGGAGTGAGGAATAAGATCTTTGAAATACAATGGCAATCGAGGTCCTTACCTCTAGCATGGAGCCCTTCACACCAAACTGCAGCGCCTAGTACTAAGTGATGATTTTAGCTCTCTTTCTCACCTAAATAAGCAAGAGCTAATCTTAGAACCATAATGAAGCAAGATGACACATTTTTTTAGAGGATTTGTTTCCTCTCTAAATATGTCTTTTTTTTTTTTTGAATGTTCTTCGGAATGCTTTAAATCTTTGCATTGCTAATTTTGTGTAGAAAATAATTTTTCATTATCTTTATGGAGTAACTCACAGATAGAAGAATGTATTTAAAAAGGACTAGATAAAAATTTTAGTCTTCTTATTGCATTCACAATGTTGCCCTTAAAGTGTTTTATAAAGTTCAAAAGGTGCTTAAATTTAGGGCTCAGAATCTTTTTCTTTTGCCATCTTTTTATAAACCAAACATTGTCCTGATTTATGCCTTTGATGAGCTGTACAGTATGTTGTAGGAAAAAGATATCATCTCAACGCTTTGAAGATGCTCATAAAATGGTGAAAGAGATGCCAAAAGAGATTATTCACTAAAATTAGTAAACGTACCCAATGGTTCTTGAGCTTGAATTTATGTTGTGAATTTATGTTTATTGAATTGATTGGGTATTTTTAAAGTGGCTAAGGACTGGTCCCTAATTCTAACTGTGCTTTAGAATTGCCTGGGGAGGCTTTTTTCACCCTGAGGCTGTCTGCTTCATTGGATACTATTTTGGGGGGGGGCTGAGGAGGGGCTGTACTGTGTTGTTGTTATTTTTTTAAATAGACTTCATGTTTTAGAGTAGATTTAAATTCACAGAAGGATTGAATGGAAAGTACGAGAGTTCCCATATTTCCCCTTCCCCCCCATACAGGCACAGCCTCCCTCCATATCACCCTTTTCACACCAGAGTGGTACATTTGTTGTAATTGATGAACCTACACAGTTTTCAAAAAGGCTGACTCTTGGTGCTGGGCATTCTATGGGTTTGGACAGATGTATAACGACATCTATCCATCATTATAGTACCATACAGACTATTTTCACTGTCTTAAAAATTCTGTGTTCAGCCTATTCAGTGCCTTACCCACACCAACCCCTGACAAACGCTGATCATTCTACCGTCTCTGTAGCTTTGCCTTTTCCAGAATGCCATATAGTTGGAATCATACAATATGTAACCTTTCAGATTGGCTTCTTTCACTTAGTAATATGCATTTTTTAGAAGTGCAAGCTTTATTGAGGCGTTATTGACATGTGAAATTGTAAAGTAATATGCACTGATATGCTTGATCGCTTGATAGCAGGCATATAAATTTACATATAAAATTAAGTTTTATATGTATTTATATATAAATAATTTATAGACATAAAATTTGCATATAAATTGCATATAAAATCGTAAAGTAATATGCATTATAGCTTGTGAGCTCATTTCCTTTGAGCACTGACTAGGATTCCACTGTCTGGATATATGAAGGTTTGTTTATCTGTTCACCTACTGAAAACATCTTGGTTGTTTCCACGTTTTGGCAATTATGAGTTAAGCTGCTATAAATATCCACGTGCAGGTTTTGTGTGGACGTAGTTTTCCACTCTTTTGGGTAAATACCAAGGAATGCAACTGCTGGATCATATGGTTAGAGTGTGTTCAGTTTTGCAAGAAACTGCCAAATTGTCTTCCAAAGTGGCTATACAGTTTTTGCATTTCTATCCACAATGAATGAGCGTTCCTGTTGCTCCACATCCTCGCCGGTATTTGGTGTTGTCAGTGTTCTGGATTTTGGCCATTCTAATAGGCATGTAGTGGTAGCTCACTGTCATTTTAATTTGCATTTCCCCAGTGATATACGATGTGGAGCATCTCTTCATACACTCATTCACCATCTGTATGTCTTCTTTAGTGAGGTGTCTGTTCAGGGCCTCTCCCCATTTTTTAATCAGGTTGTTTGTTTTCTTATATTTGAGTTGAAGGCTTCTTCGTATATTTTGGATACAAGTCCTTTATCTGATGAGTCTTTTGCAAATGTTTTCTCCCAGTCTGTGGCTTTTCTTTTTATTCTCTTAAACCTATCTTTCGCAGAGCAGAAGTTTTCATTTTAATGAAGTCTAGCTGATCAGTTAATTATTTAAAGAATTGTACCTTTGATATTGTAAGGGAAACTTTAATTTATTTTAGTCAATTTAATTTTATTCCTTCTCTTCTTTTTCTTCTCCAGCTTTGTTGAGAGGTTGACATATAACATTGTATAAATGCAAGGTGTACAATGTGTTGATTTGCTGTACATGTATTGCAGAAAGATCACCTCCATAGCCTTAGCTAACATCTCCAACAGGTCACATAATTATTCATCTTCTAAATGAAATTTTGTACCTTTTGACCAACATCTCCTCATTTCCCCCACCTCCAGTCTTGGTAACTGCCTCTATTTTCTGTTTCTAAGCCTTCAGTCTTTTTAAATTCCACGTTTTAAGGGAAATTATATGGTATTTGGCTTTCTCAGTCTGACTTATTCCACTTAGTATAATGCCTTCCCAGTCCATCCAAATTATTGCAAATGGCAGGATCACCTTCTTTTTCAGGGCCAAATAATATTCCTGAGTGTGTGTGAGTGTGTGTGTGTGTGTGTGTGTGTGTGAGAGAGAGAGAGAGAGAGAGAGAGATCTTCTTTATCCATTTATCTGTTGACAGACACTTAGGTTGTTTCCATATCTTGGCTATCATGAATAATGCTACAATGAACAGGGTGTACATATACTTTTTCAATATCTTCTTTTCATTTCCTTTAGATATGAACCCAGGAGTGGAATTGTTGGATCATACAGTAGTTCTAATTGTAATTTTTTGAGAAACCTTACCCCAAAGATACAGATGTCGTGAAAAGAAGGGCCATCTGTACCCCAATGTTTATAGCAGCAATGGCCACAGTCGCCAAACTATGGAAAGAACCAAGATGCCCTTCAACGGATGAATGGATAAGGAAGATGTGGTCCATATACACTATGGAGTATTATGCCTCCATCAGAAAGGACGAATACCCAACTTTTGTAGCAACATGGACGGGACTGGAAGAGATTATGCTGAGTGAAATAAGTCAAGCAGAGAGAGTCAATTATCATATGGTTTCACTTATTTGTGGAGCATAACCAATAGCATGGAGGACAAGGGGCGTTAGAGAGGAGTAGGGAATTTGGGTAAATTGGAAGGGGAGGTGAACCATGAGAGACTATGGACTCTGAAAAACAGTCTGAGGGGTTTGAAGTGGCGGGGTTTGGGAGGTTGGGGTACCAGGTGGTGGGTATTAGAGAGGGCACGGATTGCATGGAGCACTGGGTGTGGTGAAAAAATAATGAATACTGTTTTTCTGAAAATAAATAAATTGGGGAAAAGAAAAAAAAAAGAAACCAAGAAGAGCTTTTTTTTTTAAAAGACTTTATTTATTTAATTGAGAGATAGAGAGTATGAGCGGGAGGAGGGCAGAGGGAACGGGAGAAGAAGGCTCTCCACTGAGCAGGGAGTCCTGATGTCGGCCTCAATCCCAGGACTCCAGGACAATGACCTGAGCTGAAGGCAGACACTTAACCGACTGAGCCACTCTGGTGCCCTGAAGAGCCTATTTCTTAATAAGGCTACACGCTGAGGTACTCGAGTTTAGGACTTCTGACATACCGTTTTTGAAGGGAACACAATTCAACCAATAACAAAACTGAAACTCTCTATACTGGCCAATAAAACTTTATGTGATATATACAACTCCCCCTCTCATCTCTGAGACATCTCTTAGCACTTGCCCCTCTCTCTCTTTCCAGCCACCTTGGCATTTCTTCTTACCAAGTTTACTCTCAGCATTTAATTTCAAATATCACCCCCTCCCCGCACTGAGAGACCAAGTCTGGTCACCCTATTCACTCAGCCCTCTCCCTGGGCTAATTCAGTTGACCTTTATCTCATTACTGTTCTGTTTTCCTCTTAGCATATGTCATCCTCTGAAGTCACCTGGTGTGTCTCAATGTGGCCGATGTTACCAGTTGTCTACGCAACCATTGTTCATCCTCTGTTATAGCAAAGAATCTGACCATGTCCCATGGGCCATGCTCCCAGCTCGGGCCGTGGACCATTATGGCACCAGGCCAGTCACAGCCACTGTGCTTCCCTTTGAAGAGATCACTGTTGGGGGGAGGGGGGAACAATGTGGCTACATTCTGGTCAGTGGGATGCAAGGGTAGCCCCTGGGGTTTCTGGAAAGATTTTCTGTCTGACTAAAGAAGCAGGCAAAGAGCAAGCTCGTTTTTCCTTTCCTCTTGATTCCTGTCCTGAATTTAGAGGTGATTTCTAGAGCTCCAATGGCTGTCTCGTGTTCACAAATTAACTTGCGGGAGCACAGACACCAACAGTGCTGAGCCTGATAGAAGGTGGAGGGAACTCGAGGTTTTGATGATACTGCGGCCATTATACCCACCCTAGACCTACCTGCTTCTTGATGAAGGACCATAACTGTCCTTATGTTTTAAGCTACTGAGACTCAATCTTAAAATAAATAAATAAAAATAAAAGCTAAAGTTCTGGGGGGCATCTGGGGTGGTGCAGTCAGGATGTGGTCTCTGGGTCGTGAGATCAGGCTTCACACTCAGCCCGACATCTGCTTGAGATTCTGTCTCTCCCTCTGACCCTCCTGCTCGTGCTCTGTCTCTCCCTCTCCCTAAATAAGTGAAATCTTAAAATAAATAAATAAAAATAAGCTACTGAGACTCAAGGCTTTTTGGTTATTTGCCTTGAAAGTGTCTTAACTGACATACTCCTCCACCATCACCATAGAAACGTTTCTGTTGTATCTAGTCCTGGAATCCCTGGGTTGAGAACATCTGGAAGGTAGAAGACACTCAAAGAATACTTGTTGGGTGGACATATGGATGGATGAAAGTGCCCATTTTCTATGTACCTTGGAGCCTCTGTCTCTGTCCTTTCCTTCGGTACACGTAACTCTTCTTTTGTCCTGGGCTGCCTTTCCATTCTAGTCTCTCCGTCAGGACCTCGTCTTGCCCAGCTCTGAGCCTGCCTTCTCCTCTGTTCACCCTGTCTCCCCATGGGATTAGGCCCAGCCAAGCTTCTGACTGTGTGCTCCTCTACAAACCCACGTTCATTCGTCCTCTGGTTCCCACTCGGTGCCTTCAAAGCCCAGACCCAGTGCACTACTCCTGGACGTACAGCACCAATCTTACTGTACCTATTGCTTTTTTTTGGCAGCCAGGGTCCCATTCTACCTGGCAGTGTTTTCATAAGCAAACATTTCTCTTTTCCTAGTAGTATCCTAAATGCCCAAAGAACCAAATCCATTTCTTTTTGTTTTTTAAGATTTTATTTATTTATTTATTTGGCAGACAGAGATCACAAGTAAGCAGAGAGGCAGGCAGAGAGAGAGGGGGGAGGAAGCAGTCTCCCCGCTAAGCAGGGAGCCCAATGCGGGACTCGATCCCAGGACCCTGAAATTATGACCTGAGCCAAAGGCAGAGGCTTTAACCCACTGAGCCACCCAGGTGTCCCCCAAATCCATTTCTTGCTTTGATTTTTACCTCTCACAAATAGCAGGTCATAACTATAAAAATTCTGTTTGGTGAATTTCTGTTAAATGGGGGCAGCATGGCCTGGTGGTTAAGCCATCGCCCTTTGAGGACAGGAAATGCAGAGCTTGTATCTGCTATTTGCTTTTGCTGTGCCAACCACAGGGAAGTCGCCTAACCTCCCAGAGCTTCAATTTCATCATTTATGAGAGAGAATAATAGTATTTACCTGACAGATAAATACTGTGTTTAAGAGAGATATTGTGTATCTCTCCAAAAGAGAGAATACATACAGAATATTTGGCTCAGAGCCCAGGGGAGAGTACACACCCATTATATAGTTATTATTATTGATAGGTATTTTTGAATGAATGCTATCTATCATATTCATGAGGATGGTAAAATTACTATTCTCATAGATAGTTATAAACCATGCCTAGCAGATTATGCTGGGATGTGGGATTTTAAACACACACACACACACACACCCCTACCTTTATCCATGCAGATATGATATCACATTTTATGGGTTTTCAGCGGGTACCTTGATAAGTATTGATATCGACATAAGAACTATGGGACTTGTTAGATGCCCACATAGGAATTTCCTACCTTTGAAATTTTACAACAGAGACTATAGCAGACCGACAATGAATCTGAAAACATTTGCTTATTTAGAGAAAGGAAGTAGAAAGAAGTAAAGGCCATTTATATGCCAAGGATGTTGGTGCGCCTAAATTTGGAAAATGTAATGTTCAAATCAGGACTCCTGGCTGCCAGGCTCAAAAAGTGTCTCTAGATCATGAAAGCAGAAAGGAATTTATTGGCAGGATCTTGGTGGGTATGGTGATGGGGGGCAGTTCACAGAATCACCAGGAAAGCTGAAGATCCAGGCTCATAAAATGGTGAATACAGATGTAGCCCCAAAAAGCAGATTGCTGAGGATGCCTTCTCAGACCCTATGTCCCCAGGACAACCATCATCGATCACATGGCTGGGCTCTGTGGCCGCTGATGTTGGCTGTCGCATCCTCTGGGCTCTCCATTCCAGTGCAACCAGAGAGAATGAACCTTGAATGCCTGCATGCCTTGGCCACTGTTCCTGGATGGCACATTTGGTGAGCCAAGTCGGGTCGCACCTGGCTCTCCAGCTGCCCAAAGTGGAGAAAGGGCATACCTGCTCCCCTCAGTTTCTACAGGGAGGAAGCAGGACCTGTCTTGGGATTCCTCATCCCTTCACGGGTGTTTGGCTGCTGGGAGACTCCCCTAAATTGTCCCTAGAGCTATGAAGAAAGAGAGAGAGACAACCCGAAAGCAATACCCGAAATGAAAGGCTCAGAAGGGATCCTTTCCAGCTGATAGACACCCCCTTCTCTACACAGTGACCTTTCTGCAAAGCATGATGATG